>NW_012155284.1:4140427-4206965 GCF_000956105.1 Propithecus coquereli
AAGTGTTCCTGTCTCTCCACATCCTCGCCAACATTTGTTGTTTTGTGTTTTTTTGAAAGAGGCCAATCTCACGGGGGTTAGGTGATACCTCATTGTGGTTTTGATTTGCATTTCTCTAATGATTAGAAACGAGATCAAACTCTCGCTCTTTGCCTGGTGGTGTTTTCACTCTGCTTGGTAAGTCAGTGGTTTTCATTTCTTCTGTCACGTGAAAAGTAGGCAGTTCCCAACCTTCCTCTCCTCTCTAACTTACTCTCTCCTTTTTTCCTTAAGAGAAGTTTATGTGATTATGTTGACTGAGTAAGTCTTCTGACCTCAATTATAGGGTAGGTTTAGAGGGGGCAGCAAGGAAAGGAAAGAGGAATTGGAGTAGTTTTGATTTAAAAAAAAAAAAATCATCCTGAGCTGAAGTGAAACACACTCTTTTTTTTCATTCCACATTTTGGTTACATCTGCAATGAGCAATCACTAATTCTGAGAGACGTTCTCTTCCCTGGTGTTTCTGTTTCATTGTGCTAGAGTCTGACTATACATATGTCTTATGTGAGCTCCTGAAACTAAAGAATATTAATGGCTAAAGACTCTTAGAACCATGTGGGGACTCACTTATGCCTTCGACTCACCGGATCACCAAGCGCCCTGTCTAGTTGGCGGGAGAGTAAGGGCACCGAAACAACACACAGGCCCTTTAACTAGACCGTGAGCTCCTTGCCTGCAGGGAATAGCACTGGAGCACAGTTCCCAGTACATAGTAGATGCTCAATAAATAATCACTGAATGGAATAAAACCAGGCCCTAGCCCAGCACCAGGCACAGGGTCGATGCTCAGTAAATATTTTTTGAAATAGCAAATAAATCACCGTATTCCACGGGGGAAGAATTCCAATCTTTATAGAGCTTTCATCATCTGAAGCTCTGGAAGGGATGTGGGCTGGATAAAGTAGGAAAGCCACCATAAGCAGGGAAGCAGATGGCCAGTCGAGCCCTCCAGCTGAGAGACCAGCACTGATTCTATGGGAACTTGGATGCCACTGGCCTCACTCAGGGACACTTGCGAGAGTGGAGCCGTCCCCGATGCTCTGCTCTGCTGCTCCCTTTGGCAATCTGAAAGCAGCACACGCTTTGCTTTGCCAGGCCCCAGCTCTGGTGGCTTTTAACAGCCCAGTAGTTATTCTCCTGATCAAGGGAGGCAGGGATGTGTGCAGAAGTCACTCTTTAGTAGCAAATATTTCTTTTTGAAAAGCCCCAGTAAGCTGCCGGCTTTCTATCAAGTGTTCAAAGGATACCAGAGGACTGACAGTCTAATTTAATCACACTAATAATACAAGAAACATCCGTCACCACGCAGAGGAGAGTGTATTATGGTGAATTGTCAGTTTGGGGGCTGGAGCTCCAGCTCCTACATGTGAGCGAAAACACTCTCTGCAAGAGCAGGTGAGTCCCGCAGGGGCAGGAAAAATGCCCCTTTCCGGGTCCCAGGATGCTGCTCTGTGTGGCCCCGAGGAAGCTTCTTTATCGCATCCAGGTAAGTGTTTCATCCTCGGGGAGCAAGTACAACCAAACAAGGACCTGGATGTCCCTTCCTCGCACTTGCAAGCAGTCCCCCTTCTCTTTAATCCATTCAGGAGAAAAGACCCCGGATTTAAGATCTCAGGAGATATCAGTTCATTTCAGTTCATCACGAGAACTTTACAAGGTCCCCCTCGGATCTGGCTGTAGGGCCACAGGTTTATCCTAGACACAAGTTTAAAGACTTTGATCATATTCCCTCTCAGTTATCCATGCGAACAGAACAATGCAAACTGTCTTAGTATGACCACGACACTGGACACTACCTTGAACGCCAAACTAGCTGGGTCAGAGAACTTCACTTTTATTTCCTATCTATGCACAGGGGTGCTTGGGTTAGATGATGTCTAGGGCCCCTTGGGAGTTCGAATATTCTTTATTCTATAATAATTGTCTCCCTAATTCTCATAGTTTATTTTCTCCAAACCTTATTCTTCTACACTGACACTTGGGGGTGTGAAACTGAGAGGTAGATGCTACATCCCAGTGCGTGTTTCCCGATTTTGTGTCTATGCCTGCCGTGCCGCTCTCTCCGCGCTCCATCCGTCCCTACTTAGGTCACTCTCGGCTCCAACTTTGGCACTCCAGTTCATTCATTTATTCTATCAAATTTATCCAGCACACACACAGTGCTAGGTGCTGAATGTATAGTACACCCGTGAACAAAAGAGTCACGATATCTGCCTTTTTGGGTCTTGTACTTTCCCAGGGAGATATATATTGAATAATCAAATATATAATTATGGATTGTAAAATATGTTATGGAAGATTAACGCAGTTGACTTAATTTAGGAGGTCAAAAAAGGCTGCCCTGAAGAAGTGTTATTTGATCTGAGACCTGGAAAAGGAGTTATCCAGGCCAAGAGTTGTAAGAAATGCTCCAGGTAGAGGAAAGAGCAAACGCGAAGACCCGTGCAGCCAGGGAGGGCCAGTCTGGACCAACAGAGCCTAGCG
This sequence comes from Propithecus coquereli, assembly GCF_000956105.1. NCBI lineage: Eukaryota > Metazoa > Chordata > Mammalia > Primates > Indriidae > Propithecus > Propithecus coquereli. The sequence continues at coordinate 4,142,951 of NW_012155284.1, forward strand.
TGCCCAGAGAACTGAAGGAAACCAGTGTGGTTGGAACACACGGAGTGAGGGCAGTGGAGTGCCCTGAGACCGAGGAGTGAGACGAGGTTGGCGGCTGGAACAAATCAAAACGGAATAATAGTTCAAACAGCATAGACATTTATTTCTCATTCACAGAAAGTGCAAAGTGGGCATTCCTGAGCACTAGGCAGAGCTCTTCCAAGCATTGTCTTGGGGACCACAGCTCCTTCCACCTTGCAGCTCTGCCGTTTTTAACGAGCTGCTATGGCCAGCATGCTTGTGTGCAGAGAGTTGTGCACAAGAGGATTTTCTGCGCTCGCATTCCATCGGCACACATCCAGTTGCAAGGGAGGCTGGGAAATGTGGTCAGACCGTGATCCCAAGGAGGAGGCAGAGCAGATGCTGCAGCCACTGTGGGCCACGTTGCAGTTTCGGCTTTATTCCTAATGCACTGAGGAGTGTGCACCTGCGGCAAATCCATCATCACCTCTAAACCTACACGCCGCCTGCTCATGTCACGCAATGTGCCTAAACCAAATTCATCATCCCTTCCAAAAGCAATGTCTCCTCTCAGTGTGTTCTTCCCATGATGCCACTCTGGACCTAGTCATCCTTTTTCCTGCTCTCTTGGTCATCTGGACTTTCCTTCTGCCTCCCAGGCCTGGACCGGTTCAGTACTCGCCCAACTAGGCTTTTTGATTTCTTTCAGCTCTAATATGGAATGCTAATTTACACATTTACAATGTAGAATATCCCCTTTTGGTGACAGAGTTATTCCTGGCTATCACATAGAGCAATTCTTTCTTAGTATCAACTCTTCTGAGAAGCTTAATAAATAATCACAGCATAGTGAATATGGAGATATATCTTACTGAAATATGCCTTTCATCCCTGCTCAAAAAATGTTACTGGCTTCCAATTACCTACTGAAAAAAGTTCTAACTTCTGTACTTTGGGGGAAGTGGCCCAACCCATCCTTTCCAAACTGTTCTTACCCTGCCCACCTCCAGCCAGCCAGAGTGCCCAACTACCTAAAGAGACCTGGTGAATTCCCACCTCATACTATTCCCCTCTGCTTGGGATGTCCTATTCCTACCTGCCATCTGTGAATCCTACTGATCCTTCGGTGCGAGCCCTCACCAGCAAGTCTCACCCTGTCTGGGATTCCATCCCTTACCCCGCTAACCGAAAATAGGCTTACCGTCTCTGAACTCCTATAGCACTTATTCTCCAAAGCCCTTTGCAAGATGGCTTGCAAATACTAGGTGCTCAATTAATGCTTAAATTATTTAAATTGCATGTTACCACTCCTTTGGCATGTGTCATATATCGCCTTTTATTGACATTCATTCTTCCAATTTATTCTAAGATTCTTAAGTAGAGATAGGTGTTGTATCTAAAAGAGTACCTGGCACATCCTCAAAAAAAGAATCGATGCTTTTCTGTAATTCCTGTGACACCTTGCACAGTTTCTTGAACATAGCAGATGCTCAAAAAATTCTTATTGATTTATTGTTGTTGTTTTAATATATGATCCCTTCTTTTATTTTCATTCGTTTTTTTTTTTTAGAGATAGGGTCTTGCTATGTTACCCAGACTGGTCTCAAACTCCTGGGCTCCAGTGGTCCTTCCACCTCAGCCTTGAAAAGTCGTGGCTACAGTGGTATTAGCCACCACGCCCAGCAATATATGATACCTTCTAAAGTGCAAAGCCTTAGTCAGTTAAGGGGGAATGCTTTTTTCTGGGAATTCCAACCCCAAAGGGAGGTCCTTAGGCAAAATGTTTGGTGGGGATAGAGCCTGTGCGTACCCCTCTACCTTCTGTAGGCAGCTTCCTACTTTGCTTCTTTTGTCCATTCAGGAAGCAAACTCTGGGTTTGTGATGGAGTGTTTGATTACAAATATTCCCACTTTCCTATTCACAACTCTCCTTTCCCCAAGAAAGAGGTTGCAGGGTATAGAGGTATTGTCCTAGGGGTCTGTCTTTTAAATTTTCCATGCTATCAATATTTGCTATGTGATAGAGCCAGGAGAGGGCATCAGATCAACTAGCTAAATTTTCAGAATTTACCCTGACCCTGTGAGGTTTTGTTCACCTAAACCTCCGTAACGTACCATTCTCTAATAAAGCGAGCCTCCAATATGATAGTAGACCCCTCCATTCCATTTCTAAATCTACCTAATTCTAAACATTCTTATTTGAGTCAGATGGAAAATTCAGTTCTGTCCTGTTTTTTTCCCCATCTTAATTGGTTTTCCATATGCAGGTTCAGAAGTGGGGTTTTGCTGTACACATCATTCTTAATGTGAGTAGGCTAGCACCAGTGTCAGGGATGGAGAAGAGGAAGGGGTGGTGCTTAGAGTTAAGTCCCTCCCACCTGCTTTGGCAAAATGACTGTCAAGGAGACAGTGTCTCTCCAGACTGGGTCGGCCAGCACGGATTCGGATCCTGCCCCTCTGTGAGTCATTTCATGAATGTGGGTGAGGTGCCCTGCAGCTGGCATCTCTCAGGAAGCACTTTGAGATAATGGATGTGAAAGTTAAGATGGGTTGTTTGGGCGATGACCAAGGCTTCAGGAATCTCAGATATCTGTCTGTTGGACTCAAGCTGTCAAATTCAAATCAGCACCTACAAATTCATAAACATTTAAAGCAGGTGCTCTGTGGACCCGACCCTTTTCAAAGTTAATCTGAAGAACTGGCGGCACCTCTTTAATATTTCATTCTCCCTAAATCAGTTATAGAGCAAAGAAACCATCTTTGCCTACTGTCTGAGATGTCTTCCTGTTTTCATTGGAAAGAGAGATTGAGTTCTGAATCCCAGCTTATGGGAGACCCTGATAGCTTCTCAAAATATAAAACATCCTTAGTTTCAACTGGGCTACTGCCAAGAACTGGGGTAGGCTAGAAAGAGTTGTCTCAAATTTTTGCTTTTTTACATTTGGCAAGCAGCACCTAGTGGCCCTCTTTTCAGTGATTACAGGGTTTGTGTAACATGCTGGGGTTTGGGGCATGGATAGCAATGTGGTGGAAGGCTGCCCTTGGGAGAGTGCCAACTGGCTCCAGTTTTCTGCACTGTAATTGCTGCTGCTGCCGCCCCAGTGTGGGCTCCCGGGGTCGAGAGGGGCAGCATCGCCAGGCTGCCCAAGAGAGGCCAGGCACAGCTGACAGCCAGCCTGGGCTGATTCCATGGGCAAGGCCCCCTTTCAGACTAAGTATTAAAATAGCATTATTTCATCCCTATCCAAAATTGTGCTCAGAGCCTAGACACGTCTTTCCTGCACACTGGAGTATGAACTGTACATTGCAGAAAGAGCTTAGCCTTCAGCAAGGCGTTTTGGATCGTGAGGCTTTGTGGTTGGGATTTCACCAAAGGCCACACTGGGGGGGGTGGGTTCTTTCTTCTTTCATCCCTAGCCAGGGAGCGGGCGATTCAGCCTGGTTCATGCTCATCATCTTAATCACAGGCTGAAGATGAATATTTTTGGTTAGTTTCCCTTTTTTTTATACATACAATGCCTATTTATAGCCATTTGTTGACAGACTCTTACCAATTACTTGAAAAACGTGTATTTAGAGAGAGACAGACTAAAAATGTGAATTCAATGGGCAGCCATGGTTCTGTGTTTGATTAGCCTGGTGTGAGGAGGGGTGGGAGGGGAGAGGGTGGTGGCACGTGGACATTGCTGCCAGAGCTGGAAATGGCCATCTGCTGTCGCTTTAGTTGGAGGATGATTAGAGAAAATACACTCTTCTGTCTTATCTTTGTTGTTGCAAGCTCACTGGACCCCAAGTTCATGCTTATGATGGGATTTATACGTTAAAAGCCCAGTGCAAGCTCTGTCTCCTTGTCGTCAGTGACATCCCATTTGCTAAATCCAGTGTTCTCCTTTCTACTTTCTCGTACTTTCCCTCTCTTTGACATTTCTCCGTGGAGTATTTCCCCTGGATTCTGAGGTGTTCTGGTCTAACTCCTCCTTCTCAGTCTTTGGGAGGCTCATTCCCCTCAGCTTTGCCTTTCAAATGGTGGTTCTCTCCAGGGATCTGTCCTCCACCCCTCTCTCTTCTCAGCCCATACGTTTCTTCCACTTTATAACTGGAGATAAGGCACCCAGCTGGGAGTCCAGGACTTGGTAGTGCGTATGGGACAGTAGAGAGGAGTTGCCCCTAGACACTGTCTCCTGAGCAGTCAGAGATACAGGATCCCTCTGACTCACACCCCCACTCCTCACCCCAGGCACAGGGCTGAGAAGAGGCAGGGCGGCTTGTGGGGGCAGCAGAAAGGTGATGAAGCCCAAGAGAGCCACATAAGCTGTCGTCCCTGGAGGAGGGAGAGGCGCAAGCTGAAGAGGTTGAATCTGTTTGGAGGGCCAAGGCCAGAAACAGGAGGTGGACGTCAAATTCCCTGTCTGCACATGCAGGAGTGGAGCACTGATCGCAGGGGCCACGTGCAGAGGGAGTCCTGGGTGGGTTTGCCTGGCTAGAGGGACCCGGGATGGACAGACAGAAGAACGGTCCAAGTGGGAGATTAGATTTGGAGTCTGGAATACCCAGCGGAATGCTGAGCATGGGACCTGAGGAAACAGTGAGGAGGCGAACAGAGAAAGAAGCAGCAGAAAAGGAGACTGAAAGAATGTCAGGCAGAGATGAAAACTAGCCCTGATGGAGCATTCTCTCTGCGCCAGGCACTGCGACACGTGCTCTGCATGCCTTTCCTCACTCGGACTGAAAAGGAGGAAGACACCTTAGGGAGAAGATTTCAAGAAGAGAGACCCTCCTTCTGCCTGGATCGTCTTTGTCACACTTTCTTTACCTGTCACTCCCATCCGTCCTCAGGGCCCGGCTCACAAGCATCACCTTCCGGCATCCTCCCAGGGAATTAGTGTCTCCTTTGGAATCTCCTAGCACCTTGTGCATTTTATCATTCGGGCAACAAATGTTTATTCCACCATTTTAGAATTTATGGTGTTTGAATGAATTTATTTTATTATTACCTGCTGGACTCTGGCTTATTCATTTTGAAGATTTAGTATCTAGCACATGGGATGATCAGCAAAATAGATATTTGTTTAATAAGTAAATGAATAATATAAAATACGTTATTTATTCAAGATTTAATTTACACCAAAGCATGAGAAGATCTCTCATGAACCCATTTCAGATATAGATGGCTTCATTTACTAGGATGGTCATAATTTGAGGATTCGTTGAATGGTGGTTTTCCGTTGTTTTAGTTTATGCTTCTCCATTGACATTCCTGGCCAACGTTAGACATTAGCCAACTGTTGAAATTCCCTGTAACACTAGCACATTCTCTGAATACTTATTATGCACAATTCAATAATGATTAACATTTGAACTACGTCTAGGCTGAGCAAGCCACATCAAAGCTCTTTTTTCACTAGGACTTTTAAAATATCGAACATGGACTGAGCTAGTAGGTGTCAGAGAAATTGACTTTGTAAACTGAAAATCATAAACTTAGATTCATTTGAAATACGTCATGTGGAGTGCATATATAAAAATTATGAGCATTTTGATTTTTCCCTTGTAGGTAATAAATAACATCTGTAATTTTTCTCCTCACCTTTTTATGATTAGCTTCAAGTCTGGCATATTTTTCCTGACAGCCCTGTTTCGTGTCATGAGGATTTCGCCAAGGACAGGCGGGATCCTAAATAAGTAGTGTGAGTGTAACAGAAAACTTACGGCAATCAGGTTTAAGTTCAGAAATGAGGGGAAATGTTGATGGTGGTCAGGCCTCGCTATTCTACTCTTCTCTGGTACACACAGGCAGAGCTGCAGGGGCCCAAGGGGAGGCAGTGCCCACCTGACCCAGACCTACAAACCAGCCGCCCCTCCCCGCACCCCGTGCTGGCCCCGCCTCCCAGGCCCCCTCATCCCCCACGCGCATCTGTGTCCTCACGGGGGCATGCAGCAGAGTGCCCTGCGCCATGGCTTCCACCTGGGCTCCATGGAGCTGGAAGGGTCCTCTGCCGCAGGAGAACCTAGGTGGACGTCAGACAGCTCTGCCTTTAGGTGTTTATGTATGATGGGTGGCTGCATAGAATTTATTTGGAGGGAATATTTTTGCCACTTAAAAAGTTTGAAAACCACTGCCTTAACTAAACTGTGTCATTTCAACAACCACTATATTTAATTAAAATAATACTAGTTAACATTTATTGATAGTTTACTGTGTGCCAGGGACCCTGTTAAGAGATTTCAATATACTGTCTCATTTAATTCTCCCCAAAAATTCTGAGGTGACTCAGAATTCTGAGGATACTCATTTTATAAGTGAGAAAACAGAGGCTGAGTCAGACGCCCATGGTTACAGGGCTAGGAAGTAGTGGGGCTGGCCAGGGCAGTCTGGCCCCACAGCCAGAGATCTCAGTCTCACTGCTAATATTGCCATTGATTAGCTCTGGTAGAAGTGGCAGGACAGCTTGGATAACTGAAAAACAACACAACACTTGGTTATTAAGTGCCTATTATAGTCAGGCATGAAATGATGCTTGAACCCCAGTTACTCTGAGCTTCACTGTATGCCCCTAACCACACTGACCTCACCTAATTTTGGCAAAGTCTGACAAGTAGAGAAGCAGATAAATACGGGTAAAAAGTAAACGTTGGCTTGAAAATACTCCCTGAATATCCTGGCTGGTATCATATTCCTCCTCCTCCTCCTTCTCCCCTCCACCGTCTTTTCCTTTTCTTTTCTCCCCTGCCCCACCCCTCTTCTTTCTTCTCTGTTTTCTTTTTGCTTCCTTTATTGTTCCTTTCTTCTTTTCCTTGTATTAGATTCCTCTGGCTCTTGTTTTTGGCATAAGACCAGGACAGGTTACACCAGCTCTCGCTTCTAACTCTCTGCTTTTTACTCAGCATTGGTAAACTGGCCTCAGTGAACGCTCGATGTTTTTATTTTGCTTCGTGTTTGCGCAATTGAAGGCTATCGAGTCCGTTCTATTTCGTTCCAAAACAATACATTAATTAGAGTTGCCCTTTTGAGCCAAGAATCGTAGTGGTTTTTGGTTTTGTTTTTCTTTTTAAACAGGGCTGTAAGACCAGGAATGAGAAGGCCCATGAAATTAATGGCAAGCAAATTTAGATTCCAATACAGCACCTACAGTATACAGTGAGCCTGAGAAACAAACTCCCATAGGGTGAGATTGATTCCAGCACTGTGGTTAGATAATTCAAAAAGCCTAAAGAAATTTTTATGCTAACGTTAAAGTTACAGCACAAAACTGTATAACTTGAGAATTTCTGATGTCTAAATACATGGACACTACAGAACCCCCCACATCACTCTGTGCCTCTGCCCAGGTCACTTTTCCACTTCACACCTGTCCTCCCACCCCGCAATAAAATTGCAAAAATCTTTCTAATGCCTACTCGGCCTTTCAATTTCATCTTAGACATCATGTCTTCAGGGAGGTCTTCTCTTTCCCTGGACTAGTCAAGGTCTCCACCCTTGAGCTCCTAGAGCCCCTGTCCCCAGTCACAACACCCATCATAATCTATCTTTATTGCTTGTCTGCTCGTCTTCCCCACCTGGCTATGTGCCCTCCACTAGGGCTAGCTTGAGAAGTACTTGTTGACTGAGTAAATGAATCTCTACTTCTGGGGGGCCCATGGCCACATAGTCCAGACACTTCCCAGCTCTCTGCTCTCTCCTTCCTCTTCCTTTCCAGACTGATTCCCAAGCCATCAGGAAGACATTTCTCTTTGTTTCTTCCGTTTTGAAATTTACTAACCAATCGAGGACATTTATGCTCATAGACATTTGATTTACATAAAAATCCTGATTAGAGTAGAAACTGGCTGCTCCTCCATGTCCCTATGATGTGTAGGCTAAACGTGGAGGTGGGAAAAAGGGTTTTGTCTTCTTAGGAGTTGGAGTTAAACGTCTCCTAAGTGCCCACTGCAGGCAGAATGGAAACAGGAGGCACAGTTGAGAACTTTCAAATCTCTCCAGCTGACCACGCAGGGGCTGGGCTGCCTGGTGAGGCAGGAAGTCCTCTGTGGCACTGGCCTAGGGCAGTAGCTGTGCAAAGACCATCACAAGCATAATCAGTGCTGCTGAAGATGGTAATTTCAAGTCACTGATGGTGGCAGGAGGCCAGGCAGCCCACACTGGGCCAGGCTGGGCCAGCCAGGAGGCCAGGGCTGAGCTGGGCTGGACTCAGGGAGCAGTTTGGTGCTAAAGGGACTTCAGGATTCCAGTGACCCCAAGGTAGAACCAGAATTAGGAATCCCTGTTTTTCACAATTTTGGCCAGACCCCTGGTTAGCATATGGAATTTAGATAGTGTTGCCATATTCCCCTCCCATAATTTTCTAACAATACGTTGTTCCCTTGGCAGCTGGGTCAGATCTCACAATCATAATAGGGTCGGGCAGTTGGTCACACCTTGGCTTTGATGGCGGTCAACCAAAGGCCACAGGTTAAACTTAAATTGAAACGATTTCTTTCACTTGATCAACTGGTTTTGCCTATGTGTCCAGTCCTGTGGCAACTGCTATGGAAATTCAAGAAACCTGTAGTTGGCATCTTTATAGTTTTGGTGCACAGGATTTTATTTCACCACACACCGGATTTTATTTCCTCCTCATGCTCATCGCATGAGGTAGGCGATATTTTTATTCTCATTTTGCATGCAAGGAAACAGAAACTGAAGGTGGTTAAAAGATTTAATAAGATAGCAAAAAGAGATAGTTCTAACGGCTACTGGAATGCAGTGATTTCTCCAAGTTCACTTTCAGAACTGGAGCTAACGGCATAGGGCGTACTGCTGCCACATTCCTAATAGTCCGGTACATCCCAGCTTGCAAGCTGGGCGGGCCCTACATTTGGCTATTACAGGCTTTTTTCACCTTCAAGAATTTGGCAAAGAGGATCAGTACAGTATCAGCTCAGAGTGTGGGGGCTCTAGTCCGTGTTTTTTAGGGAACTATTTTTAGGGAAAAATTTCTATTTTTAGGTCTTCATGATTTTTAAAAACAAGAATCAAGACAGCAGTGCATATATTCACATCTGGAAATGTAAGTCCTTACCACACGGCTAGATGAGAGGGCAGCGCAGGCCTAAGCCCGCAGTTACTGGGACATGTAAAACCGTGAGCAGACTGGAGATTTGCTGCACACATGCACGAGCGCGTCTGTCCAGATGCAGCCTGTGTGAGCTGTGATCTGGGAAGGGGACGCCCAGGCTCTGGGCAGTGGGCCTCCGACTAGCTGCCACAACGTGCGCCTTAGTGACCTGAACTTCCCTTCGAGTTTGGGATCCTTTGAACTTTTATTAGATTGAGCCATGAAGAAATCATCAGCCAATCAAATGTATAATGTAAATTAAACTTTGATGTAAATAAACTTCAAGAGACATTTGATTTACATAATAAATAAAGAAGCAACTTTTAAGAATTTTTAACTTCAACACAAAAGTCAAAGGTAGTTGCTGCTAATTAAACCTAAACCTTGGCTATTTGTTAAAAACATACCTGGCAAGAGTCCAGAACCAAATTTCTGGAAAAGCTGGGGTTTGTTCCCCACTTAGCCCACGTGAGTGAGTTTAGCTTTAGATAAATATGCTTGCATCATTAAGTATGGAGATGGATTCCTCTGGAAAAACAAGAGGGATCACTGGGAGGAGAGTGAAATTTTAAATTGATCTTTATAAATTATAAAAATAATCAAAACCAAAGAGCTCAGTAGAAATTAATGGCAGGCCAAATGGGGCAGAAAAGGGACTAAACCCTAAAAGTGGCAAATTATAGCTTACACTCATAAATACTTTTTTTACCTTAACCCTCTTCAAATTCTGGAACACGAATGGGGGAACAAACATAGGTCCTCTCTAAATCCAGAGCAGAGGGTTTGGATGTTTTGTTTTGTTGGGTTTTTTTGTTTGTTTTGTTTTGTTTTTTCTGATATAATAATGGCATGTTAAAAAAAACTATGTTATACTGATAATAGCTAGCATTCAGTGATAGTTATTGACAGACATTATTACCTGTTTCATAGAGCTATTGCAAGCATTAAATTAGTTAAACATGAAACACTTAGAACAATGTTTTATGCTTACAAGCATGTAGTAAGTGCTTGTTAAGTATCAGCTGTTACTATCTTTAATGTTGACAATAGTCTTACAATATACCAGATACTAGCTAAGTGCTATATATGCCTTATCTCAGTTGCTATTGTTATTTCTTTGGTTTTTTTGTTTTTGGTTTTTGAGACAGAGACTTGCTCTGTTGCTCAGGCTAGAGTGCAGTGGTATCACAGCTCACTGCAACCTCAAACTGCTGGGCTCAAGTGATCCTCCTGCCTCAGCCTCCAGAGTAGCTGGGACTACAGGTACGAGCCACCACACCCGGCTAATTTTTTTTTTTAATTTTTTGTAGAGATGGGGGTCTCACTCTTGCTCACGCTGGTCTTGAACTCCTGGCCTCAAGTGATCATTCCACCTCGGCCTTCCAAAATGTTAGGATTACAAGCACGAGCCACCGTGCCCAGACTCACTTGCTATTGTTATACTAATTTTGTAAATAGTAAACTGAGGCATGGGAAGTTGAGAAAGTTGCCCAAGATTGCACAGATAGTAATAACATCTATTGCCCACTTTCTATATGATAGACTTAGTACTAAACACTTTGAATGTATCGTTGCATTTAGGTCACACAACTATTCTCTGAAGTAGATACTATTGTCCTCACTTTACAGATGGGGAAATCCAGGCCTAGGGAGGTCAACTAACACCAAGGTCACAGTGGGTGATAGAGCTGAGACTTGAACCCAAGCTGTCTGGCCCTCAAAGCGCATGCTTTGCACTGCTGTTCACCATGGCCTTCTGGGAGATGGCGTGGCAGAACTTCAGTCACCCAGCCCTTCCCTCCCATCCCTGTTACCGTTTCCGGCACTGCCTGCCTTCAGGGTCTCAACGGTAAGTCTTCCTAAGCCCCATTTTCCAGCTGTGCCCAGCTCATTCTGCTTGAGCAGCATGTCAGAGAGTGAGAGACCCAGACCATCAAGTCTTTCACCACCCTGCCCAAGCCCCTGCTCACAAGCCTCTAATGCCAGAAAATCATCCTCCCCAAGAAAGCCTCTCCTGCCTTCTGGAAGCTCTGACTGTTAGAAACACATTCCTTACATTAAGCCAAAATGGTGCTGTTTCTAAACCTCAGTTTCCTCATCCATAGGACTTTTGTAAGGGTTAAATTAGACGCAAAGCACTTAAACTGCCCAGTGTATGTTACATCTTATAAATGTTAGCTTCTATCACTATTTTTTAAAATTATTACTTCTCCCTATGGCCTGAAAGCTTTACAGTACAAATTCAGTCCTTCTTGAATTCGCCCTTTTCCGCCACATTGTCAGCTGCAGGCTGCCCTCACCTTCTGTATCCAGGATACTACAGTAGCCTTCTGGACAACTTCCTGGGCTCCTTTCTGTCTCGCTCCACTCTGTCCCGCAGGCATAGTTAGGAATTGCCTTCCCTGGTCATTTCCCTTCTCACAAACCAAACTGGTTCTCGGTTGCTTTCACACTTTGCATGAATTATAAGGTTCTCTACTAATTTCTGGCTGATCCACATACACATATTATTTTCTCTGGGCATGGAAACTTTGTCTTCTATGAACTTCCTTTTTATTTGCAAGTCAGCTAACATGTTTATTTTGTTTAACATTATATAGTTAAGTTTCAAAGGCTATACACCAAAATATTAACAGCAACTAATGAACTTACAGGTAATTTTTATTTTCCTGTTTATATTTTTCTATATTTTCCAACATGTAAATAATAAATATATAAATCACATAATTAGAGAAAATAATGCATTTTATAAAAGTACAGTCATAGACTATATCAGACAGTCATCTCCAAAGAGTCAGGAGAATGCCATGTACGGTCAAGAGGCAGGGCTGCCTTTCATGAAGATCAGAAGTATTTCCAGACATCCCTCAGTCCCTTTCCCATTTGGTGAACCCATTGCCTACAGCTAATCAGTGTCTCTCAAACTATATTTTAGCCACAGACCCTTTCTTCAAACAAAAATGTAGAGAAGTACAATATATTTAGCAGATACTATAGATTCTTCCTTAAAGGTTGAACACTCTGTTGAAATGGAGGTTGGGAATCTGGACCCCTACCCAATAACTCATGATCCCATCTCAAGACAACTCCTGAGGTGTAACCCACTTTAGGTCTGGAGAGCACAATTCTCCATTGAAACCACTGGTCCTCCTCTGGTAACTTGAACTCCTTCCGATTTCTAGGAGTTGCCCAGATATGGAGCTCTGTAAGTTTACTACATATTATATAAGATAAGTATTTTCTTCATTTGCCTTAAAATTTTCTGCTGATCTCCTTTTTCACACCCAAAGTCAGTACACATGGCTAATTCATCCTATAATTGAGTATTTCTGTCTGGCCAGAAAGCTTTATTATCTCAGAGGTGGCTTTCAGCTTAGAAGGAAAAGAGAAATATTTGTTTGTTTATGCTTTTCTCTTAACTCTGTAGTTTCTGCCCAAAGGTTAACAAATCCAATGTCCTTTTCTCATCTATCAAGCTGATAGATGGAATATTTGGCGCTTTTGACTTATAGCGTGAAACCTCTGCTCTCTTGGCTTCTATGATATCCTTTTTAACTGGTTTTCTTCCTCATATTATTTTCTTCTCTGTTTCATTTGCTAAGTTTTTCTTTGGCCCTCAGTACTCTGTTTCTGGGCTTCTGTTTTCCTCTTGGCTCCTTCTCTAGACAACTGGTCCATTTCCAAGGTTCAGGGATCATTGCGTTGTAGGTGATGCTCAGTCAGTGTGTGCTTCAGGCTCTCATATGGGGCCCAGTCCTGTAGCTCCAGTATGTAGTGGGTATTTCTACCTTGAGCTCAAATTAATTCCTCAAAATCATTATGTCTCATTCCAGAATCATATTCTCTCCACTATTTCCTGCCCCGACATCTCTGTTCTGCCAGTATCAACAATATTCTCCCAATCATCAAACTTGAAACCTTGGAATTTTATTTATCTTTTCTAATCTTTTGTCACCAAATATCTTAGATTTTAATTGCTAAACTTCTCTTAGATTTCTCTTTGCTCATGACTTCATGTCATGAAATTTCAGAACGCAATGTTTTATTACCACATATAATTGTTAATCAACAAATATTTCTTTAATCTAGGTTTAGTCCAGCTCTGTCACAGAAATTTTAAAGTTTGTTAATATTCTAAGTAATCTCTGCCTCCTATCTCCGGTTCTGACAGTCTATCCAATACACTGAAAGCAGCAGAATAGCCAACTCGATCTTGGGAAAAAGTAAAAGTTGGAGGACTCAGACTTTGTGATTTCTAAACTTACTACTAAACTCCTGTAGTCAAGATAGTGTGGTACTGGCATAAGAATAGTCATATAGATCAATGGAATAGAATTGAGAGTCTGGAAGTAAGCCCTCATGTTTATGGTGAATTGGTTTTTGACAAATATTCCAAGACAAATAGGGAGAGAATAGCCTCTTCAATAAATGGTGCTAGAACAACTGGAATATCCACATACAAAAGAGTGAATTTGGACTCCTACCTCTTACTATATATTAAAAAAATTTAAATTGTGTTAAAGACCTAAACATAAGAGCTAAAACTATGAGCTCGTAAAAGAAAACATAGATGTAAATCTTTGTGACCTTGGATTGGGCAATGGTTTCTTAGATACGGCACCAGAAGCACAAGGAACAAAAAAAAAATGTAGATAAATTAGAATTTATTAAAATTAAATTTTGTGCTTCAAAGAACACTATCAAGCACATGAAAAGACAGTCCACAGAATGGGAAAAAAATTTTGCATCTGATAAGGGACTCATATCTAGAATTTATAAAGAACTCATACAACTAAACACTAAAAAGATAAATAACCCAATTGAAAATAGGCAAAGGATTTGTGACAACATGGATGAACCTAGAGAACATTATGCTAAGTAAAATAAGCCAGATACAGAAAGAAAAATTCTGTGGCTGGGCACGGTAGTTTATGCCTGTAATCCTAGCACTCTGGGAGGCCAAAGTGGGAGGATCACTTGAGGTCAGGAGTTCAAGACCAGAAAGACAAATTCTGCATGATCTCACTTATATGTGGAATCTAAAAGAATTGAGTTCATAAAAATGGAGTAGAATGGTGGTTGCCAAGGGCTAGGGGAGTAGAGGAGGAAATGTGAGGGATGTTGGTCAAAAGGTACAAACTTTCAATTATAAGATGAATGAGTTCTGGAAATCTAATGTACAACATGGTGACCATAGTTAATGTATTATATACTTAAAATTTGCTAACAGAGTAGACATTAAGTATTCTCACCAAAAATTTTAAAAAGTAAATGTGTGAAGTGATGGATAAGTTAATTAGCTTGATTGGGGGAATTATTTCACATTGTACACATATATCAAAATAACACATTGTACCCCTTAAAGATATAGTATTTGTCAATCGTACTTCAATTTTTTTTAAAAAATGGGCAAAGGATCTGAGTAGACATTTTTCCAAATATATACAAATGACCAATAAACACATAAAAAGATGTGCAACTTCACTAGTCATTAGGAAGATACAAATCCAAGCCATGTGAGAAACCACTACACGCAGGCTAGAGTGGTTCTAATCAAGACAGACACTATCGAGTGATGGCAAGTAGTAGACAAATTGGAACCCTTATACACTGCTGGTGGAATTGTAACATGGGTCAACCATTTTGAAATACTCTGCAGTTCCTCAAGAAGTTAAACATAGAATTCCCGTATGACCCAGCAATTCCACTTGTAGTATATACCCAAAGGAAATGAAAACATATATCCACACAAAAATTGTATGTGAATGTTTATTACGGGATTCTTTTTTTTTTTTTTTTTGAGACAGAGTCTCACTCTGTTGCCCCAGCTAGAGTGCCGTGGCATCAGCCTAGCTCACAGCAACCTCAAACTCCTGGGCTCAAGTGATCCTCCTGCCTCAGCCTCCCACGTAGCTGGGACTACAGGCACGTCCCACCATGCCCGGCTAATTTTTTCTATTTTTTTAATTGTTTGGCCAATTTCTTTCTATTTTTATTAGAGACGGGGTCTCACTCTTGCTCAGACTGGTCTAGAACTCCTGATCTGAAGCAATCCTCCTGCCTCGGCCTCCCAGAGTGCTAGGATTACAGGCGTGAGCCACCATGCCCAGCCAGCATTCTTAATAATAGACAAAAAGTAGAAACAAATGAGTATCCATTAATTTATGAATGGATAAAGAAAATGTGGTGTATTTTCAGCAATATACTGCAATGAAAGGAATATTATTCATTAATAAGAAGGAATAAAGTACGAATAAATGCTACAAAATGGATGAAACTATGCTAAGTGAAAGACGCCAGACACAAAAGGCGACATATTGTATGATTCTATTTATATGAAATTTCCAGAACAGATAAATCCAAAGAAACACGGAGTAGGTTAGGGGTTGCGTAGGGCTGGAGGATAAGGGAGGAAATGAGGAATGACTGCAAATGGTACAGGTTTCTTTCTGGGATGGTGAAAATGTTCTAAAATACATTACAGTGATGGTTGCACAATTCTGTGACTACACTAAAAAACCTTTGAATTTTACACTCTAGGTAAATTGTATCATATGTGAACTGTCTCAATAAAACTGTCAGAAAAAAATAATTCAGTCCTTAAAAATATATATTTAAATTCCTCTCGTGTCTCCCTGTTGATTGGAAGGCAAAGTGACAGACAATTCCTTAGCATAGTATTTAGCACTTCCTTGAATTCGTCTTACCCCATCTATCCAAGGATCTCACCTGCACCTTCTGCAGCAGTTGTATCACCCGTCCTTCAAATGCACTAAGTCATTGGAGCTGCTGCTTTCATTCTTCAATCTAAAATTCCCTTCTCTGTTCATCCAATTCTTAGTCACCTCTTGAGTTAGTAAACATTGTTGAGTGCTTGACGCTGATGTACCATGGCTCTAGACTATCTTAGGGGTTGTAGAGATGAATCAAACATAGGACATACCCACAATTCTTTTACTCTAGAAGTGGGGAAGCCTGGTGGATAACAAAGAGGTGCATTTTTAAGTCTTACCTAAAGTCCTCCTTCCTTCATCAAGGTTTTCTCTGTGCCTCAGCCTTTATCAACTTCCTCTTACCATGAACTTTTATGACATTTGCTGTCTGACCTCAGTCATATTCTGCCTCATGTTATTTAACTATTTCATATGTAAATCTTATCTTCCTAATTACTTATAAATTTCGAATGGCAAAGCTCCATCCCTATTTATTTTCTATTGCTGCTATTGCTGCTGTAACAAGTTACCACAAACTTAAAATGACGCAGGTGTATTCTCTTATCGTTCTATAGGTCACAAGTCTGACAAGAGTGAGGGGGCTAAGATCAAGGTGGCAGTAGGGCTGCGTTCCCTTCTGGGGCTCTGGTCTAAAGCCCATTTCCTTGCCTTTTTTAGCTTCTAGTGGTCGCCCACATTACTGAGCTCATGGCCCCCTTCTTCCATTTTCAAAGCCAGCAATGTTACATCCCTCTAACCTTTCTTCTGTGGCCACATCTCCCTGTGACCACTGTCAGGAAATACTCCCTGCTTTTATGGACTGGTGTGATTCGACTGGGCCCACCTAGATAATCTGGGATAATCTCCACATCCTAAAGTCTTTGCCCTTAATCATATCTGCACAGTCCCTATAGCCATAGAAGATAGCATTTGCTTAGGTTCTGGGGGATTAGGATGTGAACATCTTTGGGGGCAATTATCCTGCCTACCACACCCTGTTTTATATTCTTTGTATCGCAGAAGAGCCTCATACCATGTCAACAGATGGATGGAAAAAAATATATTATGCAAGGACTAACAGTAACAACAATGGCAGCTAAAACTGGGGTGTCTATACATCAGACAAAGTAGGCTTAAAGGGGGAAAGCATTATTAGACTTAAAGAGGGATTTTTCAAAATGATAAAAAAAAAAATCCAGTCAACTAGAAAGTTATAATAACCTATAAATTTGTACGCACTTCATAATGTAATCTCAGAATGTATGAAGCAAAAAACAATAGAACTAAGAGGAGAAATAAATTCTTAGTCATGATGAAAGATTTTTAATGTACCTCTCTCAGTAACTGATAGAACAAGCAAACAAACAAAAATGGCCATAACGATTTTAAAATTTGAACAGCATGGTTAACAAACTTGACTTAAATGATATATAGATCACTGCAACTTCAGGCTACATATTTCTTTCAAGTGAAAATGAAACATTATACAATTGGCTATATGTTCGGCCATAAACCAAGTGTCGACACATTTCAAAGGATTTCAATTATATACTATAAATCTAAAATAATTCTAAAATTAAAAGTTTTTTTTAAATTAATAGTTATGTTCTCTAATCATAGTGGAATTAAACTGATAATTAGTAATAAGATGATAACTAGAAAATTCTCAAGTATTTGGGCATTAAGTAATACACTTACAAATAATCTGTGAGTCAAAAAAGAAATCACAATGGAAATTAGAAACTTTTTTATCTGAATAATGAAAATGCACATTTGAAATTTGTATGATAAAAAAATTAATTGATGCTTGGGTGAAAATTCATAGTATTAAATTTATATATTAGGAATGAAAAATGCTGAATATCTATTGTTCAAGAACTTATAAAAAGAACAAAAAATTAAGCCCAGAGAAAATAAAGGGAAGAAAATAATAAAGATAAAAGAAGAAGTTAATGAAATAAAAACAAACATACTACAGAAAGGATCTACGAGGCCAAAAGTTGGTTGTTTGGAAAGACTAATAAAATCAATTAACCTTTAGCAAAATTTATCATGGGGAAAAAAAATGAAAAGCATGAATTGCCAATATCAGAAATGAAAGGCAATATTACTACACTACAGACATTTAGAAGAAATACAAAAGAAAAATTTGTATGAACTACACAAATTTCTAATAAAATACAATTTACCAAAACTGTCAAAGGGAGAAATAGAAGATCTGAATAATCCTATATTTGATAAAGAAATTAAATCAGTAATTTCAAACCTTCCCACAAAGAAAACTCTAGGCCTAAATGGTTTCATGAATAAACTTTTCCAAATATTTAGGAAGTAACACCCATCTTACATAAACTCTTCCAGGAAATAGTAAAACAAAGAACACTTCCCAATTCCTTTTATAAGACCAATACAATCTTGATTCAAAAGGATGATAAAAACATTAAAATAAATAAAATTATAGGCTAATTTCTGTCTTGAGCATAGGTACAAAATTCCTAAATGAAATGTGAATCCAGTAATGTATGAAAAGAATAGGGCTGGGCTTGGTGGCTCACACCTGTAATCCCAGCACTTTGAGAGGCAGAGGTGGGAGGATTGCATGAGGCCAGGAGTTTGAGACCAGCCTGGGCAACATAGCAAGTCCTCATCTCTACAAAAAAATTTAAAAATTAGCTGAGTGTGGTGGTGTGCACCTGTAGTCCTAGCTACTCTGGAGGCTGAGGCAGGAGGATCACTTGAGCCCAGGAGTTCCATGCTGCAGTGAGCTACGATTGTGCCACACTATACCCCAACCTGGGCAACAGAGCAAGATCCTGTCTCTAAAAAAAAGGATTAGAATTAACAAATGAATTTAGGCAAAGTCCTTGGATACAAAATCAATATATTAAAAAGTCAATTACATTTTTATAAATCTGCAATACACATTTAGAACATGAAACACATTTTAAAATATCATTTATAATAGTATCAAAAAACATTAGCCAACTAGGGAGTAAACCTAAGAAAAGATGTTTAAGACCTCTACACAGAAAATCATAAAACATTATTTAGAGAAAATTTTTAAAACCTAAATAAATGTTGGGATCCACTGTATTTATTAATTAAGACTCAGTATTTTAAGGCTCAATACCCATAAATTGATCCCTAGAGTCAATACATCCTAATCAATATCTTAGCAGGTATTTTGTGAAACTTGACAAGCTAATCCTAAAATTTATATTGAAAATGCAAAAGGCAAAGAATGATGAAATTAATTTTGAAGAACAACAAAGTTGGGAGATAATATAGTACCAGATAGAAAAACTTACAGATCTACAGTGATTAAGACTGTGGTGTTAGCACAAGGACAGACAAGAGATCAGTGGAACAGAATAGAGACTCCAGAGCTGAATAGCTACTGCTATTCAATACAGTAGCTGCTAGCCCCATGGGGTAGTTTCAATTAATTAAAATTAAATTGACTCAAAAATTTAGTCCTGAGTTACAGCAGCCACATTTCATATGCTCGATAGCCACACGTGGTTCGTAGCTGTAGCACAGGAAAGCACAGATACAGACCATTTCCATCACTGCAGGAAGTTCCACTGGCCAATGCTACGCTAGAGACAGACTCGCCCCATGTGGACATACAGGTTTTGACAAAGGTATCCCTACAGATGAGTAGGAAAAGGACACTCTTTGTAATTAGTGGGGTTTGGTTAGTTGAAAGCCATATTTTGAAAAAATGAATCTTGATTCCTACTTCACTTCATAGACAAAAATCAATCCCAGGTGAGTTTTAAATTTAAATATAAGAGGTTGTGGGAATTTTCATACAATGGAATAATATCCAACAATGAAAGCGAATGAAGTGCTGGAAACAGGCTGATTCCCAACAACATAGATGAATCTCCCAAACATGATATTGATCAAAAGGAGCCAGAAATAAGAGTAACATACTATATGGTTTCCATTCACACTAAGTTCAAAAGCAGGCAGAAATAATCTCTGCTGTTCAAAGTTAGCATCGCAGTGACCAGGGGAGAGGAGGGAAGTCACTGGAGGCTGCTGACGTGGGTTTCTGAAGTCCTAGTCATGTTCTGTTTCTTGATCGGGCAGTGTTGACAGGGGAGAGTTCACTGTTCATCGAGCTGTTCACTTGCGATTTGTGCTCTTTTCTCTATGGGTGCTATTTTTAAAGCAACCTCTGTATTGATACAGAGAAAATTCTTGCTAATTTAATGAAAAAAAAAGATGAAGTTTCTGTCAAAGTTCTTAGACAAAAATTTTAAGTCTGAAATATCAGATATAGGGTATGGAGAAATGGGGAGACAATTAGTGGGAGGGCCAAGTAGCATGTGTTGTAAAGTTGAAAGTGTGCACACCCTGCAACTCAACAGTTCTACTGCTAGACACACGTTCTTAAGAAACTCTAGCACATTTGCACAAGGA
Organism: Propithecus coquereli; assembly: GCF_000956105.1. Classification (NCBI taxonomy): domain Eukaryota; kingdom Metazoa; phylum Chordata; class Mammalia; order Primates; family Indriidae; genus Propithecus; species Propithecus coquereli. The sequence continues at coordinate 4,163,190 of NW_012155284.1, forward strand.
GATGTGGATAACAATATTCATTTCAGAATAGTTTATAATACCAAAAAAAAGAACATTAAAACAACTTGAATGCCCGTCAATAGGGGAGTGGATAAATAAAATGTGGTATTTTTATATAATGAAATATTAAACAATTAAAAGGAATATATGCACGTACATAATCACAGAGGTCTAAACGCACAATAGTGAATGATAAAGCAAGTTGCACACTGTGTCTAACATATCACACAGGTACATTTTAATTTAATTGTATTGATATACAATTGTACGTATTTATGGGGTACATGTGATATTTTGATACATGCATACAATGTGTGATGATCAAATCAGGGTATTTAGGATAGCCATCACCTCAAACAATTGTCATTTCTTTGTGGTGGGAACATTTCAAATCTTCTCTTCTAGCTATTTTTAAATACACAATAAATTATTGCTAACTATAGTCACTCTACTGTGCTATCAAATAATAGAACTTATTCCTTATATCTAACTAGATTTTTGTACCTATTAACCATGCTCACTCCCCACCCTGCCCCACTCTTTCCACCCTCTTGTAACCATCGTTCTACTCTTTACCTCTATAAGATCAACATTTTTTAGCTCCTACATGTGAGGGAGAACATGCAGTATTTGTCTTTTTGTGCCTGGCTTGTTTCATTAAACATAATGACCTCTGGTTCCATCCATGTTGTTGCAAATGACAGAATTTCATTCCTTTTTATGGATGAATAGTATTCCAGTCTGTATATATTCCACATTTTCTTATCCATTCATTCATTGATGGACACTTAGGTTGATTCCACATCTTTGCTATGGTGAATAGTGCTGCATAAACATGGGGGTGCAGGTATTCCTTTGCTGTACTGTTTTCCTTTCCTTTGGATAAATACCCAGCAGTGGGATTGCTGGATCATATGATAGTTCTGTTTTTGGTTTTTTGAGAAACCTCCACGCTCTTTTCCATAGTGGCTATACTAATTTGCATTCCCATCAACAGCACACACATACATTTTGTTTTTTTTTTTTTTTTGAGACAGAGTCTCACTCTGTTGCCCTGGCTAGAGTGAGTGCCATGGCATCAGCCTAGCTCACAGCAACCTCAAACTCCTGGGCTCAAGTGATCCTACTGCCCCAGCCTCCCGAGTAGCTGGGACTACAGGCATGCGCCACCATGCCCGGCTAATTTTTTCTATATATTTTTAGTTGGCTGATTAATTTCTTTCTATTTTTGGTAGAGACGGGGTCTCGCTCTTGCTCAGGCTGGTTTCGAACTCCTGAGCTCAAACAATCCGCCCGCCTCGGCCTCCCAGAGAGCTAGGATTACAGGCGTGAGCCACCGCGCCCGGCCACACACATACATTTTTAAAACATAAAATAGTACTATGTATTATTCCTTGGCACTCATGTGTTCTACTGTACTTTGATATGGCTGAAGAATGTCCTGAAGTCATGATAGCAGCGTGCTCTGTCTGGAAAAGCACAGGAAGGGCCTGGGGTTGAGGATGGGACAAAGGAGACTTCATCTTTATTGTCTAATTTCTTTTATTTAAAAAAAAAAAAGCAAACATGTCAACATGTTAACATCAGTCCATTTAGGGTGATGGCTCGCAGAGTGTTAGTTATATTAAGCTTTGTAATTTTGTCTTTGTTTAATTTCTCAAAATGAAAGCCAATAAAATTGAGATAATAGTCTCTTTCGTCGTTTAGTCTTCAGCTTATTTATTGTTTAGGTATTTTATGTTCCTGTTTGTTTTAACAAAAAAAGTATATAAATATAAGTATAGCTGAGACAAATTTCCTTTTTTTGTTGTTTATGTTCACAAAATATGCTTGTTTTATTTAACATTCTTTGGTATCAAAACATGACCTTCATACAAACTTGTGAGGAGCAAATCATGAGGGCTCACAGCTTTCCACAGTCTGTGTATTAAGAACCCACTTCCTGGGATAGACATCCTCACACACCTCAGTCGCTAGAAGCATCGGCTGGACGGGTGCCACTGGAGCCAAAATAGCCACAAGCAAAGAAGCAAGAATTCAAAAAGATTCTCCTCTTTGGTGCTAAAGATGTGTCATTGAGTGATTGTTCAGACTGAAGCTCTGAAAGCACCGGTGTTTATTGGATCAGTTTCCTCTGCAGGGTCATTTCCAAAAGACTGTCAAAATAGTGGGACTTCCTGCCTTTCCTACCACTGACAGGGCTTCCTGCATCAAACCCTGAGGAGCACAGAAGTCCTGCTTTGGCAAGGAGGAGGGTACTCTCAAAGTCTTTTATAAAAGAAACGCAAACAGATGGGTTAATCACCGTGATGGCGTCTGTACTCTTACAGACATATCACACACGATGGCAATTTGTTATTGGGCTGGTAATTAAGCATCCTTTTGATGTGCTCTCAAGATGATTTCCCTGACCGTATTTGCAAAGTTAACAGATGAACATGGGCTTAAAACAGATTAAATATTACTCAGCTAGACTCCAAGTTGAGGCTTTCAACTATGCACAAGTCAGAGTAAGGTGAGGGACCTCCATAGCCTGCCCTCATGATCCAGCAGTGCCTTCCACAAGAGTGGAAGACCTCTGCTGCTCCTATTCACCCCTCCCCACAGGCAGGCAAAGGAGGGAGTTATCCAAAAGGAGAACTGAGCATCTGAGCATCTCGACCCAGACCCTTTTGTCTGTCTAGTTCCTGAGCCAGCCTGTCACCTAGATATATGTGAGCACTCTGGGCTGTGCACTCCACGAGCCCATCGCGTGTCTGGCAAGATCAATGATGGTGGCTAAGTCCTTCTGAATCAAGGGTCAGTTATGAGCAAGCTCTCCCTGACACAGATCTGAAGCCATGTTCTCCCTAGTCGATTTTGTCAGTAACAAAAGCAATATTTTTTGCTCCATCTGTCTAGCTTCTACCCTTTGATTGGTTCCAAACTCCAGAAGAGATAGGTATTAGTAATTGCTCCCTCAACAACCTGATGATCAATTAATATAAAACCTCAAAATGATAAGTTAATGTAATCCATGATACCAATCAATAATTTGTATACCAAATTTATCCTTATCCTGTCTGAATAGTTAATTAAGCACTGCTCACTTATATGTTTCGTGTAGTTAAAAAAAAGGCCGGGTGCGGTGGCTCACGCCTATAATCCTAGCACTCTGGGAGGCCGAGGTAGGTGGATCATTTGAGCTCAGGAGTTCGAGACCAGCCTGAGCAAGAACGAGACCCCGTCTCTACTAAAAACAGAAGAAATTAGCTGGACAACTAAAAATATATAGAAAAAATTAGCCGGGCATGGTGGCGCTTGCCTGTAATCCCAGCTACTCGGGAGGCTGAGGCAGGAGGATCGCTTGAGCCCAGGAGTTTGAGGTTGCTGTGAGCTAGGCTGACGCCACGGCACTCTAGCCCAGGCAACAGAGTGAGACTCTATCTCAAAATAAATAAATAAATAAATATATGTACTCTTTGGCCGGGCACGGTGGCTCACACCTGTAATCCTAGAACTCTTGGGAGGCCAAGGTGGGAGGATCGCTTGAGCGCAGGAGTTCGAGACCAGCCTGAGCAAGAGTGAGACCCCATCTTTACAAAAAACAGAAAAATGATCTGGGTGTGGTAGCATGCACCTGGAGGCTGAGGCAGGAGAATCACCTGAGCCCAGGAGTTTGAGGTTGCTGTGAGCTAGGCTGACGCCACGGCACTCTAGCCCGGGCAACACAGTGAGACTCTGTCTCAAAAAAAATAAATAAATAAATGTATTCTTTATCATAGCATGCTTGAACTCTCATAGCTTGAGATAGACTCCATTGAAATATACATTTTATAATTTATCATACTATCTACATAGGAATTAGTATGCAGGGAAAATGTGTTTAATTTAAGCATTTAGCAGCAAAAAAAAAAAAAACAACCGCAAAATACCAACTCATGCTACTGTAAAAAACACTGTTCTGCATATGGCCAGCTGTACATTGGCAGAACATAGTGATTTTAAGGATGAATTAGTCTTCTAATCTCTTTGGGATTTCCTTTATATTTGTGGTGGTTTATGACTGACATATAGCTATAGCTTTCTGTTTGCATTTAATAAAAGATTCATTTCTGTGGCAAGATACACATTTGCACTCCAGTGTTGAATAAAAGCTACTGTTCTGCAAGAAGCACATAAAATGGTGATTTATAACGACACGTTCCAATAACAGCGATCTAATTCTTCCAAACTATTTCTTCCCAGGTCCTGGGAACGGCATGGCCCCAGCAAAGGGTGCGTCTTCTCTTCCAGAATATTCAGCTTTTAACACATCTATCCATGCTGCAATTAGACATGGAAATTGGAAACTCCTCACAGGCTACCCAGGTACAATGCTTAGCTTATGGAACATACTTCCCTTCCCGTGGTAGACAGGGCAGGGCAATATCTCCAGTCTACTTGCCCTCGTGGAGTTGTATTCCTTTGGCCATTCCTCTAGAAAGGGAGGACATTATCACTCTTGTTCTAACTACTTCCCGCCTCTGTTGCCATCTCTTCCTGCTTGGCTCCTTGAGGTTCCTAAGCCCTACCATTCACCTCTTTGTTCAGACACCTGAAATGTTAACTTGTCTTTCAAATCTTTCATGATCCCTCCTGATGTGTGTCATAAGAAGACGACCATTTACTCAGGGCTTTCTTTTCCCACTTGTAAGACTCAGCCTGTTCCCAATGACACAGCTTCCATTTTTGTCCTGGCCCACGTAGGCTTTCCCACCAGAACATCAGGGAAAAGTTTTACCAAAGTAACTGCCTTTTGCAAAACATCTCTCTGGGGCAGCTGAAGGAGAAGGAATGGTTTCATCTACTGGTCCTCACTACCTCCCACCCCCCAAAAAAAGACCAAAAAATTGAGAATTAACTGTAGTGGGGATATAAGGAAAACTGCTACTCTAATGCTTCATGGAAAATGTGGATTTCAGATACGTGTGCCTACTGAGCACAGCACATTCGGCAAGCAAAGAGAATCAATCTCCAAGAGCTACCCCCTCAGCTGATGGCAGAGCTGGGGAAGAAGGTTGTTTCCCCTGATCATATTCTCTAAAAGTGACATCTTTTCAGTGCTTTTTAAATACATGGTGTGATGGTTAATACTGTGAGGCAATTAAGCAATACTTATAATGGGGACATTCTTGGCATTTGCAACAAGACAATTCTTTATTGTTTGGGACTGTCTCATGTATATCACAAGACATTGTAACATCATTGGCCCATGCCCACTAACTGCCAGGCATAGCCCTACTACCAGTCCTTGTGACAACTAAAAATCCCCCTCACACGCACACACATGCACGCACACTCCTGACATCCCTGGCCATGCAGCAGCGAGATATGTCTAGTTAAAGCACCACAAGTCAGAGTCCGAGACAAACCTAGAGACGGCATCACGGGCCACATCTTTTCATGTGTCCACATCCCCAACCCACAGCCAGCCTTGTCCTCAGCCCCCTTCTGCAAATTAGAACCTGCCTACCATGTTTCTCCCTCAATGACCTGTTTTGTTTCTTTGCTAGGCTGTGGTTACTGGTTCCCTCCACCGTCTCAGTATAATGTTTCTGAGATACCCTCATCAGACCCACCAACCAAGACCCTCTGGCTGTTTGACATTGAGCAGGACCCAGAAGAAAGGCATGACCTGTCCAGAGAATATCCCCACATCGTCTCGAAGCTCCTTTCCCGCCTGCAGTTCTACCATAAACACTCAGTGCCCGTGTACTTCCCTGCGCAGGACCCCCGCTGTGATCCCAAGGGCACTGGGGCGTGGGGGCCGTGGATGTAGGATTTCGGCGAGGCCAGAAAACCTTCCCACTGCAAGTTGGACTTCAGGCCTTTACTCTCGTGACTCTTGTTTCATTTGTTATCCCAACCTGGGTTCACTTGGCACTTCTCTTGCTCCTAAAACCACACTGAGGGATCTAATTTCAACCCCTAGTGCATTTACAAAGCTGATAAAATCTAGAACACTCCTGTTATTGGCCGGGGCATGTGTCTGGAGGCAGGGGTGGCTAGGTTCATCCCCTTTTCCTAGGCTCTGGGACAGCTGGGAACTTGAAATAGGAAGTTCTCAGTGCATCCTGGAGGCCGGAGCAGCTGGCTCTCTTTGCCTCACAAGTCCGACGTTAGATTTCCCTGTGCCAATAGCTGGTTTTATTGGAATGACTCAAATTTCTTGTAACAAATGAAGGGAGCAGACAATTGTTAATGGTTCTCCTGGCCAGGGGTTCTGTCTGAGAGATCATGTTTAGGCATTGCATGGGAATGACCTTCCTTGGTTCACCCCACACTCACTCATCTCGTCACCAGACATAAGGCCCATTCCATTGTTAAGGTCAACATGGCTGTATGCCTGCATCTTAGTTTTGGTTTTTTTTTTTTTTTTTTTTTTTTTTTTGAGACAGAGTCTCACTGTGTTGCCCGGGCTGGCTAGAGTGCCATGGCGTCATCCTAGCTCACAGCAACCTCAAACTCCTGGGCTCAAGCAATCCTCCTGCCTCAGCCTCCCAAGTAGCTGGGACTACAGGCATGCGCCACCATGCCCGGCTAATTTTTTATTTTTAGTAGAGACGGAGTCTCGCTCTTGCTCAGGCTGGTTTCGAACTCCTGAGCTCAAACAATCCGCCCGCCTCGGCCTCCCAGAGTGCTAGGATTACAGGCGTGAGCCACCGCGCCCGGCCCTTAGTTTTGGTTTTTACAATAAAGAAATGTGTATTTATCCTAGATTTTCATTCCCCAGCCATGGCTCACTCTCTAGACTTCCTGCCACCCCCAGCGCCCCAGTGGCTCTTTTCCCGCCTTTCCTTTGGCCCCCAGTGTCCTGCCTGGGGAGGCCCCTGTGCCTTTCCAGGCTTGTTTTTGGAACACTGCCAAGCCCTGCCTTTCTCTTGCCCCTGGGCTGAAGTTAGACCCCCACCACCAGGTGGGTGGTGGAGTCACCCTGTTAGTATGCTCACGGTGGACACCAAGAGGGCTGGGTGGGGACGCTTTGGTCTGTGGCATCTGTTCAGTGAGGTTTTTCCTAAGTTGCACGGAGGGTATCATCATGATTGTGGCTTTATCTTGCACTATACTAAGAACTTCACTGCTGTTTCCTAGCAGTGAGATAAAAACCTTGAGACAAGATACTTTCGTCCTGAGATGATGGAAGTGGGCAGTTTGAGAATGGAAATGGCCAGCATCTGGGGTACTGGCCATTGGTAAAGCAAAGAGAGTGCAACCATGTTCTTCTTATTCCCTGCTTTTACTGCCTGTGTTGAGGTGCTGGGGTCGGGGAAAGGATGCACAGTCTGACCTGCAGCCCTTCTCAGTCCCACTAACATCCTACTAACAGGAATCAGTCCAGATTAGCTCCAGAGAGTGTCATACTCAGAAACGTATATGCAAAAGCAATACTCTTTTCTTCACCAGCTCCACTGTCTTTTTCACTGCTTATCACCAATGCCTAGAACAGTGCCTGCTACCTAGAAGGCACTCAATTCAGTTTCTAAATAAATGGAAGAATGAGTAAATGAAAAAGTCTTACACGAAAGATGCTAGGCTGGTGAGCTGAATACAGGACAATATAAATGTTGTTACTCCAACTGTTGTTATTAGGTTCTCAAGCTGCCTCTCCTGAGGTTGTAAGCATAATCTGCATATCTTAGCAAGGTTGTAATGCCCTCTCCGGGGGCCGGGGGTAGGGACAGGAACTATGCCTACCAAAGTTACTCTCTTGCCAACAATCTTCATTTTTGTTCTTCATAGGATACTAGAAACTAAAACTATCAAATGATACAATATAGGCCCTTGCATAGCCATCCTTCAATTCAGTAGCAATATTTTCTGGTCACTCTAACCTGTATTGTATTAAAGATTATTGGGAAGAAATGGTGCTGGAACTGATGATATCTATTACCAACCTTTGCCCAACTCCTGAGTTGGCAGAGAGCTGGCCAAAATGCCATCACCTCGTACCCTGAAGCCTGTGGCAGATGAATAGTATGAACTGAGCCCAGATGTTCCTTCTGCATCTTTCTAGTCCCAGGGCTGTGGGCAGCTGTCACTGTTATAAGATTGGAGGCCATCACTACATGACACCTATTTGCTCTCCCTGTTACATTCCCAACAGCTGTCCCCAGTTCTAGTTCCTTGATTACTATGTACAATGTTCTGCATTTAGTGGATTTAAAGAGTTTTAAAGACTAATTTTTTTGTAAAACTAGTATTTGAGATTTTGTTTTATCCATAACAGAAGGTACCTCATCAGAATTTCTTATTCTGCACAAGAATGTGAAAAGATACATATGTTGTCATCAGAAATATTGATGTTATTTCTTCCTAAATTTGTTTACCTTTAAAGAAGGTTTTATTTCATTTTGAACTAATTTTGCTTTGTTACTACATGATTGTTCCAAATTTGAAGGACAAAATAAAATTAATCTTTTAAAATGTGTGAACCACAGGTATGGAGCTTCCATACTAGACAGTGGTGATGGCTGCACAATGTCATGAATGCACTTAATGCCACTGAATTGTATACTTCAATATGATTAAAGTGGCAAATTTTGTTATATGGTTTTTAATCGCAATTTTAAAAATATGTCAACCAATTTTATGGTATGTAAATTATCTCAATAAAGCTGTTAAATTAATAAACATAGCAAAAGTATCAGAGCTAAAAAAAAAAAAGAAAGTGTCAGTCATTGCCCTAAGAATATAAACTCTAAAATAAGGTATTGGAGGGAGGTCAGGGAAGGGTAGGAGTGAAAACAAAGGGATAATAAGAGAGTGTATTAGTTCTCTACTGCTATGTAACAAATTACCCCAAACTTAGCAGCTTAAAAAAACAAATATTTACTATTTCACATGTTATATGAGGGTTCATGGGATTGTAGTCAAGTGTTGGCCAAGGCCATCTGAAAACTTGAGTAGGGCTCCACTTCTGAGATGATTCTCAAGGCTCTTGGCCAGAGGCTTCATCAGTTCCTGGCCATGTGGGCGTCTCTATAGGCTGCTGGGATGTCCTCACACAGGGCAGCTAACTGCTGCCAGAGCAAGTCATCCAGGGGGAGCACAAGCAGGAGCTGCAGTGCCTTTCATGACCTCATCTCCAAGGGTGGACACTGTCGCTTCTACCTTTTTTCTATTCATTAGAAACAAGTCACTAAGTCTAGCCCATACTTGAGGGGAGGAGAATCCCACCTTTTGAAGGAATGTCAGATTTGTGGACATATTTCACACCACAGCAGAGGAGAATGGACACATTTAGCCCACTGGGGAATAGACTGTCCAAGCAAGTTCATGTGCATTTATCAAATGCTGCTATTTGAAGAGATATGGTAGAAAAAGCATACAACTTTGCTGTTCAGTGGTGGAATAACCATGGACAAATCACATAATCCTTTCTTTGCCTCAGTTTTTTCCCTGGTAAAGTGATAGGTTGAGTTAGGTAATCCCTAAAGTCTCTTACAACCTGTGTCCTGAACAATGGCACATAGATGTTCTGTAAATGTTGGTTGATTGACTCTCAAATGACTGAACTCCAGTGTAAGGATATGAAATAATACTGTGCTAAAAAATAATCTGAGATTATGCTCAATCTTGAAGAAGTATCCATTTTCTAAAAGTATTATAATAAAAACTATGTTTTGAGTGCCTATTATTATATAGCAGGTATTATATTGGGTGCTTTAAAAGAATTATCTTAATATAATTTTAAAATAACCAGAGGTAATGCTTGTAAAATTTATTCAGTCTTAATTGTAAAAGCCTTGCTCGGTTTTCACCTCTTCCATTTTTTCAGTATCCAATCTTTGTCCAAGCATAAAATTACAGTTGACGCTTGAACGACTTGGAGGTTAAGGGCACTGACCACCTCCCATGCAATTAAAAAATATGCATGTACCTTTTGACTCCCTCAAGACTTAACTACTAATAGCCTACTGCTGACCAGAAGCCTTACTGATAACATAGTCAATTAACGCATAGTTTGTATATTATATGTATTATATGCTGTATTCTTACAAAAGTAAACTAGAGAGGCCGGGCGCGGTGGCTCACGCCTGTAATCCTAGCACTCTGTGAGGCCGAGGTGGGCGGATTGTTTGAGCTCAGGAGTTCGAAACCAGCCTGAGCAAGAGCGAGACCCCATCTCTACTAAAAATAGAAAGAAATTAATCGGACAACTAAAAATATATAGAAAAAATTAGCCGGGCATGGTGGTGCATGCCTGTAGTCCCAGCTACTCAGGAGGCTGAGGCAGAAGGATCGCTTGAGCCCAGGAGTTTGAGGTTGCTGTGAGCAAGGATGACGCCACGGCACTCTAGCCTGGGCAACACAGTGAGACTCTGTCTCAAAAAAAAACAAAAAAAAACTAATTGATGGTGATGGAAGTCAACACAGTGGTTTCCTTTGGGGGAGGGGAGATTGGGGACAGAGCATGACAAAGCCTTCTGGGGTTCAGAAAATGCTCTCCATCATGCTTTGGCTGGTCTTTACACAGGGTTATGTAATGTAAATATTTGGTAAGAGGTATACTAAGTTATGCACTCTATGGTTTATTTGTTTTACCTTATTAAAAAGTACTTTTAAACAAAAGTACTTTAAAACAAAAAACACTTCCCTTAGAGCAAAACAAGCACTACATATTTATCTCATTTTTTATAACCAAAATAGGCTTATAAACACAAGATTTGTGAATAAAACATTTTAAATGCTGCAGGGAAATTCACTATTTGAAGAAAGCTTTCTGTGAATCCTTTTGTAAACACAAATTTAGGTTTTCATGTTTACAAAACCTGAATGCATTGATTTAGGTTTTATAAATTGAGATTTTGCTGCCTGGGTTTTCCTGGGGGATCAACACCCGTGTATCAGGTGTTGGGGAAGGAGGCCTAGAGACCAGAGAAATGATACTAACAAAAGTGAAGGCATGGCCCTGCCCTCAAGAGGCTTACAATCTAATTCGGTGGCACAACGTTCTTTCCAGCTCAGCTGTTTTTAAGAAAATTCCAGCTGATATTAAATATATTGAAGTTTTACTATTCCTTGCAGCGACCACCTAAACTTTAAAATCTGTTTTTGTCCAAGTAGAAAATAGTCACAGTTTGTATAGACAGGTTCATTTCCTGGCCGTTGAACAGCCAGCCTGTTCCCCTGGCCAGCACTGCTACTGATCACTGAGAGCAGGTAGATTCAAAGGGTGTAGACGTGACTGCCACATCTCTTTCACCTTTGCCCCGTTGCCATGGGAGCCGCCATCAGAATGGCAGGAAGCAGAAGAGGCTACTCACATTCCCTGGGATTGGTGGCCATCAGGAAACCGAACAGACGTTTTCATTCTCAAACTATTTGCCAATGTCACTGATCATAGTACTTTAGATAGTTCATTTAATAACCTTATTACTTTTCTGATAATAGAGACAATACATGTCACTGTAACAATTTTTTAAAATACAGAAAACAAATAACAGAAAAGTAAACGACTGTCCAGAGACAGCCAGCACTAGCCTTCTTTTACACCCTTGTAAGAGAGTAATCAGGCGGCCTGCTTCCCAGGTGGGTTTTTAAATCCCACTGTGCCCAGCTGAGCCCTCTCAGAAGCTCAAGATGGTAGATAAATGAAATGGCACATGTTTAGAAAATCTTCTTTTTAATCTCATTAATGAAGTCCACATGTTCCCAGGGTATTTACTCCAAAGGGCTGTGATTTAACACTCAGGTGCCCACCCTCTGCTCACTCCCCCACCCCACCGTGGGCCTCGGGAGGGGGCCGGTGTGTGATGGCCAAGCCTGCTGCCTGTGGTTCAGAGTCCTGCAGAGCCACGTAGAGGAGATAAACACGCGCGCTCCTCCCTCCTCAGGGAAACAGGGAAACGGGACTTACTGGGCTTTTATCTATATTAGGTGAATCAAAGCTTAGGTTTTCCCTTCATGCCAACATTTTATAAGCAGGATCATTCGAGCCCACCCTGTCATATGCATCGGGGGTGAAGATAAGGACACCCACGCCCAGCCTGGGGAGGGTGCATCAGGGGAGACTTGCAGTGGAGCACAAACGTGAGGCAGCAGAAGGGAGGGCAGTGAGTTCCTTCTGTACGAAGTATTTCCAAAGGTAAAACCTTTGATTAGAGCATTCTCTGAATCTGTTAGGGAAGCAGCTGGTTCCGTTTGAACGTGTTACTTGTTGGGGCTTCACAATAGGGTGTCTGGTTTTTCTTGGTTCTTAGGAGAGGCTTTGAATGAAAGTGTTTGGGTTTAACACAGATGATGGAAATCTGGGGCCCCCACACCCAGGACACCAGGACAAGAAGGGGCCCTTCTCAGTGGGGCCTGCAGTTCTACCTCTGAGTCCGCATATACTCCTTCCCCACCAAGAAAGTGGCTCGTGCTCCCCAGGCAGCCAGGGCTGGGGGAGATGCCCTACCTCACCCCTACTCCCATCCCCACCCCGGACTTCTGTCGTTCACACGGGCCCTTGTACTGCTGCCGGACTTAATATGGTGCTTTTCCTAAAATTGACACACTTTACTAGAATAAGTACTTTAAAGGGATGTTTTCTTATTACCGTGATAAAAGAAAAACCAGTATCATTGGTAGTCATGAAAATATACACGATGAATACAAATTGCTCTTAAACTTGAGCTAGGAACTGTTTGTGGCGTAGAAGGAAACAGAATTGAAGAGTAACTTTCTCACTAAGTGATTCAGTGTCACTAATGCCAGACTTGGCAACAATGCCCTGGGGACAAGGAAACTCCTTGAGGGCAGGCACGGGCTCCTGTGTGCCCAGGCCAAGTGCCTGGTGCTGGGCGTGCTCCGTGGCGCCTGGTGACTTCGCTTCCTGAAGTGCTGCTGTCCCCTCTGTGTGTCACTTCCTCCAAGAAGAATCACAGCTGCACTTTTTTTCTAACAGTTTGTTTTGCTCGTGTGTCTGGAGACCCCAAAGCAAGGAAAGAATTCTAAATGAGTTAAATGTATAAACACGGTAAGAAATCAACATACTTGTCCTCTGCAATACAGTAGAAAATCACAGAGAATCCAACCAAAGGAAGGAGCCAGGAAAGTCAATAAACAAGTTGGTGGAGATGCAATATACAGAGATGAAATGTTTGGAAGAAATAACTCAATAGTGAGAGGAGGACAAGGAAACAATGTGGGAGTGTCTTGGGTGAAGAAGTTCCCTGAGCCGGGTTCTGATCCCCTTTCCCTGCCTTAATTTCCAAGATTGTAATTTTCAGTCTCCTGGCTCATAAGGCTGTCCCCTCCCCCAGGGGACTCAGTGTCAGTAATGCCTAGAAATTGCTCCTTTTCTGCCTTTCCAGCCAGCTAGGACCCCTCAGCGCCCACATGGGCCTCATCTGGCCCAAGTTCACCACAGCCTCTTTGGGTGCTGCGATTTAGCCTGTCCGGTGTGCCCCACCTTGGTCATTACAGGAGCAAGGTACGGAGCTTTATCGAGGACACCCTACATGCCACACACCGCTGACCCTTGCAATGGCCAGTAAACTCCTCACAATATCTACCTGTTAGGTAAAAGTTTTTGCCATTTTAGAAATCATCTTGCCTGAAGTTGCTCGGCCAGCGGAGTTGGAATTGGAGCCCTGACTGCTCTTGACTCAAAGCCCCCGCCATCTTTCAATACTGTTCCCCCCTGTATGGTGGGACCCCAGCCCTCAGCTTCCTTCCCTTCATCCTGCACCTCTGAGGACTGAGCATAATTTGGACGAAGTCCTGTTCTCGCAACGTATGACCCAGGGTGCCTGTGGTGAGTGATATTCAAAGCTAGAATTTAAGCACATCAGCTTGGTAGACGTGTGGGGATGGGGAGTGGGAGCCAGGGAGGGGACTGGCACAGCAGTTTAGCCAAGAAGTAATGACAACTAAAGAGGTAAGAAGGTAGTAGGAGGAAATATTAAGTAGAGGCTTCCAGAATTTGAATTTTTTTTAAATGTGTTAATAATGTTTTTCATATATGTCACATGAAAATTGCCTCCCTGTACACAGGTCACAGAGGTCAGTGGCCATCTGTGCTGGCATCCCAGTGAACTCACAGACAAAGCCAACACCACAATGCTAATGTGAAGGAGGGCAAGTGAGTTTCACAGGTGAGTTCTTTTTTTTTTTTTGAGACAGAGTCTCACTGTGTTGCCCAGGCTAGAATGCCGTGGTGTCATCCTAGCTCACAGCAACCTCAAACTCCTGGGCTCAAGCAATCTTTCTGTCTCAGCCTCCCGAGTAGCTGGGACTACAGACATGCGCCACCATGCCCGGCTAATTTTTTCTATGTATTTTTAGTTGTCTGATTAATTTCTTTCTGTTTTTAGTAGAGACGGGGGTCTTGCTCTTGCTCAGGCTGGTTTCGAACTCCTGAGCTCAAACAATCTGCCCGCCTCGGCCTCCCAGAGAGCTAGGATTACAGGCGTGAGCCACCGCGCCCGGCCCACCGGTGAGTTCTTAAAGCTCACTACAGCTTCTGACGGAGATGCTGGCTTGAAAATGGAATTGAATGTTGTATCTAGTCCTATGACCAATTGGCAGCAGCCAATCTTTATTTTTATTTTATTTTTTATTTCAGATATTACAGGGTTTAAAATGTTTAGGTTACATATATTGCCTTTGTCCCACCTGAGTCAGAGCTTCAAGCATGTCAATCCCCCAGACAGTGCACGCTGCACCCATTAGGTGTGTATATACCCATCCCCTCCTCCCCCTCCCACCTACTTGACACCTGATGAATGTTACTGCTATATGTGCACTTAAGTGTTGGTCAGTTAAGTCAGATAATACCAATTTGATGGTGAGTACATGTGGGGCTTGTTTTTCCATTCTTGTGATACTTCACTTAGTAGAATGGCGAATGGTAGTTCTACTTGTAGCTCTTTGAGGTATCTCTATATTACTTTCCACAGAGGTTGTACTAGTTTGCAGTCCCACCAGCAGTGTATAAATATTCCTATCTTTCCACATCCATGCCAGCATTTATTGTTTAGGGACTTTTTGATAAAGACCATTCTCACTGGAGTTAAGTGATAGCTCATTGTGGTTTTGATTTGCATTTCTCTGATGATTAGAGATGTTGAGCATTTTTTCGTGTTTGTTGGCCATTATTCTGTCTTCTTTTGAAAATTTCTGTTCATGTCCTTTGCCCACTTTTTGATAGAGTTGTTTGATTTTTTTCTTGCTGATTTTCCTGAGTTCTATATAGATTCTAGTTATCAGCCCTTTATCAGATGTGTAGCATGTGTAGGTTGTTTGCTTTTGTGACAGTCTTTAAACTTTAGTTGCAGTCTGTTACCATCTTTCTGAATTCTGGAGGAGGAAGAGGTGGTTCCTACTAGCAACACAGACTATTCTCTATCGTACAAAATATGAAAATAAATATAATTTAAAAGCAGTCAGAACCCCCAAAACACTTTAAGCCTTGAGGGAGCTGTGACCATGATATGAGTCACACATGGTTACAATTTCTGTTTCTCAGATTATAGATTAACTCACTTTCTTATATTTCTTGTTCTGTACAATGACTAGAGAGAATTAAACAATGTAGGGACAAAAACCTCCTGCCTTCTCAATTAATGACCATTGTTATAGGTTAACTTCCCCTGTGTTGTCCTGCTTTGCTTAGACCGGATGACAGAAAACCTATGACTATTACACCCTCAGTAAAATATGTTAAATGTACCCTTCCCAAAAAGAAACACTGCCTATAACCAATCAAATTGCTGTAACTATGCACCAAGTTTGTATGGAAAATGTTGTAATCCTATTAAAACCTCCTCTGTCTCTACCTATATACATGAAAACTTACCTTCCCTACTTTGGAACACTGACGCCTTTCCCTGGAGTTGGTGTGTCTGGGTGGTTCATCCTTGCTCTTTGCACTTGAATAAACTCTCCTTAAATTAGATTCAGACCCTTCTGATTATTTTAGGTTGACAAAAGTCAACAGGTCCTCGTTGACCCTCTGTGGTTTGGACTCTGAGGTAAAGAGTAACAAACACTTCAGATACATAGGATATTATTGAAGTTCGGTTGGTAATGATTTATCTTTGGGGATTGGGATGAACAAAAGTAAAGCAAGTATTAGCCTGTATATGTGGCCTTTCTTAAAAAGAATATTGCTCTGTGAGGATCTCTACTTGAAAACAGGAACAAACACTGGCTATATTTAGGTTCAGATAGTATGTTTTGGTTTAAAATGTTGTATAAATTAGAGAACTCTCTACTAGTCAACACAAGCTAACTAGAAAAATGCTTTGATTTCTACAGTAAAACATTGTTGCCTAAAAAGTAGCTGAGTCATAGTAATTATACCCACGACTCTTCTTCCTGTTTGGAAAGAGAAATGGTCAGCAAGAGGTAAGTCCCTGCTTCTCAGGCAACAGTCCTGGGGAGTCTGTTCCTCATGACAGGTCTGGGGGGCTGCTAGCATCTCCTGCTGGCAATGCTTTTAGCATGTCATCCCAGCGATCGCCCCAGCAGACACCATCTAGTCACCAAGTAGAGCCAAGTCGTGTCTAGCTAACCCATCCCGACATGGGGGAAACAGCCTGTCTCAGAACAGGGATGGCCCAGCGGAGAGGTTAAAGGTTCCTCCTTTGTTACTAAGGTTCTGTGTCTCACGACATCAGTGACTAGAACTTGACTTACCTTTGCCAGTACCTATTATTATACGACTTCAAAATTCTTGCTGGTTTGAGAGACTTCAAAATGTTACATTATTTTAATTTGTGTTTCTTTCACAGCCAGTAGATTGGACTTTTCCATATATTTATTGGCCCCCATGGCTCTTTTTTCAGTAGCCTGACCAGCACCCCCAATCTCACTGGCCCTGTGGTAGATGGCGGGGAGCATAGAAAGGAGCCCCAGCTGAGGGGATGGTGCGAGGAAATGCAGCCCTTGTTTGGGCCTGAACCTCGTCTCTGCTGGGGCTGCTAGTTTTCCCATTCCAGGTGGGCATTTTGAGTCGTGTATTAGTCTGTGGAACTGTCAGGAGGCAAGGAAAGTAAAGAGGTGGACAGGGAACCGGTAAGGTCCTTGTCCTTTCTTATGGACAGAGCCAAACTGAAGCTGTGAGCACTCTGGGCAGGCTGATAATGCAGTGTGCCTTCCAAGTGATGTTCTTTTCATATTGGAAGAGGGGCCCTGGGGGAACAAGCTGGCGAGGGACGGCCCCTGGACGCTGCCCAGTCCCTCCCCTGTGGTCCAAGAGCAGCAGGTCTGGTCCCAGCTGCACACCCCACTTGGCAAAACAAAAGCCCTGCTATTATCTAACTGACTGCCCTTCTTAGGAGGCAGTTTAACAACCACTTATTTTGTACCAAGCATAGGCCTTGGGACCATCTCACCCTCGCCAGGGCTGTATTTTATCCAATCCTGCCTAAACTCTCCTTGACGGGAGCTCTGATGACCACAGCTGTATCTCTCTGTGTCCCTCGGGCCCTTCTACATGGGTTGGCCAATCCCTGAGCTGCTTTCCTCTTGAGCAGGCCTCAGTGGAAGAGGTTATTGCCTTTTGTATAAACACCGTATTATAATGAACACTTTCTTTCAACTTGTAGCCTTACCCTTCCCAGCATGAATAATCCCAATTCCTTTCCTCTGCTGTCCTGAACTTCTTCCAGCTCTTCCAATCAGCCAGCGCCCTCGTGACTCCCGGCCTTGACACACGCTAGTCCCTTGGCACAATTCGTTCTTCTCTTTTCTCTTTGCTTGACTAACTCATCCTTCAGGTTTAAACTTAAAGGCCCCTTCCCCGGGAAGGTTTTCCTAGCCCTGCTGAACTGGAGTGGGTGTTCCTGACTTGCATGTTTCCTGCAAGAGAGGACATCACACTGTACCGTTATTTGGGTATAAATGTCACATATCTGGTTTGTTTCATGGAATATCTGCCTCAGAGCAGTGCTTGGCACTTAAATAATGCTAGTTGAGGGAGTGTTCAATTTGTTGAATTCCAAGGACCTAACCACCTTCTGATCCCAGGATGACATTTTAGTCCTCAATTTCAGTCTGGCCTTTGCTCCAAGCCCTCACATCCTACCTACTGACCCTGTTTTCCCAGCCTCCAGGGTGGCTCCACCTGCTGCCCGCTGGAGGGAAGTCTGTATCAGCTAGAAGGACTTCAGCGCCTTCGTCAAATCTGGGTGAACCATTACACTATCCAGACGCGTCCCGCAAGTTTGTTTATCCTGGGATCTCCTCCAAGATATAAGCTTATGGCTTCAAACACTTTTTATGGTCTCCAGATTTGGACAGACTCAGATTTTCCCCCTTCATCTCCCAACCCTTCCCTAAGATTTTCTCCCTTCACTTGTTCGTGCTTTATTACAAGTGCGTGTTCATGTGTGATTTTCCCTGCAGAAAACTGGCTTCATAGCCTGCGCCAGTGCTGTCTTGCACATGCCTAAGACGAGCTGCAAAGGACTAGATGGCTCACTTCCTGATGCTGTTTAGTTATCAATTCCTACCTACAGAGGCTTCTCTCCTCCTGCAGGGTGGGAGTGGGTGTTTTTTGGTTTAGATACAATGAAGATGGTTTCCTTAAAGAAAATGAAGTTGGAAAAAAATCAGGAGTTGAGGTTAATAGAGATGCGAGCTTAGTCACCGAGGTACAGACTAGGACAGCATGAATCTTGGTGAAAAGTGCAAGGCACAAATGTGTTTGGCATGTGCTAAGCACCTACTGTGTGTGTATGCAGTGTCTGGCGCAGTGGGTGACAACAATTAACAAGACACAGTCCTTCCCCACAAGGAGCTCACAGTCTGTTCAGACGCTGGGAGTCCCGCATGGTGTGTGTCAGGTACAGGTGGGGGTGGGAGGCGTGCGTAGGCAGCAGAACCATCTTGGTTGCACTCAGGTCCCCTGGCCTGGCGCTACTGGTACTGACATGGCATAGAACCTAGAAACCCATTTTTTAAAATTTCTTTTAAGTTCTAAAACCTCAAACACCTGGGTCCCAAAAGCACAAATGCCTTCTGTGGTCCTCAAGATTGTCTAGAGATTCTGATATTTTTCTCTAGGCTGGATTCAGAAACCAAGGAAATGACCCCCACACACAGTTCCTCCCACGTTAACTGTCTATCACTATGTAATGAATTACCCCAGAGTTACATCTGGAAACAAAAGATATGTATTACACACCCCCCTCCTCAGTTTCTGACAGCCAGGAATCCAGGTCCGGGTAGCTGGGGGCCTTGTGCACAAGTGTGCTCATGGGGCAGCCATCTCCACTGAGGGCTTGACTTGGAGGGGGCGGGCAGGACCTGAGAGAGCAAGAGTGCCCACGGTGGAAGCCACAATCTTGCATAACCTAATCTCTCAGACATGACACCCCCCTACTCCTGTCATAGTCTGTTAGAAGCCGGTCACTAAATCCAGCCCACATCCAAGGATGGGATTACTCAAAGGTGTGAATCCCAGGGGTGGGAATCCATGGGGCCCTGTTAGAGGGGACTCCTGCACCCCTCATCCAGTTCCCATGCTGGACGTGCTTATGAAAAGGCTTGGTGATGCTTTCCTCTTTTCTCTGTGTCACTGAGAGTGGGAATGGCTTTAAATTATGACAGGTTGGATGCACTGCTTTTAGCAGGACACAAGGACAGGCAGTGCTGGCAGAGCCTCCTACTCAAGAGGTCAAGCCAACGCTCAAGTACTGGGTGGGAGCAGGGGGTTCAGAGGAGGTCACTTCTGAAGTGTTTGGCTAGAGGGGAACATTTTGCAAAATATGACTTGAAGCCTGGCCTGGACCTTGATGCCCTCGAGCTGTGTGCCATCTAATAAAGACACCTGTAGTCCCCTTGAGGCGCAGGGCTGTATAACTACTGTCTTGTAGAAGAGGACAGTTTCTGCCCCATCTCAGAGCTCAGCCTAGCCCATAAAGTCATAGAGGTCAAACTAGTCTGGTTACCTCCCTCATCCTCCCTTTCTGACTCTTCCATTGGCTTCCAGGCTCTGTGACTCACATACTCCCCTCAGCCCCAGGCCGTCCTTGTCTCCTGTGCACGCTCTGCTGGCTGCGTTAGTCCGGCCTCCATCTTAGCTGAAAAGCACTTATAGTACAGTTCTTCCCTGGGGACCTGCAGAGGTTCCTGGTGAAGGAGCTCAGGAAATTTCACCCCAAAATATGACTGCTTGGTATAAAGAGTATGTATCAAAGGCTCTTAAAGATCAAGAGGGCTCTTCTTTCTTCATAAAAAAACAGATCCATCAAAACTATTGACTTTCCTTCCCCTTCCTGTCATCTCAATCTATTTCAGGAAAGAAGATCAAGATGCAACTAGACTTAGCCCAAACCATTTTAAGATAATACTTGTCTCTCGGGTTAATTTAGCTTCCAAAGAGAATCATTTACAAGTCAGTGTGTTCTACCCCATCCATTCATTCTCTCAAATATCTATTCATCCTCCCTAGTAGCCATTTATTGCCACTCAACAGAATTACCCATTTTCTTCATCTCCCCTCCCCTCTAAAATGAGGGTGTATAAACTCCTGGACCCCACTGGGAAATCTGGTAATCACTCTGTGATTCTCTCCATGGACACGGTGAATAAATCTCTTTCTCTTATTAATCTGCTTTGTTGTGAGTTGATCTTTCAGCGAACCTTCCTGGGCAAAGGGGAGGTTTCCCCTCACCCCCACACAGGTTATACCAACCAGTATTCACTATCTGAGCCCCAAAGTTGCACAGGTAAGCAACACAACATTGACTGATGAAATTACCCACCACTTACAAAAGGTATCCATGTGCAAACACCCCTATCCTAATTAAACCAGACTCCTTCCTAGCCAGCCACCTCATCCTCCTTGTCAGCCATCCTCTGCTGATCTTCTAATGTTGTAAATATGCGGAAATATGATGCAAATTGAATGCATTTTTATGCAGTGGGCAACGAAGTTGGGGAAGTACTCAATCATGGGTAAACCCATTACAAAGAAGTGTGAACTAAAATAAAATCTTAAGGCTTCCCCCTGCCACCAGCTGACTGAATGGTCCCCCTCTAGGCCAAGGGGATATCCTAAAACTAAATTGCCTGCCACAGGAGAGAGGTCGGACAGGCCTCATCATGCCCCGCCCCCCCCCACCTTCTAGGGGACATCCTTTGTAACCCATTAACAGGCCTAAGGGTATGCAAGACAAACCTGCAGGTCCTCAATTTACACAACAAATATACATTCAGGTGGCTTGTCTCTGATGAACAGAGCTCCTTATCTTAAAACATTCCGAGTCTTTAGACAAAGCTTCATGTCTTTAACCAATTACAAGTCAAAGAATCTTTAAACCCACCCATAACCTGTAAGCCTTTCCCCCCCACCCCCTTTCAAGATGGCCCACCTTTTCGGGCCAACCAATGTATGCCTCCCATGTATTGATTTATGATTTTACCCCTAAACCCGGTCTCCCTGAAATGTATAAAACCAAACTGTAACCCGGCCACACCAAGCCCACTTGCTCAAGGCTTCTTGGGTATGGCTCCAGGTCATGGTCCTCAAATTTGGCTCAAAATAAATCTATTTAAAATTATTTTACAGAGTCTGGCTTCTTTTCCATTGACAGAAGGATCTGACAGAATTAGAGCAGTTAACAGAGGACAGAAAATTGACAAGGACATGACACAAAAGGCTCTTCAAAAGAAGGTGATTTGAATATCAAAGGTGGAAGAGAGGCCCTTAGGAAACTGATGAATGTCTTGAATATTTTTGCAAAAATGTTCCTCTTTATCTTCCTGTCTTCGAATGTAAAACAAAGGAAAACATAATATGCTATGTTATAATTTATCAAACAGCTAATGCCAAAAAAATTGACTCATTCTTTTTTTAGTCTTAAGAATTAGTGTATAATCACACATTTCACATCTATGAAATAGATAAAATGTATTTTTATGATTTTTATTTTTGTTTGAAGATAAAGTTCCAATCAAACTCCTTTTTCCCTCACTATTTACTATGGCATTTTAGATGAGGTTGGGGGTGGAGAGATGAGGCTGAAGGCAGGTCTAAGGAGGGAGAAAGAATATTTTAAGCAGAAGCAACAGCTAACAGGATGTGGAATGGAACTTGTCTGGTCGTCTCAGGTGTTGGCTGAAGCTTCAAAGCTGAAGTCAGTGGGTGATGGGCACCCCTACATTCTAAAGAGAGGTGTTAAAGGAATCCCTTTGGATTTGCTAACAAGAGGCTGGAGTTTTATGAGAGAGTTCTTTGAAGGGAATTTCTAAGAGGAGCAAGCTTTGCTTTTTCCTTCCTTCGCCATGGGGAAAGGGATCCCTTCACCCAAAGCAAGCAAAGAGGGGATCCAAGAGAACCTCAGGTTTGGGGGGCAGTTCTTGCAAGAAGGGGAGACAAACTGGCCTCTCACTTTGTAGATGGAAGCTTGTTGAGTCAAACATTTCAGCCTGCATAGTGCTGCTACCAGGGTGGAGAATGCTGAGGGTCTTGGGAGAGCTTGCCATGTGTTGCCTGGAGTCTGAGGGCATGGCCACTGGGCCTGGCTCTCAGGAGCTCTGAAAGCGAGAAGCCATCTGGAGCAGGGGCAGGGTAAGGAGGGAGAGGGCAGCTGGGTGGCAAGATGCGTTTCTGCCATTTGAAAATGTCAAAAGTCAGCTGGTGCAGTGGCTCAAACCTATAATCCCAGCACTTTGGGAAGCTGAGGTAGGAGGATTGCTTGAGGCTAGGAGTTCCAGACCAGCCTGGGCAACATAGAGAGACCCTGTCTCTACAAAAAATTTAAAAATTAGCTGGGCATGGTGGGGCACACCTGTAGTCCCAGATACTCAGGAGACTGAGGCAGGAGGATTGCTTGAGCCCAGGAATTTGAGATGTGATGATGTCACTGCACTCTAGCCTGGGGAAATAGAGTGAGACCCTGTTTCAGAAAAAAAAGTGTCAAAAGGCAAAATTACAACACATTTAGTTTAAAGATCTAATTGGCTTCATTAGCAATTTTAGAAGTGGGCAATTTCTCATTCTATAAAAATAGAATGAGTGCTCTGATGAGCCGAGTTTGGCTTTATAGGCAGAAAAGGGCTGAAGAAAGCAGAAACAGGAACAAAAGGCCAATTGGTTAGCATTGGGTTACTGCAGGTTATTAATACTTTCCTTATAAAGGTTAAAGCAGAGAGGACTTCCTTATGCTGGCTAAAAACTGGCCTTTTTAGGGATTCGTCTATTATTTCTCTCTCTCTCTCTCTTTCTCTCTCTCTCTTTCTCTCTCCCCTGGTTTCTCAAAAGGTCAGATAAACAGCAACATTTGGTGACAAGGCTAAGGGCGAGTGGGTTCCCATGGGCCAAGTGACAGCCAGAGGTATCTAAGAGAGCTTCCTGCTGGGGTATGTGGTCCCAGCAGAGGGGGACCCAGAGATAGCTGGAGAGTGCATGGCCCATGGCACAGTGCAGGAAGTCCCTGTGGTAGGAGTAGCAGAGGGTATCTCCAAAGTCCCATCAATATGCCCTGAAAAGAGTAGACGTAGTGTGCAGAGGACACCAGACACTCAGGCAAAGACACAAACTGCACATGATGGTTTCTGCCCGTTTTCTCTCATTCCTCCTCATCTGCCCAGCCCTGGAAGACACTGAAGAAGGCTGGGAAGGGAGGGGGGAGAAGTGGGAGAGGGGCTGAGAGGAGGCAAAAGAGGAAAATGAAAGAACACACCACATCCCCTTCTCCACTCAGGGTCAGACTGAGCTGGATAGATTGGATGTGAGATTCAAGTTTGGGTTTAGATTGGACCTTTTAATATCCCAAAATGGGACTGTTCTCATATCTGAAAGTGAGCAAAGTCTTGGCATCCATCCACCTGGAGAAATCACCAAAGAGCAAAAAAGGAGAATCAGACAGAACCCATTTAAAGACAGGGGTAAGAGAAAAAAATAAATTGCATCCTACCAAGTTCAGCTTGCTCAATAAACTGTGTGACTTGTGTTTGAGGAAGAGTAATATTCCCATTTGCAACACAATTTTTACATTTCACGTCCCCACTTACTTTTGGACTTTCATGCACAAGACAGGGCTCCTGCCCTCAAGCAACACTCAATCTAGAGGGAAAACTGGAAAGGGAGGAGATGACTGTCATACAGTGTCATATTGGGAAAGTACAAAGCTCCGTATGAACATATAGGATGGCTACTAACCCAAACGTGGGGCCAAGGAGGCTTCCAAGGGATGACATCTTGGCTACATTTTTAAGGAGAAGCAAGAGCTGACCAGACAAAGGGGCAGGGGTGGAAGGGTAAGATCATTGCAGAATGAATAGGCAGGCAGGAGAGAAGGAAAGGGATGGGGAGTTTTGACTGATTGACTTTTAGATGTGCCGATCATGCAAATAGATATGGCCTGGAGGTCAGAAGCCCTGTCCTGTGCTAGAGACCCTAATTTGGCAGCATCACCCACAGGCAGTATTTGCAGCCCTGGGTGTTGATCAGATCTGTCAGCACAAATATGTATAGAAAAAAAGAGGCTGTGGATACAAGTTGGTCAGATCAGGCTGCATTTGAGAATGAATGCCTGCTGCCAAGGCCTCAACACCTAGGACCCTGGGGCAGGTAAGTTCACAAAAAATGCAGCCAAGCAAAGGAAACTCCCAAGGAACGTATGTTCCCTGATCTCAGGGAGGAGCCCTAGCCCTGGTACACTGGGTTTAACAGGGACCCTCTAGCCTGCAGTAGGCAGATCTGAGATCCAGCAGACTGAGTGGCTGCCCATTTCCTGTCCTCATAAGCCCAGATACAAATCTCAGCTCCGTCTTATCCCTTTCATAGAGGCAAAGTGAGCTCTAGAAAAAGCATGTCAAGATAAGGAAAAGGAAATAAGGAGGGGTTTGTTCTGGTGCTGGAGCACTGCTGTGGAAACCACATCTGTAGAACAGGTGCTTTCCCAGCTCTACCAGACACCTGAGGAGAGATGAACCCCAAAGCCGGGCCCAAGAGGAAGAAAGCACCAAGGCCAAGCCCTTTGTCTCAAGAAAGGTCCTTGACTATGAACCTACTATGTGTTAGCAAGTTTCCTCCTGAGAGTTGAAGAACAAGCAGTGCCTCTACAGGCCAAGAGGAATCCCCAGTGTTTGAGGAGTGATGGTGGAGGGAAAATGGGGCAGAACAGTTGGAAAGGTGGGAGAAACAGTAGGAGAGAATGTCCCTACAGAAGCGCAGGAAGAGGGTTTAGAAAGCTGATTAATAGAAAAACAAAAAATGTGCCCATTGGATTTGGTGGGGGATGGTCACCGGTCACTTTGGCAAAACCAGCTGCAGGGCAGCATGGATTCAGGAGCCAACTGCAGTGAGCTCAGGTGTGAATGGGACGTAAGCAGCTAGAGGTGGAGGAGAGGCTGCCCTTTCCAGAAGGCTGACTGTGAAGAAAAGGAGATTGTGTAACATAGGTAAAGGCCTGAAAAAGGGCAAAGTGTTTTATGAGTTGTCCTTTAAAACCTGCATTCCTGCAGGGTCCTGCAGGGACCAGTAATCAGAGGCGCAGAGGAGTGTTCTTTGTTTTTTGTTCTCTAGTATCTTAAACCACAGGAGAAGGCTCAACAGAATTATCCGGAGAGAGGTCACAAGATCATCTTCACTGGAGAGACTATAAACAGCAATAGCCCGAAGCCAAAAACCCCCTTTAAAAACCCTGTATTTCTGCTTAAAGGGGGACGATGGTTCTTTAAGAGGAGAGTCTGCCATCCTCCTCCTTTGCTGGCAAATTAATAAATTCTTTCCTTTTCCTCAAATCACTTATCCTCATTCTTTGTTCAGCCTCAGGGACAAATATTGGACTTTTGGTAACAATTGTGTACAACAAAAGAAGTACCTATAGGGATATGATGCCATGAGGGAGGGTGTTTCTCTTTTTGTAAATTGAGAGATACTAGAGCATGTTTGAATGATGATGGCAAAGAGGGAGAGGCTGAGGAGGTGAACAAATGGGGCCTGATGCAACGAGGACTCGCAAACAGGAAGGAAGGGACCTAGAGGAGCAGGAGTGTTGCACAGGTGTAGGAATCAGCCTGGAATAAGGGCGGAGCCGGCTTCACCAAGCTGGGGAAAGAGCAAAGAGCTCAGGAGACAGGGAGGGTGTAGACAGGCATTAGTAGAGGGCCAGAAAGGTTATGGATTCTTGCCTTCCTGGTGGGTGATGAGGGTAGCAAATGACATATCAACAAAAGCATCTTACAGTTTCAAAATAGTTGTAGAAATATCTCATTTAATCTTCACAACAAGCCAAGCGGGTCTTCAGGTTCCAGACCCGGGTCACCTCCATGTTCTCCATTTCTCTCAGCTGCCCTGACCTGGTGCCTTCTCCTCACTTAGAGCCACACAACTAGAACTCCCTCAAGCTAATCTTTCCCTGACATTGTCCCAAGTCAACTTGTAAATCTCTCTTACAGCTTGCTGTGGTTTCAATGTTTGTGTTCCCCCCAAAATTCATGTTGAAACTTAATCCCCAACTGCAATTGCATTGAGAGGTGGGGGATGTTTAGAGGGTGACTAGGCCATGAGGGCTCTGCCCTCATAAATGAGATTAGTGCCTTGTAAGAGCGCTGGAGGGAACTAGTTAGGACCTTTCTGCACTTCCACCCCTTAGCCACGTGATGACATGGCATTTGTCCCCTCTAAAGGACACAGCAACAAGGTGAAGTCTTGGGAGCCCAGACTGGGCCCTCACCAGACAGTAAAACTGCTGGTGCCTTGATCTTGGACTTCCAACATTCAAAAGTGTGAGAAATACATTTCTGTTCTTTATAAGTTACCCAGTCTCAGGCATTTTGTTCTATCAGCATGAACAGACTAAAACACAGCTGCTGCCATTGAGGGAATCCAAACAACAGCTGGTTCTTTTCCATCTTATCTCGTGCCTCAAATTTCCCTGCCATCCAGCGGCAACCAGCTCAGCACGGCTGGCCAGTGTTCAGGGTATCAATCCTTTCCTGGCCTGTTGCAAAAAAGGATGTTAACCAAATCTAGATCTACATTAGGTGCATGGTACCACTTCTCAGCTATAGCCAGGGATTATTCCCTGACTTAATGGGGGTCCAATTTGTGATGGTGTGTGTTGAGAACACTTGGCCAGTCATCCTCTTACATTTATTATGCCCACCCAACACCCACAGGAATTGGGACAGTGGCCATGCACCATCGGGCTCTCTGATTTCCTGCTATGGTTGGCCCCATAGATTTTCATTCTCAGCACCATTACAACACATTCCTTAGTCATCCCTTGGTTATTAGTTCATGATGCAAAAGAAGTGGGAAGGGTAGGGTTAAAGTTGCAAAGAGTGTGAAATACAGAAAACTGCATTGGATCAAGGAAGCAAACCTGTGACTATCAAGTCAGGTGACATTCTTCTGCTTTTGTTCAAGCAGTCTTAAAGGCTACTCTGAAAGAGGAACTTCGAAGGTGTTTTGAGCAATAATAGCATCATTTGAATAAAAAGATGCTCTCAAGACCAATATTTATTTGGGTCATACATTCTGAGGTGTTTGTTAAAGACTTTGTTATTTTGGGTCATAATTTATGCAGTCTTTCAAGCAGTACTCTGTAAAAATGAAGCTCTGCTAGCTGAGCTGGAAAGATAGTTTCTAAAAATGCGGATCCGGGATCCAACTTTGTGCTAAGTATCTTTAAACTTTCCAGTCCAGTGGAAGATTGAAGCTTTTTGACATTGTGAATCAACAATGTGGTTAAAGGTCATAGGTTTAAAAAATCCAGCGTAGTTTAGGTTTGACTTGCGAGTTCAAGAGGCGACTCTTTTTGACCCCAGAGTGAAGGTGAAACTGCAAATTCTGATAGGGCAGCTCCAGAAAGCAAAATCACTTTGTTTTGAAGGCAGCTGTTTTCCTGTGTGCTATACTTTAATTGAAACCAAACAGACTTATCATGCACTGAGCAACCAATGGAATAAAAGCCTGGATACCATTTCTGCTTGGGGAAACCATTGGGACAATGAGTTCAGGAAGCTGTCCTGGACTCTCTGATTACCTCGGTCCTTTCTCTCACTTTCCACTCATCTCAGGGCCAGCCCAGCAGGTTATTTTGCCTTGTCCCAGGCGCCAGGTTAAGTGTACTGGACACAGAATTTGGCTTCCCCAGGCTTGACCCTCGGTTCTGGCACACCCTGGACAAGATACGGATACACCCCCTCTGGCTTTCTGGCTCTTGGCTCTGAGCACCTCTCAGCACCTCTGCGGACAAGGACAAGCCTCTCTGGAGAGGAACCAATAACTGTAATAATTAGTCTATACCTCCTGTGCTGGCCACAGGGTCATAAGCAACAGGTGGGCTGTGGCAGGGTGTGAACAATATGCGTTTTTTTTTTTTTTGAGACAGAGTCTCGCTCTGTTGCCCAGGCTAGAGTGCCGTGGCATCACCATAGCTCACAGCAACCTCAAACTCCTGGGCTCAAGGGATCCTCCTGCCTCAGTCTCCTGAGTAGCTGGGACTACAGGCGCAAGCCACCATGTCCGGCTAATTTTTTTTCTACTTTTTTTAGTTGTCCAGCTAATTTCTTTCTATTTTTAGTAGAGACGGGGTGGGGGGTCTCACTCTTGCTGAGGCTGGTCTCGAACTCCTGACCTCAAGTGATCCTCCCGCCTCGGCCTCCCTGAGTGCTAGGATTATAGACGTGAGCCACCACACCCAGCCAACAACATGCCTTTCTCCAAAAAATGTTGAGATTCAAATTTGCTCCTTTTTTTTTTTCCAGAAGATATCTCCCTAAAGAAGCCCTTCTGAATGCCATGGTGTGCTGGAGATGTGCCTTCGTATCATGGCTTTTGCAGTAAAAACTAGCATGGGCTTATTTTACACTTCCTAAGTTCCCAGGGGGTAAGAGTCATTGCAAGTGTATCTGAGGCTACTCTGCTCACCGGGAACCCTACCCAGCTCCAGACGCAGAACCAATGCCTCTCAGTCCCCATCTGGATGGTGTCAACAGCTCTTTCCTCCCATGAAGATGACACATGAACATAGGTTTGAGGATTTTTCCTCTTAATTTTGGAAGAAAAGAAAAACACGCAGGGTAAGGACACAGTTATGTTGTCAGAGTGATTATTTGGCTTCAGGCTAACTCTTGGTCTCATGGGAGGCAGAGAGAGAAGTTTTGGTAAAAATTAGCTCAGAGTTTTTCCTTTTGGTAAACACAACCTGAAAAAATGTAAACCTGAAGCTCTGAGTGGACAGAGCCCTCGCCTGTCCCAAATGCAGGCCTTCATGCTATCAAAGCAAGTTTACTTAGAGACGTTGCCACTTGTGTTTCCGGTGAATGAATTGGGAAAAAGTGAATGAAGAAGACCTGGGTGGAACTGGGCTTTCTTCATTCACACAGGCCACTAGAAACCAGCGCCCTTTGCAGAACACAGTTGAGACATTGTTTGGAAGATTGCTCCGGGGGCAGGAAGAACCCCTGCACAACAAAGCCCTGCAAGTACCTTGGGTCGAAGTACAGTTTCAAATACAGTTCAGCCCTGAGGCACGTGTTGAGACTGGCCTGACATGTCAGAGAAAGTTCTCCTCCAGAATTGTGATGCTAATAATCTGAAGTACACAGCCACAGTAGCTCAGGCTGCCCTACCTTGATAGCACAGAGCTAGTAGAACGTTGTTTTTATTTATAGCTTTAATAATCAAGGCTCTTCATTAAGGTGTCATATGCTATGGCTATTTCCCCTACAGAATATAGACTGAGTGATGCACACACTTTCTCACTGATAACGTGGTCCGAGATAATGTTTAAAAGAGTAAAACTCATTAAGCTGTTTGGACTCGAAGGTCTGCTACATTTATATCTAACCCATGTAATATCATCATTTTTCTCTCCCCAAATCAGTGAGCACACATTCCTTGAGCACCTAAGAAGGGCAGCGCCTTTGAAGCTAGTCGCAAAGCCTTCCATGTGGTCCTTGCCCTCGGGAAACTTTGTTCAGGAGCCCCCAACAGTGTGAAATGTTCGTTAACAATTCAAAGCAGGTGTGATAAGTGCCAAATGAGAAAGGATGGAAAGACCTGGAGGAATTTAATTTAGAGAAAATGAAGGGCACGTGAGACACCAGGCTTCCTATTTCCGCAGGGATATTGAATCTGTCTCCAGGAGGAGGAACTTCGGAGTTACAGGAAGGATTTCGGCTCACGATCAGAAAGAACTTCTGAACTGGGAGAGCCAACTGAGTGAGGCTGCTGGGGACATGCAAACAGAGACTGAATAACCACCTGGTAGGGAAGCTGAGAAAGGATTTTCTACATGGAGAAAACTAGATAACCTCTAAGACTGGCTTGAACCTATGAATTAGTGATGGAGCCTAACTCGATCTGGCCCTGCCAGAGGAGCCAGGAGCTGTGCTGGGCCTTAAAGGGCGAGTGGCCTCTTGATGCGTAGACCCTCCCCTCCCACGTGCTCCCACCACCTGCTTCTTGGGAGAGTCCACCTCACAGCAAATCCGTCCCTTTGGTAGCAGATGCCGGGACACTGGCTGAGGACCCGAGATGGCTGCCTTCGTGGTATACTTAAGGTTTGTGTATTTCACTAAATGTACCTTTTACCTTTAACAAATCTAGGTAATGATATGCAGTGTGGAAAGTACTGATGTCTGCAACTTACTTTAAAATATATTAAAATAAGATGGATTGACGGTGGGTGAGAGATACATGAAAGTATATAGCAAAATGCTAACTATAGAATCTGGGTGGTAGGGATAGGAGAGTTCACCGTACAAGTTTCAGCTATTTTGTATGTTTGAAATGTTTTATCATAAAATGTTGGCGGGGAAACCCATGTAGCTCTGTTGAAGAGTGAAAGGCTTTCAGCTTTCAAAGACTTCGAATACCACAGACCGTAACAACATGGGCTTATTGCGTTCCTACTGCTCACTAAGCACATTATATATACTAACTTATGCTCACAACCACCTGTGAAGTAAGTATCGTCATCTTCACTTTGTAGACGGGAAAACCCAGGCACAGAGAGCATAAGACATTTGTACAGAGTTGTGCAGCTGTGAATGTCAGAGTCAGGATTGATCCCAGGTCTGACTGACTCTGAACCCAAGGCTGAGACTCCTGCACCACACTTAGGCCCCAGATGTGGACGCCATGACCCGGCACAGTGCCTTGCATTGGAGGAAAGCACTGATGTTTGGAGGGCTGTGGGAGGGGTGACTCCATGCTAGCCCTCCCCTCACCTCTCATAGGTTTACATAGGTTAGATTCTTTAATTATTCCTTGTTGTTAATGGACACCCAGACTGCCATCTGGGAGTTTTGTTCTGGTTTCATCTCACTGTTTTTTTTTTTCATTTTAAACAAGTGTGTTTAAACGACAAGATGCTTGACTTGAAAGCTACCTAGGATTTCTTTTAGAGTAATCTGTCCCTACTGAAAGTCAGATTGGCTTACGTGTAACAGCTATGTACAAAAAAGTTACAACATTGTCCTTGCTTTTACAATGATAAATGAAAAACATTAAAATTTTCCAATCAAACAAGGTATGCAAGGATTTTTTGCATTGTTTTATTGTCAAACAATGAGAGCAAAATAACTTTCTGGACTATAAAAAGCCAAATGAGCATGCCACCGTGGAAAGGAAAAGGGCATTTTCACAGAACCAGTAATTTGCCCCATGCCATCTTCATATGATGCTGATCCAAATGTACCATTGGCCATTAGTTTTTTGAAAATGTGATATGCTTATGCACATACACCACTTTATGTACAGTCACGCGTCACTTGATGGGGATATGTCCAGCGATTTTGTCATGTGAACATCATAGTGTGTACTTACACAAACCTAGGTGGCATAGCCTACCACACACCTAGGCTATATGGTATAGGGTATTTCTCCTAGGCCACAAACCTGTGCAGCATGTGAATGTACCAAATACTGTAGGCAACTGTAATACAATGGTAAGCATTCATGTATCTAAACGTATCTAAATATAGAAAAGATACAGCAAAAATAGGTATTATATTCTTATAGAACCACCGTCTATATGTGGTCTGTTGACTAAAGTGTCATTATTTGGCGCATAACTGAATATTAAGGATGGGGGATGGGAAAATGAAAGACCAGAGACTACATATTGCAGTGGTCAGGATATGGTGAAACCATGCTGTGGTTTTCTAATTGAGAATGTATTCTTGGTCGGTAGGAACAGTGGTCTGGAGAAGCAACGGGTTTTCTTTTAAGTAGACGCCTCCTGTCTGTTGCTGGAACACATCCCTTGTATCGTCAGCCTCTATTTGCACCCGGGCAGGTGTGTGTGTTTCATTGATTGGCTGCCTGTCAAATCGGAATCTGATCTGTCTCATTGACAAGCCTTGTCATCCACAGTAGGCTTTCATTAGTTTACTAAGTGGTGTATGGCTGTTAATCTTAAATGGCACCACAGAACCACCCAGCCTGACACTTCAAATTAACATGATCATTGTTCTCAATCTTGACTCCTTCCTTGGGCTTCTTGTTAGCCTTGGTGAGAGCAGGAGTTTCCTTAGCTGCTGCAGCTTCACAAAAGAGGTACCAGATCCCCACTGAATGCGTGGTTATTTGTTTGCTTGTTTGTTTGTTTGTTTGTTTGTTAAGAGACAGGTTCTCACTCTGTGGCCCAGGCTCAAATGCAGTGGCATCATCATAGCTCACTGTAAACTCCAACACCTGGGTTCAAGCAATCCTCCTGCTTCTGCCTCCTGAGTAGCTGGGACTACAGGTGTGCACCACCATGCCTGGCTAATTTTTGTATATTTTTGTAGAGACAGGGTCCCTCTATGTTGTCCAGGCTGGTCTCAAACTCCTGGCCTCCAGCAATGCTCCCGAATGAGTTTTAGCTCACATTGTCCCTGTGGAGGTGCTTCCAGTCATTTGTTGAATGTGTGAACAACACTCTCTTCATCAGGATCCTGAGGTAGTTTTTAGCTCCCTCATAGTTTGCAAAAAGAAAAAAAAAATTGAAAATAAAATACTCTAACCCATCCTGTTTAACTTCAAAGTCCTTAAATGCCTCTTGACTGAGGAGTGGAGCCTTTCGCAACGCCTCTGGGAAGCTGGGCGATTAGGCCTGTTTTTCTCAGAGGGCCTGAGAATCCTGGCTCTGGCCCTGCCAGGCGGGAGGCCCCGGCCCCTGCCCTGCCCTGCCTGTGGCCTGATCACCAGGATCATCAAGGCCCCAAAAGCCCCCTGCAGGCTGCTCGGGGTGCATCGCACCCCTTTGCCAGCCCAGGGAAGGCCGTCTCTTTGGTTCTCAGATTCAGCCTGTCTGGGGCTTCTATTGTTTATTTCCACTTCCCTCCACCTGTTAAGAGGAAGGAGGAGGCTGCTTCCCAAAACTAGAGAAAAGGAATTAAAACCCAGCAGGATGGCTTCCCCCCACACACCCAACTGCTCTCTGAATCCATCGCTGCCCCAGAATACAAAACAGGGAAAAAAGAATTTTAAAAACCAGAACCAGGGTGTAGGGAAGAAACTCCTCAAAGCTGTGCCTCTGGGTCATCTTCCTTGCGGGCTCTCAGATAAGCTGGAGGTCAGGCTGCCTTTAAATGCCGGGCGGGGACTCTAAGCCCAGGGTTCTAACAAGGATCGCTGTTCTCATTTCACCGGGAAGGTATTTAGACTTTACTAGACCACACAATTCTAGGACAACGGTGCCTACAGAGGTTGTACTCGGGGGGCCGACTGTGGAGCCTCCCTCACACCGGACAGAGAGTGTCTGTCAGCATCTTCTGCCACTTCCCATGGAAGGCCCAGTGCTGGGCCTGGCCCTTAGGGCCTTCAAAGCCAAAGTCCTGTGGGGTCAGAAGTTAAAGGTTTTAAAACATCAGAAGGAATCTTAGTGACATTGACACCAACCCTCTTTCTCTTTTAATTGTGATAATTATACATAACATAAAATTTATCATTTTAACCATTTTGAAGTGTACAAGTGGCATTAAGAACATTCACAATGTTGTGTAACCATCACCGCTACACATCTCTAGAATGTATTCATCATCCCAAACTGAAACTCTGTACCCATTGAACAATACACCCCTCTCCTTTTAGCAATGAAGAAGTCAACCACAAAGGAAAGGGATGGCCCGATTCATGCAGCTAGAACAGGGTCTGCCACCTTGGAGTCAAGAGCTCTGTCTCTTATACATTCTCATTTCTTAGAATAAGGATTTTCAAAAATACACACACACGCCCACTCACACACTCACCGAGTACTCAATTGCTTGTTCTGGGAGTCACACGTTCAGGAGGATGTTGGCAAACAAGAGTGTACCCAGAAACAGCAGACAGAGTGGCTAGGGACCTGGGAGCCTTGTCTCTTAAAAATGGAAAGAATCGGTGACGGGAGATCAGAGCAGTTATGGGTGTCTTCAAGGGTTTTAAGGTATGATGTGGAAAAGAGATTCAGCTCACCTGATTTCAAAGGGCAGGACAAGGATGGAGGGTGTGAGTGGCAGCGAGATCACTTCCATTGGAGATGTTGCAGAATTTTTAATTAGCTAAAGCAGCAGGTGCAGAGCTCCAGGCTGCTGGAGGTGTGGTGCAGAGCCTGGCTGACCGTTCGTGCTGGTGTGATGTGGGAGGGAGGGACGCAGCTGAGAAAGTGCCCCTTCCAACTCTGAGACCCCTCATGAAGGAGCAGGGAGATGATGTCTGGGGCCATGGGCCCACCTACCCCACCGTGCATAGTTCACACACTCCTGGGCTGAATGGAGTAGGCTGGGGTCCTGAGACAAAGGGCTTTTGAAGCATTTGATGGGAAGGTGCTCACAGTTTCAGCTGATGACGCGCTGGGGATAGTGCATAGAATGGTTGGACTTTGTGCCCCCCAAACAACAGGCCATGAAATCAATTCAGTGGTTATACCCAGGAAATTTTTTAAAAATGAAATAAAATTGAATAGAATATATCATAGGGCCGGGTACGATGGCTCAGGCCTGTAATTCCAGCCCATTGGGATGCTGAGGAGGAAGGATCAGGAGGCCGGAGTTCAAGACCAGCCTGGGCAATATAGCAAGACTCCATCTCTATGGAAAATAGAAAAATTATCCAGGTATGGTGGCATGTGCCCATAGTCCCAGCTACTTGCCAGGCTGAGGCAGGAGAATCCCTTGAGCCCAGGAGTTTGAGGCTACGGTGAACTATGATGACACCACTGCACTCTAGCCCGGGCAACAGACTGAAACCCTGTCTCAAAAAAAAAAAAAAAATATAGGACAACACACAGAATAAGGGTAAATAACTGTTTTTCAAGAAATTCCTTTGGTTATATTTTATGTATGTGTTTGTACAAGATCAATGTAAAATGTATGTTTTACTGTGGGCTTAATTTTTTTTAATTTAAACATTGAAAAGCCACTATTTAATGTAAAGCATGGAACAGAAATGTCTGGAGTCTTAGAAATGGGTCACAAGTTGCTAGAGAGGTCACATGCCAGAATAGGGAGACAGCAGTCCCCACGAGGTGGGAATGACCCATCCACTTGCTTTCTTGGTCCAGTATACTGTGAAGCTCATGTCTGTGACACAGCAGCTGGGCCTGAAGGAAATTAGAAATATTTTACCCCCAAATGTATTTCTTAGACATATTTTAAGATGGCTGCCATGGGTCACACAGATAGAAGTAAACTTGCAAAGCTGCCTTTTGTGGGGGGAAATTTCCATCTGTAGAGAATCTCATGTAAGGTAACCAGGTCTTTCCTTACCTGAGCCAGGGAAGATTAGCTGGCAGTCTGACACCTTTAACGCTTTGAAAAGCATTTCCCATCTCCTCTCTCCGAGGGCTGCTACCTGAAAGGCTTCACTTCATAATAAGACCATCTTTGCTAGCCAGCCCTCTTCCTTCCTTCCTCCCCAAACCTGTTTTGCTACTCACAGTTTCCATTCTCTAAAAATCTCGTACCTCCCTGAGGAGTTGACTCTTCATTCTGAGGGTCCCCATGTTCACATGTGAAATAAATTTGTATCTTTTTCCTCCTGTTAATCAATCTGCCTCATCTCCTGTCAATGACTTTTCAGCGAACCTTGGAGGGGAGAGGCAAGAGCCTTGCTCCCTACAGGCCCGTGGGGCACCCAAGTGCATGGACTTGGCTGGCAGCACAGCCAAAAACCTCTGCACAGCCTAAGGGCAGACAGAATGGCATGTCTGATTTCTTGCTGGTCTTCCCTTCATGATGAGGGATTGTCTTGAAAATGATTTTTGGTCCTCAGAGAGGAACCCTGGAGACAGAAAGCTAAATGTATATGTAAACCCTGCCCCCTACTCACACACAGAGCACCCAGATACCCACAAGTGCAATTGTCCTTGTTGGGCTGCTTATTCTAGCAGTGGTTCTAGTGGGAATATCAATTATAGGATCTTGCCCATCCCCCTGGCTTCCATGAATGGTCCATGGGGAGGCTACAGACGCAAGCTGAGCCAATCAAGGTCTTTCCCTAGAATTTACATATATTTAAGAAATAGGCAAGAACTCAGGCTTTCCTTTGTCAACTCAAGAAATGATGATATTCATAAATTTGGAAAGGAGAGCTTTATTTCTCATAAAGGATTTCATCCTGCAACGTGGCCACTCTAACAGGATGGGAAGCAGGGCATCAGGTGAGCATGTACTTCGAGGGAGGGACAATGGGAACAGGAATTTATGCTGAGTGGCGTGGCCAAATATACATATTTAACAAGCTATAGGAGGAGTCATGAATATTTATGAAAGGAGAAACACACATGTGCAGTTAAACTTCATGCCTTCTCATGGGATCCACGTTCAGAAAATGGCAGCCTTAGCATGATCAGAGGGTGGAGTTTTGGGCCCTCCGACATCAAAAGGTGAAGCAGTGGACAGAAAAACCCTTACTGGCCATCCTCCATAGACCAGTGAAAACAACTCCATGGTTGATGGTCTCTTATCAGGAAAGAATGCTGGTCAGTTGTAGTGTCTAAACTGCAAAAAGGGAGGAGAGAAAGAATCACAAGATTGGTTTCTATTTAGCCCTGAGGAAAGAAAGCTGATGGCTATTAGGAAGGGAGAGAGGGGCTATAACAAGGCATGTCTGACCTTCCATCCCCAAATTGCTGGAAACTCAGTTTTAAGTTTTCTCTGGGGTACCTTTGGCCAAGAGGTGGTCAATTCAGTGAGCAGTGGGGAGGAGCTTAGGATTTTATTTTAGTTCACACCTATGGGGTTGCTAATCCTGGAAGCCATAAGTTGAAGCTGTCTTTGACCCCATTTTCGTCCAGCCACCTGGAGGCAGACTAGTGGCAGAGTGAGAGAGTAAGAAATCTGGTCCCCACTTATGTGAATGAATATATGGGGATGTTTGGGGTTTCATTTGTTTGTCCTTTGCTTAATCTAGTATGAGTTGGTTTTGAAAATTTATGCCTGAGAGAGTTCCTTCAGCATGGGAATATTAGAATGAGTACAGGCTTTAGAGTGAAAAATCTGTGTTCAAATCCTATAGCCAATCTTATTAACCATGTTCAACATATCTAACTCATCCATACCTCAGTCTCTTCATCTGTACAGTGGGAATGATAATACCTATTCCTCTGGGCATTTGTGAGGCTTAAATGAGTTAATTGTGGGAAAGTGCTTTGTATAATGATAAAATGTTTTCTAAATGTTAATGATAATTGCTAATCCAAGCACCTTTCTCTCAAGCACCCTGACAGCAAATCTACTTTACCTAAGGGAACTACTGTTCTGACTTCTATCATCATAGATTGTTCCATAAACATGGACTTGAATCCCAGCGCTGCTAATTATTAACTACATAACTTTAAACAAATTATCTAATTTCTCTGAGCTTCAGTTTTATCGTTAGTAAAATGGGGTTTAACAACAACAACAAAAATCCAAAATCAAGTGTTACAGCTCCTTTAGAATTTCTCTAGCAGATTTTCCAGTTTTCACAGGAAAAAAGAAAAACTTGGACAGCCATTGCAAAGTATGGTAGAGTAATATAAGCTTTCTAAAAAAGATCCCTAAAATGTGACAAGCTAAGGATCAAGCAGTTTATTTCCCTGCTACGAAACCACCCAGGACAGGTGCTCCAGGTTGGTGGGTGGCTTAGGCACCAACTTATAGCAACTCATGTTTGAAGACCATGCCATGTTTCACCAACTCAGCCAACAGGAAAGGGGTAAGGAACAGAGAGAGGAGGCAGCCTGCTCCATAAGGGCTCTGGTTTGAGATTGGCATACTCTTGTTCACCTTCCCCAGTGAAGATGTGGTCACATGACCTTACCTGGCTTCAAGGGAGGCTGGGAAATGTAGTCCCAGGATGGACAGCCATGTTCTAGCTACAATTCTTGGAAGAGAAGGACAGATTGTGGTGTAGAGCCACTGCACAAAGAGTGAATGAGACTATGCATGTTAAGAGCTTAGAATATTCCCTAAATAAGATAGTACTCAAATATTAGCTATTTTGGTATTATTAATTCTCTCATTCAATAGGAATTAGAAAAGAAAGCTTTTTCTTGAAGGAGGCCACAAAATGAGTCTGTATAGGAAAAATGTACTGATCTCATGATCACATTCTGCCAGCTTCCCTTGGCAGCTGTGAGCACATTTCTTAGCTCCTTTTCTCTAAGTGCCTCCATTCCTCTCCCCCAAAGAGTTTCTAAATATTCCCTAGAGTGACAATCTTGAAAGACAACCCATGGAGAAAGTCCAGCTTCATCTGCTGAAACACCCTCTTTACTCATGGGTTGAGCAAGAATGGAAGACAATTAAAAGATGATAAATGGGTATCAGATTTGCTCCATCTCTCAGCCTAGTTTTCACCATACTACAAATTCATGCCAACTAGTATAGAGACCCTGGGAGTTTTTCCCGTTAACTCTCGCACTGACTATTTCCTATTCTGCTGGCAGACTAGTGGGGAGGAGGTGTGTGGTGGGTACCTGGCATAAGAGGAGAGCTGAGACTGATTGATGGCAAGCCTTCCAATGCCGTAAATAACACAGCCCTAAGTCCCATTAGCCATGGAGATTTGCAACAAGAAACTAATGAAGCCTTTAATTATAAAGTCCTAGCTATTTAGTCTTCTAAGAAGGCAGGGTTCCTAATAAATACTCTGACAGAGGCCATAAGCCAGGGGTGGGCTGTGTTGTGTAGCTGGTCGAGCGTGAGTATGAAAGACCACCCACGAGGCCAAGATGGCAGAGCAGCCAGAGCGTGGCTTATTTGTGACTTCAGCAGATGGGCTGCCAAGGAAACAAAATTCCCCACTGCCCTTTTTCCTGCCCCTTACCCCACCTTCTGGACCGCCCAGACACATGTGAGGAATTGGGCCACGGCTCAGGACAGCCCACCTGCGCTTAGCTCATCGCAAACGTTACCTGGCTCCTTAATGACTTGTTTTGAGTATCTCCATGAGTAATTAATTTGCAGGTTCATCTATTAGCTGTGAATAGGACATGATTTCTTCCATCCTGCTTGCTATGGTTTCCAGCTATGACCAAGTGCAAAGGTTGCTTGGAAAAGAAAAAGAACGAGAAATGATTCTCTCCCCTACATGGAATATGAAGAAAAACAGGGAAACTAAGAAGCACTTCTTATAAAAGTGCATGCAAGGTAGAGATGTCATGGGGGTGCTGCTTAAGGCCATGTCTGCACATACAACATAAAGTGGAGGCAATTCTCCTAATCATTTAGGCTAGAATTATTTTACTGAAAAATTCAGAAAGTTGAAGCTTCATTGCTTTCATTTATTTATTTATTTCAAGTCTGACTGCCTCAGAAAATTACCTCAATTTTCTACCTGGCTTCACTTGTCTGGCCAACTTACAGGGAACTCAATTAACTGCCTTGTTCCTGACAAGGTTCGAAGCTCAAGCCTGAGAAATGGCCACGGTGTTTGGGCCATCCCAGTGACTGGAGGGAATTGGTACCATGTTGGGGTAGGTGATGGAGAGACTGCCACGTCATCTGAAAACTAAAGCCAGATAGATGCCCCCCCCTGTAGATTTCCAAGGGAAGTACCAAAAGAGGAAACCTATATCAGAAATCTTCAAAGCCCCTTTGGGTGGTCTCCATGGAAACTGGAGGAAACAAAGGCAACAGGCCAGCCTTACTCCAGGCTGTGGAGGTAGCCCAGAATGAGTCTGAGCTAATGAAAAGTGCTTACTGACATCCCTGCACAATCTGTTGAGATACTTGCAAGGCTTGGAGCATTTTTACTTTGGCCTGGAGCCTCCAAATCCATTCAGCCAGTGATTAATTGCAGGAAAGATCCTGGGAAACAGATCAGGAATAGAAAGTGGTTTATATCAGTGTGATCATCAAACTTTGATCAAAAGCTGGACTTGGCTAGCTACCTTTTCAAGGCATTTTCTTAGCAAGTCCTAAAAAGCAGCTCCCAGCCTCCCCCACCATGAACTCTCCTTGAATTCCCAAGTAATATTTTGAGGGAGTGCCACATAATGGGTCAGAAAGAAGGGGAATAAGGCAGCTGTGTGGAACAGGATCTTCTTAGGTGGTGATATGAAGAGCAAATCAACAGAAAGGGTTTCAAGACTAAGGCAATTGGTAAAAACCTTCAGAAACTTTAGCAACAATTAGTATGATTGACTTCTGTCAATCATATTTTTTTCTCCCTGTTTAGGAAAAAGTAGCATACAAGCAATCTTAAATTTACATGTCACTTCCATCTTACAAATTAGTAAGTCCAAAATTTGGAATTTATATAATAACATTTTTCTTATAGTTGCAGTGCCTCAAATCCTTGTGTTTTGGGTGTCACTTTAGATGACAGGTCTTCCAGAAGCCTCCCATCCATCCACCCAGCCTGTGCTGAGGACCACCTCTCCTGTTGCCCCCTAACATCCGCATCTACCCAATGTAAGCTCATTATCCTGTCATGGGTGCCTTTTCATATCTGCACCCCTACTAGACTGTAAGTTCACTTTGAAAGAACTTTCGAGCTTTAGCTCAGTGCCTTGGTACTCATAAATGTTCCATAAATATCTGTTGAATGAATGAAATATGAATGGTATTTAAGTTTCCAGCTCTTCCATAGAAATCTGTATATTTCATAAAGGAGAAAAATAAAACCCTAACCTACTTTTTTAATAGATAATATCTGTTCTCTTCTCCCATCCTGATGCAAGAGTATACCCCACGTATGACAATTCCTAGTAGTTATACAGATTCACATTGCTTCTATCAGAAAATGAATTTTGGCTTCCAATCCAGAGCTCAGGACACCAAAACCATGTTTATCCTGTTGTGGTCCCTTTAATGAATACAGTTGCTTTCTGCCTCCTCACCTGCTCTGGCTGGGAGAGAGGATTCTTTTTTCCTTTCTTTATACACCACCCCTTGCCCTTAGTACATAAAGAGAGAGATCTCCTAGTGGGTCACAACAGAAAGGACTCTATACTCAAATTCATAAGCATGGTGTATGTATCCCAGGGAACATTCATTAAGCAATGGATCTGTATCCTAGAAACTGCCTTCTCTCTCTCTCTCTCTCTCTCTCTCTCTCTCTCTCTCGTCAGAAGTTTCAGACCAGCATGAGCAAGAGTGAGACCCCAGCTCTACAAAAAATAGAAAAATTAGCCAGGTGTCATGGTACATGCCTGTAGTCTCAGCTATTCAGGAGGCCGAGGCAAGGAGGATTGCTTGAGCCCAGGAGTTTGAAGTTGCTGGTCTAGGGTGAGAAAAGAGAAAAAGCTTAGAAGTGGAGCTGTCAGGGCAAAGTTAAGGAAGCTCCAACTGCTGATGTTTCTACAGCCTGGTTCTCCCTCCTACTGGGCTCAGGCCACCACTTCTGGCATCAGCAGCAGTGGGGATAAGGTTAGTTCCCGAGAGGTGCCTGATGAGCACATGAAAGTGGAGATTCACAGAAATTAGAGGTGAAAGAGAATGAAGGGTGGTCTCCAGGGTGCATCCATGAGGATGCAAGGAAGACAGCATTTGTTGCTGGGGTTTTACCTCCATTCCTGAGTGGCTGTTGGAGTGCAAAACACTGGAGTCTGGGCTCTGATCCCCTTTGCTCTTGTCAATCAATTGTTTCTGCTGTGGACCATAAAGGACTCACCGCCCCCAAGCCAGGTGGCCTGGGTTGGATCTGGCTGCCTGGACCAGGAGGCAGGAAACCAGGGGCTGCTCCCTTTGGTCACTTGGTGACCTTGAGAAAGTTACACTTGGATAGACAAATTTTTCATTTTCAAAGACAGCTGAACCAGATGGTCTAAATAGTTCACATTATTTTTGTATATTCCTTAAAAGAATTTGAAAAACTACTTTCTTCCTTTGTGGTTTTATTTAAAATGTTTCTTCAACGAAAGATATAACTTCCAACACATAATAAATAAGAACATTTTAAAAACCTTGTTACATCATTCTATAAAGTGTATCCAAATACCACAGCGATATTATATTCACCATCATCCTTCTTTAAATATATGAATAAATTATTCTTTAACATGAAAATTTACATCGTTCCTTTTTCACTTTGAACTCATTTTGTTCATCAAAAGAATTTTACCCGATATACTATATCTGAATACGTGAAAGTCTTTTTTAAAAAATCATTGTCATTCTTTGATGCACCAAAAGTATGTAAACAAATTGAAATTAAAAATATTTCCTGTGCCTATAAAGCTCTAAGAAAGGGGGAAAAAAGTTCAGATGTAGTTACCACTACAATTGTTTTGACAAACTGTAATCATTAAACATAAAAGTAAAATTTTATTAAAAACGTGTCTGTTAGTAAGATGGATTGGGCTGCTTTGGTTTTTTGTTTTTGTTTTTTTTTTTTTTTTTTTGAGACAGAGTCTTACTCTGTTGCCTGGGCTAGAGTGCCATGGCGTCAGCCTAGCTCACAGCAACCTCAAACTCCTGGGCTCAAGCAATCCTACTGCCTCAGCCTCCTGAATAG
The DNA here is from genome assembly GCF_000956105.1 of Propithecus coquereli. Taxonomy (NCBI): domain Eukaryota; kingdom Metazoa; phylum Chordata; class Mammalia; order Primates; family Indriidae; genus Propithecus; species Propithecus coquereli. Next base: position 4,206,019 of record NW_012155284.1, read on the forward strand.
CTGGGACTACAGGCACATGCCACCATGCCTGGCTAATTTTTTATAAATATATTTTTAGTTGTCCAGCTAATTTCTTTCTATTTTTTTAGTAGAGACGGGGTCTCGCTCTTGCTCAGGCTGGTCTCAAACTCCTGACCTTGAGCAATCCACCTGTCTTGGCTTCCCAGAGTGCTAGGATTACAGGTGTGAGCCACCATGCCCGGCCTGCTTTGGTTTTTAAACAAGGTCAGTTATGTATGGACAAGTGTAATTTAGCACATCAATTTTCTTTCCTTTTTTTTTGAATTGTCAACACAGAGCCACATTACTCATACAAATAAGCAGATGGCAACGGAAGAAGTTTTCTTAGATCAATATCACTCATTTTGCTGAAGTCCTTAGTTATATGTAAAAAAAAAAAAAAAAATGGCCCTTGTGATCTATTTTCAAAAATAAGTTTTAATGGTTCTGTCAGCTAACAACTCCATAGATCCTCTTTCGATATTTTTGAAATCGAAAGCTTGGAAACTACCTTTTGCAAGAATTGCACTTGCAAAATGATTTATTTCCCAATCTTTACAGTTGTTCACTTTCTTAAACCCAATGCCAACATTTTGAATTGTTTCTTTGTTGGGCCTCCCGAAGGTCTTTCTGCTCTGGGGCAATGCATCAGAAGAAAATGCAGGACAGGTGAGAGGTATTCCTGTCTTTGCCAAGTGAGAGAAGGAAGGCTGGGAGAGAAGCAACAGAGAGAAAGTAGAACCAGCCCAGCAAGGTGCTTTCCCAGACAAGTGAATTTTATAGACATTCTATATCTAGAAATGGGTTCCCTTAACCTCCTAACCCATGCACATACACCCTGGAAGAGAATCTTCCCGAATCCTCAGGATTACATGTACCTCAGATTGAAGATCCAACTCTAATATCTAAAAGGCCAGTGTTAAAGCAAAAACAACTTATAGAAATTT
>NW_012155284.1:4207015-4293132 GCF_000956105.1 Propithecus coquereli
CAGGGCCTGTGACGTGCAGTTTATGAATCCCCACCAATGAAACACAAGCGTGGCTGTGGACACCCTAACCCTGCTATGTGCCGGGCAAGAGGTAGATACCCAGTAAATATTTGCTGGATGAATAGATGAACTTGGCAGGCATCTTATTATTTCCTACATTTTATTTATTTATTTTTGATTAGGTAATACATTTCACCTGGCATAAAATTAAGAGGTATCAAAGGCATACAGTGAACCTCTGCCCTCCCACTCATTTCTCAGCCATCTGTTCTCTTCCCCAGGCAACAGACAGTTCCTTGTGTAATTGCAAAGATCATCTATGCGTATTCATGTAATTAAGAACAGATATTTTTTTCTTCCTCCTCTTTCACAATTGCCACTGTACGATACACACTGCCCCGTGCCTTACTTTTTTGTTTTTGTTTTGCTTTAAAATTACACTGGAAATTTTTTTCCGCGTCATCATACAAAGGATATCTTCATTCTTTTCTTGGATGGCACAATAATCTGTTGGATGTTATAATTTGCTTAAATGGGCCCATAATTATGGCCTTTTAGGTTGTTTTCCATTGTTTCTATTTAAACAATGCTGTGATAAATAATATTGCTCATATGTCACTTTGCATTTGTTGAGTATATTTGTTGGGAAACTTCTAAAAGTAGCATGTCTGGGAAAAGGGCTTATGTATGTTTATGTATTGTTTTCATGAGACATTAATAAACTACTAATCTCCGAGGAGGAAGTACCAGTTTATCAGCAGCAAGGTATGAGGGTGTGTGCTATGTAACAAATCACCCCAAAGTGTAATGGCTTTAAACAATAATCATTTCTCATCCCTCATAGTTTCTGTGGGTCTAGATGCAGGAGTGGCTTGGCTGGGCTGTTCTGGTTTGGGGTCTCTCGGGAGGTTGCTTTTAGATGGTGACTGGAGTTGGGGTCATTTCGAAAACTTCCTCACATGTCTGGTGCAGGACTGGGAAGAGCCAAAGTGCCAGGTGGGCAATAGAATAGCTGGGACTGCTTAGGCGTCTCTAACTCTTTGTGGTCTCTCCACATGGTTTCTTCAGCCTGGTGGTAGCCAGACGTCTTACATGGTGGCTCAGGGCTCCAAAGAGTACCTAGGATGGAGAAAGTGCCAGGTGGAAGCTAGATCCTTTTTATGAACTAGCCTTGGAAGCATGTCCAGGACTGGGGGGTGGCAAGAGAGGTGCCTGGGACATGCAGTTTAAGGAGGCAACTTTTTATAAGACTCTTGCCTTGCCGCAGTCCCAGCCCTGCATCCCATAGAGCCCCTTCCACACTCTGTGAGCAGAGTTACAAGCCTACCCAGGTGGAAGGGGAGGGGACACAGTGGGAGGGGGACACAGTAGGAGAGAACTTGGTCTTGGTGGGAATGGTGTCAGTCACATTGTACAAAGAGCATACTGGATATTTGTTCAAGCGTTTTTTACCTTTCCAATGTGATGAGTAAAGCCTGGTATTTTGCTTGTTTTTTTTTTTTTTTAAATAAACTTCTTTTTGAAGTATAATTGACTTGTACTTTTAAATCAACTTTCTCTATGAGTAAGGTCAACGTCTTTTGAGTGTTTGCTTCCTCTTGGGCTAATTGTCTCTGTAGCCTTTGCCCATTTTTCTTTTTTGCCCATTTTTCTGTTGGTTTATAGATCTTTTCCTATAAGAAATGTGTGTGTGTGTATATGTATATGTATGTGCATGCTTGCGTAGAGAGAGAGAGAAAGGCAGAGAGAAGGGAAATTACTCTTGAGTTTGCGATGTGAGTTATAAACTTTTTTTCTAGTTTATTATCTACCTTTTGACTTTGCTTATGGTAGTTTTTCCATGCAAAAAAATATTATTTTTGTGTAGTTAAATTTCTCTTCTGGTCTTCTGGATTTTTTTTTTTTGGTCATTCTTGAAAAGACCTTTCTCACTCTAAAATTGTAAAAGTTTCCCCATGTTTTCTTCTGCTGGTCCACTGGAGGGTGTGTGTGTGTGAGTGTGTGTGTGTGTTTGGATGTATACATGCATATATGTCTATGTATTTGGTTTGTTTTTTCACATTTTTGCCATTATTGTATTCAGTATTAACATCACTCTAAGGTTGGAGGTAGGGGTGCAAATGCCCTTTTTTCTGATGGCTATTCAGTTGATTTGAAATGTTGCCTTAATCATATCAAATTCATGTCATATCAAATACTCTTCCATTCCATTCATTTATGTGGTTATTTATGCGGTAGTGCTACAGCGTTTTAAGTACTGTTGTGATGAGATATATTGTCTGGAAGGGTTATTTGACCTTACTCATTTTCATAATTTTGTTGGTTATTCTTTCTAGTTTATTTTTATATGAAAAAAATTTCTTAAGCTAATTGCATGGTGGTGTAACTGGTCATGAAATGGGATTTTTGGATGAATGAGTCTCGCTGGGGTGCTTGGGAATTTTCTGAACATAAAAGAAAGAAATAGGAGGTAATCTGGCATCCTAGAAAGAAGCCAGACATTAGGAGGAACAAATTTCAATCTCAAATCTGAAGAATACTCTGGGGCCTTGATGATACTTGAAAAGAAATTGGTGAAGATTCACGAGGGGGAAAAAATCCTAACTTTCTATATGATCATTTTCCTATATTAATAATTTAGATTTTATGTCAAATCTCTCAGAATAATTGAATCTTTCTCTTCTTTTTTCTTTTTTTTTTAATTTTTAGTTTATTTTTTTGAGACAGGGTCTTGCTCTGTGGCCCCAGGTAGAGTGCAGTGGCATCATCATAGCTCACAGCAACCTCAAACTCCCGGGCTCAAGCAATCCTCCTGCCTCAGCCTCCCAAGTAGCCAGGACTACAGGCACGAGCCACCATGCCCAGCTAATTTTTATATTTTTATTGTATTTTATTTTTATTTATTTGAGGTTTTTTTTTCTTTTTAAACTGCAGGGTCAGGGCGGGAGAGCCAGTGCCACTGGGGTCCCTGTTCGTTTTTATTTCAGAATATTATGTGGGTACAAACATTTACGTTACATGAATTGCTTTGGTACAGTTTGAATCAAAGTTATAAGTGTAATTTTTCTATTTTTAATAGAGACAGGCAGGGTCTCGCTCTTGCTCAGGCTGGTCTCAAACACCTGAACTCAAGTGATCCTCCCACTTCAGCCTCCCAGAGTGCTAGGATTGCAGGCATGAACCATGGCACCTGGCCTTGAATCTTTCTTTATTGATTAGAAATCACACATAATTTCCTACTGTTCATCTGTGGCACTATTTCTGTATAATTTGCTATGTTTTCCTAAAAGCATAGTAAGGGAGTAGTGAGTGGGATTCAGTCATTAGAGGTTTTATTCACCAATATTGTGTTAGGTTTTCCCATATTTTTCGACAGAACAATCTGACGAAAATCTCCCAGAGCCATATTTTTGTCACTTTTCCTCTTTAGCTTCAGGATTGGAAACACTCAACCTTTCTGTATTCTGACTAATGTACAAAAATATTTAAAGCCTAGGACATGGCTCTTATTGAAACTTTCCTACTGAAGGGATCAAAGGCATTTTGCTATTGTTCCCTCCTTGTTCTCCTGGGAGAGGCTCCTGCAGAGCTTCTTGCATTATATTCGCATAACATGCCTGGGAACTAGAGAGGTTTTCCTATTATTCTTTAGTAACAGATCTCAGGATTTCAGTATTTCTATGGAGGGGAAACCCAAAGCTCAAATATTCAAGTAAAGTTTGAACAAAAAGCACACAGATACTGAAAATGTGAAGACCCTGTAGTGGATTCAATGGTGGCTCCAAAAAGATATGCCCAAACCCTATCCCCCAATACCTATGACCTTGTTTGAAAATAGGGTCTTTGCCGATGTAGTTAAGATAAAGTTTTCCAGATGAGATCATTCTGCATTTAGAGTGGGCCCTAAATCCGATGACTGGTGTCCCTTTAAGAGAAAAGAGAGGGCGCTGTGACACTCAAAGACACACATGGAGGCAGAGATTGGGGTGATGTGTCTACGAGGCCAGGAACAGCAGCTCGCCAGGCAGCCACCCAAAGCTAGAGGAGGCCTGGAATGTGTTCTCCCTCAGAGCCTCCAGGACCGCCCCACCCTGCTGACATGGAGTGTACTTGAGGCTTCTAGCCAGCAAGAACAAAGGTCCATTGTTTTAAGCCACCCAGTTTGTGGTCATTTGTTATGGCAGCCACAGGAAAGTACTACAGACCCTTTTACCCATCCTGAGAGGCTAAGCAGTAAAGCTCTTGCCTTTAGAGTCCAGCAAACTTGTGAAGCAGAAGAGATATCTCTTCAGCAGCTCCTCCCTGTGTCCCCTTTCTTCTGACCCCCATGTCCCACTGTCCCTCTGCAGTGCCTCAGTCTGATTTATCCTCCCTAAATTTACTTTCCTCCAAGGTCAAAAGTATCCCTCTCATTCCTCCAAATTTCCCCCTGTGCCAAGACCTCCCCTGGTGATCAGCTTACAACAGCTTAGGAACCCATTCACAGCACGGTGGAGACCAGTCACGTGGGATGCTGACCCTCCCAGGAATAGACTTATTTTGAAAACAGCTGGAAAGGGCTTTACCACAAAGGAATTCTCCCTGCTGGTGGAATCTGTGGAGTTGCCATGTGGGAGAGGAGGGTAATTTTACAGGGATTCTTCTCCCTCTCTCAAACTTCCTTGTCTCCTCCTCGGGGGGGCCCTGATTTCTGTGGCTTCATCACCATCTGAACAGACCCCAGCAGTGAGTGGGGTGGGCTGGCCAAGGACGACAGCCTGGAGGGTAAGGCTGGTGGGGAGCTGTGCAGAAACTGCTTGGAAGGAAGGGAGATTTTCTATGACAGCCAGATATGGGCAGAACTGGCTACGTAATCTGCCCAGTGCAAAATGAAAATACAGAGCCCCGTGTTCAAACTTATTAAGACTTTCAAGATGGCAACAGCAGAGCGTTAAGCCCTGTGCAGGACCCTTCTAAATGAGGGGCCTGCGCCACCATGTAGGTTGCACACCCATGAAGCCGGTCCTGAGTAGGGTCCTCAAAAGCTTGGAATCTGAACTAAGGGGGTGTGTTAACTCTGGTCATTGGGTGTCCAGTTGTGGAGCTCATTCCAGAAATCTGGGGTATGGCACAAAGAAGAGCTGCCACCATCAAAGTTGTGGGCTTAGCTCAGCAAGGAGGATCTCCAGGGAGGCAATGTACTATTTGTCTAGATGGGTTTGCATAGGTGACCAAAATAAAAACAAAAAAAAAACCTCCACGAACCCAGAAAAATGGTCAGGTATTTAAAATTCCTCCAGCAGGAGGGCTCCTGGTGGATTTATGGACCACAGAGTGACCTAGTCTCTGCAGGCCCAGGAGCTAACTTACTTTGCATGAGAGAAGGGGGGATGTGGTTGGGGCAGGGAAGATTAGGATGTTGATGCTGTGGGAGATTTGGGAAAAACCTACGGGGGACTTTTCCAAGTGAAATTCCCAGTGAGGGTGCTGTGCCCTCTCCCAGTCTTTATCCCCCACCAGCCTGCCCCACCCCCACCCCACCTCTGCCCTGGCAAATTTGCCATAAAATCAATTTCTCAGGAATCTTTATGGAGTGATCCTCCTTTGGGGGAATGAAGAGAAGCATTTAGCTCACAGCGAGAGGAGGATTGCACGATAGGGGTTAGTACGTCAAAACCTCGTTAAAATGGAAGTAAGCCCTGCAGAGCTCATTGAAATGAAGCCAGTTTAGCTAAGTAGCCTCAGAAAAATGAAAGTCACTTTACATTTTCATTTAGTTCCTTCACTTGGAAAAATCATAAAGGGAAAAACAAGGTTGGTAGGCCCAGCCTGGTTGGAGGTAGGTCCAGTTATTGGGAGAGAGGAGGGTTTGCAGGAATGATGGTGGTTGAGTTCTGGGCTGTGGCAAGGAGGAGTTGGAGGGAGTAGTCAAGCCTCAGGCTCCTACCTGGCTGACAGCACGTAAGGCCCTGAGAGTCCCCAGGCTACAGTCAGGCCACTTATGTTCCGCCTGCAGGGGTAGTTTTGAGCTTTTATCACAACCAGATTCAAAATTACGGCCCTGTTGCATTCCCTCTGGATCCTGAACGTTTTTGTTTCTTTATAGAACTTCATTCCTAGTCAATAAACATACTTGACATTTTAATCTAGAAGGTGCTCTATGCCGGGCGTGGTGGCTCACATCTATAAACCTAGCCCTCTGGGAGGCCGAGGTGGGAGGATCACTTGAGCTCAGGAGTTAGAGACCAGCCTGAGCAAGAGTGAGACCCCATGTCTACTAAAAATAGAAAAATTAGCCGGGCATGGTGGAGCGTGCCTGTGGTCCCAGCTACTCGGGAGGCTGAGGCAGGAGGATCTCTTGAGCCCAGGAGTTTGAGGTTGTTGTGAGCTAGGCTGATGCCACGGCACTCTAGCCCGGGCAACAGAGCGAGATTCTGTCTCAAAAAAAAAAAAAAATAGAAGGTGCTCGCTCTCTCCATATAACTGTAGTTGGTGGGTTGTGAGTGCGGCTGGATATGGTGGAACTCTCCTGTGGTCCAGTAGCTGAAGCTAAAGTAGGTGTGGCTGTCGTGGTAGCTGCCAACATGGGGAAGGAACATTGGGTGTTTTCTCTTTCATGTACCACATAGTTTTTATTTGTTCTAAGTCAATGTCCAACAAGGTCCCACCTAACAGGTTCTGCAGATGAAATGCCGCAAGAGATAATGTGTCCCCCTTAAAAACCCAGAAAATGTGTCCACTGATATTGTTCAATTTCTGTCAACTACACTGGAGCAAAGGAAAGGTGGTGGGGTTGTGGCTGATGTTTGGCATTCTTGTGTAGGGTGGAGAGAGGCATTTCCAGTTACCTGATTCACCTGTGAGACATATCACCACCCCTTCACTCTCTTTCAAAATGAAACCTTAGCTGACCTCAGCTCTGGGGAGATTCCAGACAGGGTCCACCTGCCCATGACAAAGCAAAAAGCATTCACTCCTAGCTGGTGGTTTCAACTCCAGTTCTGAGGCGTAGAATCAATTCTGTCATATAATCTTCTAGAGCAATGGCTTCAAATCTACTACACGTGAGATGGTCTCTGCTTCTGGAAGTGCTGTTTGTATTCATTAAAGCAAGCCAAAAAATATTAAGATTATGAACTAATAAGATGTTATTTGGTAGTTTCTTTTAAAAAGCATTTTTCTCATGCCACGAAAATATCGCAATACTTGAGTTTTAGATCTCTATGTTGTTAAGTTCGGGTGGTATGTGACATTGGATCCCTGAAAAGGCTGCTTTCTAGTTTAAAGTCATTCTCTCTCTTTTCCATCCTCCCCTCCCCCCAACTGCCAGGAGGAAGCCTGTAGGAGGCCCATGGCCTCCTTCTACTGTTTAAATGGCTGAGTGAAATCATCTGCTTTGGGATTCTATCCATCAAATCAAATGTTATGGGTTTGGTTTGTTTGGTAGATGAAAAAGCCCAAATTGGCTATCTCCCAGTTCATTCTACATAACACCATGTGAAAGCTAAGACCAAGAGCCCTCCCAAGGAACAAGAGAAAATGGATAATTCTGTGAGCTAAGAAGGCAGCAGTTCTCAGCACTGGTCACCACCAAAACCTGGTTGAAGGAGCTCAGGAAAATTTATCCCAAAATATGACTCCTTAGTATAAAGAAAATCTTGAATTAAAGGCTCTTAGAGATTAACAGGCCCTTGGAAGAGGCTTGTCTTCTAGCTGCATAAACCAGACTGACCCATCAAAAAGAACAACAGACTTCCCTTCCCCTCCCTGTTATCTTAATATATTGCAGGAAAAAAAAAATGATCAAGAATGAAACCCCAGCTGACCCAAATAATTTCATTTATTTATTTATTTATTTATTTTTTTGAGACAGAGTCTCACTCTGTTGCCCTGGCTAGAGTGAGTGCCATGGCGTCAGCCTAGCTCACAGCAACCTCAAACTCCTGGGCTCAAGCGATCCTACTGCCTCAGCCTCCCGAGTAGCTGGGACTACAGGCATGCGCCACCATGCCCGGCTAATTTTTTTTCTATATATTTTTAGTTGTCCAGATAATTTCTTTCTATTTCTTTTAGTAGAGACGGGGTTTTGCTCTTGCTCAGGCTGGTCTCGAACTCCTGAGCTCAAACAATCCACCCGCCTCGGCCTCCCAGAATGCTAGGATTACAGGCGTGAGCCACTGCGCCTCCCGGCCATGACCCAAATAATTTTAAATATAATACCTGTCTCGCAGGTTAATTTATAAGTCAGCCTGTTTCCCTCCATCCATTCATTCTCCCAAAGATCTATTCATCCTTCCTAGCAACCATTTATGGCCCCTAAACAGAATTACCTGTATTCCTCATCTGTCCCTTCCCTCCAAAAGGACAGGAATAAAAATATCTGAACTTTATTGGGATATTGGGTAATCACTCCGTGATTCTCCCCACATATATGGTAAATAAAACTTATTAATCTGCCTTAATTGTGAGTTGATCTTTCAGTGAACTTTGGGGTAAAGAGCAAGTTTCCCCTCACCCCTTCATGGTCAAGGTCCAGCATGTCTGCTGGTCCATAGTCTCCAGAAGTGGAAAACAAAGGAGCCACCCCAGCAGCCAGGTTCATCGATTGATTCCAACAAACATTTATCGAGCACCTGCTATGTGTCCAGCACCGTTCTGGGCCAAACTGTCAATGTGGAGGTAGGACATTCAAGACACCCATAAATCATACCCTATAGATATAACATAAACCCTGGAGATAAGTATGGCCACAGAACCTTCTGGCAAGGACTTTGTCACCGACTCTCCCTGCCCACCACACTCCAGGCCACGATCATCCTGGCGAGTGAATATTGCCAGTGGCAGAGATCTCCCTGCTGCTCAGGTAAGACTGTTCTTCCTGTCAATCCCAGTGTTGTTCCCCAGAGCTACACAGAGCCACCGTGCCCTTTCCCCTCCACAACCACACTTCCAACATTAGAAAACAGCTGCCATGTTTCTGTTATTCTTCTTCACACTGAATCTGGGGACAAGGGCATGTGAGGATGGCCCAGACCGGGTCCAAGCTAAAGTCAGAAATGCCTGGGCTTTTCTGGAAACTACTGCGGCATGTCCACCCCAAGTCTGCTGGAATGAGGCCCTGAGGGTCCTGTGAAGAATGAACCCAACCAGGGAGAAGACTGAGACTGAGGTGACCAGTGAGACCCAGTTACCAAGCCTCGACCATTGGAGAAAGGGGCAAACCTGAGCAGAACTCAGGGTCACAAAACAGATTTTAAAAAGACATGCATATACAGAAAAGGAATGAACAAAACGTTACTTCTTTTTCTGGGAGGTGAGGTTGTGAGTGATTTTATTGTTTTCTTTATACTTTTTTGTATTTCTCTACAGTGACTATATAAAATAGAATAAAATTTTATTTTAAAAAATCATTTAGAAACTGATCTTTCACAGTGATTTACTTAGCTGCTGCTTTTTACTATAGAACAATAGTAAAGTTTACATAGTAAACAACATTTGCAAATATGCATTATAGAACTCCTCCCTTCTAGTTGTTTTTTTGGAATTAGACACTGTCCCCTCCCCACAAAGAAGGCACCTGGCCCACAAAGACTCTTTAAAAGGGCTTAATCACTTTCTTTAAACAAGCAACCAGCAATCTTCTTTAGCATCTGTATAGTTTGAAAGAATAAAAATAACCATTAAGATAAATTTATCTCCCCCTAAAGGACTGCAGTGGGTCTTGCCTAGAGGGCCTGAGATAAGGGCATTAGGGCAAAATTTCTGGAAAAGTTAAACTCTGCTGCTTATCATAGTATCACATTCAACTAAACCTGTTTTTCTGATGTTTGAGAGATGCACAGAACTGATCAAAGACATCCACACAAGTCAAAATTGGCTTCTAGAGAATTTAGGGAAATAATAACTCTGAATTTTATTTTGTGATCAGTGATTATTCAATGCATCTTAATGTTCTCAAACTGTAAATTCTGCTTTCCTTAACTCTGTTGCCTGGGTGGTCATCAAAATTTGTTTCTCACATGACAGAGATTATACAAATATACTGTTTTCCATCTCGTTGCTGTGTTTAGGATTATAGGGTGAAAATGTTCACACTAAACTGGTTTTAAGACCAGCTCATTTTGAAACACATGTTTCCAGATGGGCCCTGGGATGGGATGTGGTCTCCTTGGAGACCGGAGCATTGACGAGCTCCTCAAAATGGGGTTAAGAGGATACCTGACTCATCCACAGTGACAATCTTTGGTCTGGAAAGTTCTCTTTGAAGTAGATGAAATAAATATTTCAAAACCAAAGTGTGAAGAAGATTAAAGGATTTAAATTATTGCCCAGGATTTGTGATTTTATGATCTAGTTTTTTTTTCCCCCCCAAACTCTCATTTAGCCTTATACTGGTGACTCCTTCAAGTTTGTACAGAAATACCTGATTTACATGTGACACACTGGTGTGGCTCTCTTGTTCCTATAAGGAAATATACAGTGGGGATCCTGCTCACCTCAGAAGGAAGACAACTTGAGGGAAAACAAAACCTGGAAAGATTGACTCTTTAGGCTTTATGATAAAATGTTGGAGACCCTCTAAAATGAACTTTAAATGTATCCCATGTTACCGCCTTACTCATGACCTAATAATTACCCAAATATTCATTTAAAGTCAATTCTCTACTGTCAGATATAACTTCTGCATAATTTGGGGTGTTCTTGCTAGCAGCGCAGTTTAGAGTTCAAAAGCTCAGATGCAGCACCAGACTATCTGGGTTCAAATCCCAGCTTCACCACTTACTAGTTGTGTTACCTTTGGTAAGTCACTTAAACTCCCTGTGCTTTGGTTTTCCACATCTGTAAAGAGGAAATAATAATAATAGCTGTTAATACCTTATACAATTAGTGTTGGGATTGAAAGAGTTACTATGCATAAACCGCTGAGAATATTGCTTAGCATACAGCAAATGCCATACAAGAAGTCCTCTCTGTGCTTTTTGGTTTTGTTTTTGTTTTCTTTTTTGTTTTTTGGAATTAGCCCTCTTTCTCCAAAATGTATGAAAAATAAGAGGAACTGCTGTTGTTATCGTTGCTGCTATTATTGTGGCCTAAAAAAGTGAATATTCTTCCCAAGGTCTCTAATTTATCATCAAACAGAAAATCTGGCATTAGCAAGAATAGAACTTCCTATTTCAAAATCATAAAGGTATTTTTTTCTATATAGGCTTTTTTTTTCTTTTTTTGTGGTTAACTTTCAGATGTGATGAGACTTTTTGAAAAGGGGCATTTCTCCCATTCTTCCAATGAGAGAAAGGCTGAAAATGTATCAGCTTTTTTTCAAGATCATAAAGCAGTGAACCTAAGTGAGATTTCAATCTGCGTCTTATATAGGAATAACAGCACTTCCTGCAACAGTGTATCATCTTACAGGCCACTCTGGCGTCCTGTTTACCTTTGTCCTGCAGCTGTCTGTTGGGTGGCGCTGGCACTGGGAAATCACCTACTGTTAATAACAATAACCCATCCGGCCTTCCTCATCTGCGGGAAGGTCATTCTCCCCAAGAGATGGCCGTATTTTTCTTTTGTTATTTGCTTTGTTTTTCTTTCATTTGCTTTTCCTTTCAAAATTTAGTTTCCTTCAACTCCTACAGTTGATTCTTTTTTTCTCCGTCATTCCCTTCCTGATAGTACCTGCTGTGCCCTACCTGTGGGCTGCGTTGCCCAGATCTCCACGCTGGGCAGCTCTTTGGGCGCCCTGCCTTCATTGCGCATGTCTGGGCTCTCTGTGCACACGGGTCAGGGGGGCGGCACCGCTGGCTGGGGCGCTCCATCAGCGCAGCCTCCCCTCTGTGGAAGTTTACTTTTCTGGGTCAGTGTCTTTTACTGCGGAGCTTGTTAAGAGCCTTTATTGCTTCAAGAAGGTGCACCCTGGAACTTTAGATGTCCTGTTTATACACAGGGCAGGGCGCGGCCGAATGCGAATGGTGCCCGCTAGCTCGCAAGCTTCAAGCTTCGCCAAAGGGCACTGAGCGGGACCCAAGAGGAACTGCAAAGGGGTTTAAAAGCAAGTGTCTGCTTAGCGGCTGCAGTTCTGTTAGAGACGGTGAGAAAGCACCCAGCCAGAGTCGAGATAGATGTGGTGCTGCCAGTGGAGAGGTCTGCACCCGGGTCAGGGCACTCTGTGAGCCTGAAGGCATCTTTGTGCTAGAAAGGCACCCTCTTCTAGGTCCCCTGCCTGAGTGGTTAAAAATCTCCGACTGAGTGCCTGTACCTGCGACTACCAGAAAGACTCTTGTCTTCAGCCCCTGTCCATACGAACGGTATTTACAGGAAATGCGGCCTTCCCCAAACCCTTTCGGTGTCCCCCAGGGTCTGGACAGGGGTCATCGTCTGTTTCTGCTATAGTGTGACACCAGTCACAGATCTGAGCAGTTCTGCAGGAGCTCCAATTTTCCTGCCCCTGGCTAGGTTTCTAAGCCCCACCCTATGACGAATGCTGCCTCTCTAAAGCCCCTCCTAGGAATAGTTGTGTCACTCAGAGTGCCAGCAATCCTATGTCTCCAAGCAGGGGATCTCCTCCTGAACTGGGGAGTGGGGTACCGGAGGCTGAATCAATCGCTGGCAGCTGCTTGATGAGTGTGGCGTCTCAGCAGAGGGTCCTGGAGAGAGGCCAGGCCCTCTGCCACAGGACGTGCCCTCTGGGTGTGGAGTTTCTGGGTCAGAAGAAACAGGCACTGCCTGCATGGCCAGAAGTCGCAAATCCACGGAACGTGTGCATTTTCCATCGTGAAGAGGGAAGGAAGCAATGGGGTTCTATCAACTCAGGGCCAGGTCCCAAAGGGCTCTCATCCAGGCTTGGAGAAGCCTGTGGCCCCCAGAATGCCCACCCTCGAACCAGGTCCCCCCTCCCCAGCACGCTCTGGATAAAGCTGGCCTCGTCTTGCTTCCTGGTTCCTGTTCCCCAGCGTCCACACCACCCCCTCCAACAGTAGCGTCAGCCCCCAGGTAGGGCTGAGGGAGACAACGGAAATCCCAGCGAGACTGGGCTCCTACACTCACATTCTAGGTGGGAACAGCCTGCCGCAAAATTCTATATTTGTGTTTCTCTGGCATTCCACATTGAGTTAAATCTGGTTCCAGCTGGTGGGTGGGGAGGGGATGGGATATGGTGCTTGTGGAGGCTTCCAACAAGAGCTGTAAAGGGAGCATCGCTCAGGCAGAGCAAATACCAGGTCAGTGAAAGTCTAATTCCCGCAGAAGCGGCGGGCCCCACGGGGCGTGCGTCTCCCTCTTCCCTGCTGAGCAAGGCCGGCTTCAGGCTCCCGCCAACTCTGGAATTCCACATCCCTGGTGGTCGTTCGCCTTCTCTCCCCTGCTGCAGAACCAGGAGTCAGTGCCCACTAACTATTTTAGTGCTGGATTTTCATGACACCCACCTGTCCCTTGCTTTTCTCTTAAATCCTCTCACACATGTATGAGGTGGGCATTATTATCCTTTTTTTACAAAGGAGGAAGCTGAAGTGCTGCAGGCAGGAGATGTGGTTTCTCTGTGAACCTGTGACTGGTGGGTGGCTGAGCTGGGACTCTCCCCAGGCTTGTACAAATGTCTCTGCAGCAAGAGCAGGTGCTGGGTGGGGGAGGAGCTGTAGAGGGTCTTCTCTTAAAGCAGTTTTCCCCTCACCTTACCAGGGCAGCAAGCAATGTGGGGCTTCAGAAAATGTTTGCTGAATTGAGACTCTATAGGAAGGAAGATGGGGAACAGGTAGTGCATTCGTTAAGAGGGTGTTCCGTGGACAGGCATGTTATGATCACCAATGCACAAATCCACAGGACGTGGCTCTTTCACATTTCCGCTTGCTACATGGAGATAATTTCATGCCGCTGAAAACTCTTTTCTTCAGCGCCCCGAGGCAGGGATGGTTTTATGTACTAATGATGGTGCTATAAATTGCGAAGGCTATTAGTGAGGTGATGCGTCTGTGCCAGTAAGATAATAGTAAGAACAAGGGTTGCCCGCCCTCTCTTACTTTGCCTCCTCCTAGGTAAACAAACATCAGTGTGGGGACATCCCATAAAAAGTCTAGGCCCCCAAATCTTCAGCTGCTGTTAGTTCCTGCTGCCCCCTTTGCTTGAGAGTGGTTAAGGCTATGCATCTGCTTAAAGACAATCAGCTCTGGGGTCACACAGAGTGCATTCAAATCCCAGCTAAACCATTTACCAGCTGTGTGGCTTTGGATAAGTTACTCAACTTCTCTGATCAGATTCCTCACTCATAAAACGAGAATAGTATAATAAGCTTTCAAGGTTGTTGAAAGGATTAGAAGTAATTCACATAAAGTGCTTCTCACAGGGGTTGACATATGTGGTTAGTTTGTGTTGTTGTTATTTTTGTTAAATTCTTTCTTCTATCCAGGTTCCAACCGTGCAATTGAAGAAAAGAGGAGAGCAATAGACTCCTTAAGGTAACCACATCCTCTTCTTGTTAAAAGTCATTTTCTTTCTTATATATCTACCTCAAGGTATCACTTATCTCTTGTCACAAAAATCCCACATAATAAATAACCACAAAGCCTCAGTGACATAATGGTAAACATTTTTTTGCTGGTGCTTCTGGGGTGGTGAGCAAGGCAGCTCTGCGGGGAGGCCCCACCTCTAGGAGTCAGCGAGCTGTTGGCTGGTGACTGAGGTGGCTCAGCTCAGCTCTGCGTCTCTCTCATACCTCTGCAGGCTGGCACAGGCGTGTCCTCGTGGCACAGTGGAGGAACATGAGAGGGAGTGGACTCCTGCAAGCGCTATGCGATCCTCTGTTTGGGAGCTGATGCTAGCATCTCGTTTGTCAAAGTCTGCAGTCACATGGCCAAGCCCCGATTCAGAGGGCAGGGAACAACTTTCTCTTTAGTGACGGCATCTGCAGAGTGACATGGCCAAGGACGTTAGATACAAGGAGCATGGCAAATACCACATGCATCCTGGCCCCAACAGGCCTTAGGCTCACTCTACAGAGAAGATAAACTCCCATGATAGCAACCCCAATGTGGGGATGACTTGCACCCAACAAAGTCCAGTCTTCATCCCATAAAAGATCTACAGAAAAATCTCTGTTGAGTGTTTGATACAAAAGCGTTTACCACAAAGTTGTTTTTTTAGGCAAGTGTTGGAAAATAATTCTCCATAGGTCTCTCCTGTGTCTTCATGTCTTGTGAGCAGAGGCATTAACTGTCATAGCTACTAATTATATTTTCTTTTTTAAATTTAAAAAAAAATTAATTTTTCTTTAAAGACTGGTCTAGTAAAGCAGTGGGAGTGGAGAAGGAACAAAGGAATTAGTAACTGGTTATGATCAATTAGTTGTAAACACCAATGCACGCGGACCAACCCCTAATTAAGTTTTCAAGTATGTTTGTATCATTCCCATTGATACCAGAGAGTCTGTTTCTGCGACTGCATCTCCTGCTATCAACCCTGGTCCCTGCCAAGGACAGCCACCATCAAACCTCTCAAAGATGCCAGTGCCTCCCTCACCCGTGCCCCTTATTACTCAAGTAAAGAGAACATTCCCTCTGCCTTCCTGAGGAATGTAGTACGTTGGTGGCTCCTATGGTCTTGCATAATAAATATACTCCAACATTCCTACATATCTGAGCTTTCTGGTCCCTTCATCGATAGTGTGTTAAGGCAGTTCCAGCATTCCCACCTCATTTCCTGTGGGCCACTGTTGGTCCAAACTTCTAGGAGCTATTCTGGCAGTCTATTAGGACTGGTTCTGGGTGTCCTTTCCCTGGTGTTAAACTTCAAACCATGAGAGAGGACTCCTATGGTCAATAAATTCTCCCATCCAGCATTATTTATATTCTGCTCTTGCCACCAATTGTACCACCACCCCCCATGTACAATCTGATTCCTTTAAGATCCACACCCCGACATGATCCTTGGCTCCTGCTGGTAGCTGTTGGCCAAGTCCTGCAGTGTCTTTGGTGTGGAAGGTATGGACTCTTGGAGGAGGATCTGTGTTTCTCCGCTAAGACAGTGCTGATTCATAATCTTTGTTATTGGTCTGAAGACAATTAAAGGAGGCAGGTAATCTTGAAATACAAACATCAGGTGAGGCTTTAGCAGGATCCCGGGCAAGGGGGTCTGCTTTCCTCTACAAGAGGAGGGAGTTCAGAGGCATATGAGGGTTTGTGCTTCTCAGCCTCATCCTTCCAGATATCCCTAGATCAAATCTCTAAGTCTCTGTTTTCTATCAAAGCCCTGACTTTAACATAGGAGACTTGTTGAAGCCATGAGTTAACTGTCCTCTGTAGCTCTCTCACCCTTACAGTTGGATCCTAGGACCAATTCCGAGCACATTCCACCCTACAACTGCTGGAGGCCTCTAGCTTTCACGGCGTATCTCAGTTGATACTTAGCTAACCCGAATCATTTGTTTTTCAAGGCTTCCAAAGAATTATTAAAATCTAGCTCCCAAATCTTTGTAATTTTGTTACCGTCAGTCCATTCAAGTGTCATGGCTGCCACATAACCCAATGTGTCACCTTCTACCTGTACCTGTGCAGGTGAGAGTCTTGTGATTGTACTGCTATTGCATGCCGAGGTTATCACCACTGCACTCCAAAGTCTCATCCTGAGAGTGCGCTTTGTAAAACCACCGTTATCCACTCTTTTAGCCTTGGTTCTCTTACAAGCTGAGTCTGACACCAAAGTCATGTCAGGTGGTTTACTTGGGAGTGATCCTAAGGAGCAGGAGTGAGCAGCTGGCGGGGACAGGACCAGGGAAGAGGGAACCAACAGAAGGACACAATATATAAGGATGTTGGCCTCATCCCACTCCTACTGATATTTAACAAGTATGTCCTTCCTGGGTAACTTTGAATTTTTACCTTTAATGATGCTGCAATATTTTTCTCATGTTTTAAAATTCTTATTCTATTCGTGATTTTCTTCCTTTTTGTCCTTTGCTCATTTATTAAGACCCAAGGTTTTTTTTTTTTTTAATCTTAAAACAGCCATTTTCATCATCATTCTTATATATTACTGGTAGGCTAACCATCAATACAACATGCTAGAGAGGCTTTTGCAGTTTGTTTCAGTAGGCTTTCTACCTACTGAAATGTCTCTAAGATAAACTGGACCTGGGGCACAGGAACAGGGCAGGTTTCTGGGATCCTGGCTCAGGAGTCTAGGACTCAGCAGTCCCCAACTTTTTTAGCACCAGGGACCGGTTTCATGGAAGACAATTTTTCCACGGACTGGGGAGGTAGGGGATGGTTTTGGGATGATTCAAGAGCATTACATTTATTGTGTACTTTGTTTCTATTATTATTACATTGTAATATATAATAAAATAATTATACAACTCACCATAGGTTAGGGACCCCTGGTCTAGGTAACGCAGGATTGACTTTTCATGGTCATTTCCCCCTAACTCGTTGCCCATATTTGTTGTTGTTTTTAGTGATGTTTTTGGGTATTTGAAATTTTACACTTTGGTCACATCTGTTCATTTTACTTCTCTTTTGTCTTTTTTTCTTTTTTGAGACAGAGTCTCACTCTGTTGCCTGCGTTAGAGTGCCACAACCTCAAACTCTTGGACTCAAGGGATCCTCCTGCCTCAGCCTCCTGGATAGCTGGGACTACAGGAGCATGCCATGACACCCGGCTAATTTTTTCTATTTTTAGTAGAGACAGGGTCTCGCTCTTGCTCAGGCTGGTCTGGAACTCCTGAGCTCAAAAGATCCTCCCAACTCAGCCTCCCAGAGTGCTAGGATTACAGGTATGAGTCACCATGCCCGGCCTAATTTTAGAAAGTCATTCCCCCACCAGAAATCAGAAAGCTTTCAACTACATTTTCTTCTAGTTTTTTTTCAGACATTTGAGATTTTTAAAACATTTAACTCCTACACACCTATAAAACCAGTTAACATAAAAAATGTAATAATACCAAGTGCTGGAGGGGACGTGGAGAAACTGGATCTCTCATACATTGATGGTAAGAGTGTAAAATGATGTACATATTGTGAATAAGGGTGGTCATGGGTTGTTGGTCTTTTTCTTAGTGATTTGTTGGAGCTGTTTATACATTAAAGGATTTTCCCTTTTACTTCTAATTTGAGCTGCAGTTTTTCCCCCCAGTTTGTCATTTTTCTTTTGACTCTGCTTGTACAGAGCGATTGCCATGCAGAAATCTTTTTCTTTTCATGTAGTCAAGTTTGTCAGTCTTGTTTTTTACGGCTCCTGAGCCTTGTGTCATACTTAGGGCTTCCACACTCCTAGATTACAATAATTAAAAATATCCTATATTTCTTCTAGTAATTGTGTAATTCTTTTAAGTCTTTCAAAGATCTAGAATTTATTTTTGTTTGGATGGCTACCTAGTTGTCCCAATGTCATTTTTAAAATGAGCCATTTTCCCCTACTGATTTGAAATGCTGACTGACTCTATGCTAAAGTTCTGTGTGTATTTGAGGCTTATCTACAGATGGACCTTCACATCTGTTTCCTCGAACTCCGTGACTATTCGTGCTTTGGCACCACACAGTTTTGCTTATTATATTTTGATAATATGTTTCATTATCTGATAAGGCTTATGCCCTTATCACTTTTCTTTTTATAAATAGGTAGGTTATTTGCTTTGAATTTACCTTGGTGCTGGGCCCATACTGAGGGGGAGACCTGGCTCTCCAACCTTGCTCAAGGCCTTGTTCTCTGCACGTTTAGAAGAGGGTTTAGTAGAAATGCAAGCCCCTGTGTTTATTTCCCTTTGATGGGGCTTTTCTAAAGGCTTCTACAGATAGAGCTTCTAAGTCCTAGAGGGATCCACCCTCCCTTGGGCAGGGCATAGGGCTTAAAGTTCTTCTCTTGCTCAAGTTCTCAGAATAAGTTCTGAGGTTTGATGTTCTTGTCCAACTAATGTCAAATAGCAGGCCTCTAATTTTCCCAAATTTAAGAGTATTTTCCCCTGGTTTCCTGGCTGGCTCAGACTTATGAAAATATTCTCAATGTCAACTTCACTTCCTTTAACATTGTGCAAGACAGTGTGTGGCAAAGCCTTAGGATATAAAACGTTTCTGACATTTTTACTCTGTGATTTGCCAATTTCTCATTCGATTCTTTTTCCTTTTTATAAAGACAAATTAGAAAGCAATCACTCTGTAACCTTTGGCTTTGTTATTTCTTTATCCTTTGTGCTACCCAGTCCTATTTCCCTGTCTATCACTCTTGCCTATTGATTTTGGATAGTTTGCTGTTTGCCTTTGTGCTTTGCAAAGACAGCCATTGATTTGGAATAGATCTCGACATTTTGGGAGCTTTTGGCAGTAAACCCAATCTTAGTGTTGCTCCTAAAGGCATTAGACGTAGTCTTGCAAGTGAGTTTATTGATGCAATCTATGGTTATGGAAATAAAGACTGCTGACAGCTGTTGGCAAAGACCTTCGGAGTTATCATCTGCCTGTTCATGACAGCAGGAGCCAGGAGTGTCCTGTTGAGTGGCCTACTGAACCACTGATGGCAAGTGTGTCTTCCATTTCAACTCCAAAAAATAGGATATGATGTCATGGAAAGAGAACTTGGGATAGAGAATCAGGACCTGAATATGGTCTTGACATCCTCTGGCTAGGGAATTCCTCAACAGGCTCTGGAGAGAAAAAGCTGCTCAATAACTCATAAATAGGAAGTTGTAGCATCCAGACTATTCTAGATTGTCCCTAAGTGATAAGGGCCAGAGATAATGTGGATAGGGAAAGCTACCTAACCCCTTCACCTTTCTTCCTCACAAATCTTCCCCCAGATTTTTACCCAGTCTCTGGAGTAAGTCATATGAGAAATTAGGTGGCCAAAGGGCAAATAGTAGGAAAAATATGAAGGGAAAAATGTAGGTCACCCCCAGGCTGGAAGACCAGGTGCTGAACAGTTGAAAATCGCCTCTAGATATGTAGGAAGGACGATGGTGAGGGATGAGCTCAGCCAGCTGCCCGGCCCCAGGGACGGTGCCACGAGGATGAGCATAAGGAAGCCTTTGCCCAGGAGATGTGTAAGGGACTCGCTGCTGACGCACCTGGAGCCTGCCAGGCTTCCTTGCCCAGCCAAGTACCTCCCCTTACTGAGGCCATCCCTGCCAGTGGCTCTCCCTGGAGAAATAAGGAGCTATTCTGCCATATAAAGCACTTACAGATGCATGGGCTGGCATGTGGTGGTGCTCCGGAGTAAAGGGAATACATCAAAACAAGAAATGTACCTGCCCTTTGACTCAGCAATTCCAAGGCAAAACCCAAGAGAACATTGATTTGAAAAATAGGGTTTTCATTTGCTTGGGCTGTGGAGCAAAATGAGACCTACCTTCCACGTCCCTCTGAAACCACCCATAAGTGCTAGGATTCTCACGAAAGGGAATCATTTTAGTGGCAACTGAGGAAAGAGCTCACATGTTGGTAAATGGTGAGGAAATGGGTGGCTGGACAGTGAGAGCTGGCATGATGACTCACAGGTTTGTGAGCTGATTCACCTGCCAGTCAAGCAAGACTGCCCAGCGCAAACCTTCCAAAGGAGAAGGAAAAAATGTGTCATGAGCACTTGCCCATTTCATCCCAGGCTGAGTCATCCATGGTTTACTCCGATTCACTCGTGTCTTTTATCTTCCTGGTTATTCGGGGAAAGCAAGGGTCCTTTGTCCAGCTAGAAGTCACACATCTTTTTGCAGTTGTCTTATTCTTGATTTTCATTTAATGGGTCATTCTCACGTTCGTGAGTCACCGTGTCCCAGGCTGGCTTTCCGCCCTCATCTGGCTCTTCCTCAAGCAAAGTGGCCCTGACTCCCCCTCACTCATCACACGCCCGATGGGCCCTGCTGGTGCCGTGGGAGCAGAGCAGGGGTTCTCCCTCCCTCTCCTACCTGAGCACACCTTGCCCGGCTCGCTCTCCCTGTTGGTGAGGTGACTCACTCACATTTACTCTCGGTAGAGGATTTGGAACCTACGATCTTATAACATCCATTTCAACTTGTTGTGGGTCTTCCACGATTTTTATCTCACCCAATAGTTGAGTGAAAAAACGTAGGAAATGTGTCATCCTGGGTATAATTTCAGTTCAGGGGAAAAAACAATCAGTCTTCTTTAATCTGATAAAGGATACTTACTAAAATCTCACTGGGAATGGATAAGTAATATGTGACGGAATATCACCCAGCTGTGAAAATAAATGAATTACAGCTACATGAAATAAAATGGATAAATCTTAGAAACAATGTTGAGTGAAAAAAATCAAGTCCCAGAATCTAAATATGTATATATATAAAATATGGCAATTTTGTAAAGATAAAATCTAGCTAAATGAGTAAGAAGGATATTTTAATAATCGGTATAAAACGCTGTGTGTACGTGTCTTAGTTTCCTGTGGCTGCTGTAACAAATTTCCACAAACTTGGTGGCTCAAAACAACAGATGATTCTGCCACAGTGCTGGAGGCCAGATGTCTGGCATCAGTTTCACTGGGCTAAAAGTCAAGACGTTGGCAGGGCTGTGCTTCCTCTCGAGGCCCCGGGGAAGAGTCTGTTCCTTGCTTCTTCCAGCTTCTTGTGGCTGCCAGCATTCCTTGGCCAGCCACACCGCTTTAATGTCTGCCCCCATGGTCACATTGCCTTCTCATCCATAGTCAAATCTCCCTCTGCTGCCATTTTATTAGGACATTTGTGATTGTATTTGGAGCCTGATTGGATAATCCAGGTAATCTCCGTATCTCAAGCACCTTAAAATTTAATCGCATCTGCAAAGTCTTTGCCGCTTAAGGTAACATTCACAGGTTCCAGGCATTAGGATATGGACATCTTGGGGGTCCATTATTCAGCCTACGACTGTATCTATATATGTGTGTGTATACATACGATTTTTTTTCCCTGGAGTGATAAATACTGAGTTCAGGATCAGTGGTGCTGGAACAGGCTTGTACAGGCTTGCAAGAGCTGGCTCCACACATCCCTTCCCAGCTCCACACTTCGTTACTTCAGGTTGGTAGCTTGAAGTCAGTCACGCGGGAGTATTCATGCTATGAAAATTGACAACAACTGCAAATCAGAGCTTTTCCCCAGAGACCTGGTTTACATTGTCAAGAGTGTGATTACCCTCTTGGTGGGAGAGGCAGAAGGGTAGAATTGGGTTTGTTAATGCTCTAATTTTTAAGTTGGGTTATGTGTTAACAGGTGTTTTATTTATTTATTTAATTTTATTTATTTTTTGTGACAGAGTCTCACTCTGTCGCGAAGGCTAGAGTGCAGTGGCAACATCATAGTTCTCAGCAACCTCAAACACGTGGGCTTGAGCAATCCTCCTATCTCAGCCTCCCAAGTAGCTGGGACTACACATGTGAGCCACCACACTCGGCCTGATGTATTATTATGCTTTGAAGGTATGTAGATTTTATAAACACACATAATACTGATTATTTAAGGGAAAAGAAATCAGCAGTAAGTTTCTGATCTTGCAAAAAAGAAATGAAACAATATCAAATGCTGGTGAGGATGCAGAGATAGCGGATCTTTCATACATTGCTAATGGGAATGTAAAATGGCACGGCCACTTTGGAAAACAGTGTGGCAGTTTTTTACACAACTAAACATACTCTTACTATACATCCCAGCAAAGGCACTCCTGGGAATTTATCCCAGAGAAATGAAAATGTACATCCACAGAAAATTCGAATACAATGTTCATTGTAGATTTACTTGTAAAAGGCAAAAACTAAAAACAACCCAAATGTCCTTCAATCAGTGAATGGTTAAACAAACTAGCCTGCTTAATTATTGATACACACAAAAACTTGGATGAACCTTAAAGACATTATGCTGAATGAAAAACTAATCATAAAAGATCGTATACTGTATGAATCTATATTACATTCTCAAAATGAGAAAATTATAGAGATGGAAAGCAGATTAGTTGTTACCAGGGATTAGGGATGGTGGGGAGGGGGAAGGGATGGTGGGTGTGACCATAAAGGGGTAGTATAAGGGAGATCTCTGTGGTGGTTTCACAAATCTGTGTGTTTGATGAAATAGAACTATATGCATGCATTGTATCAACAACATTTTCATAGTTCTGTTATTATCTATAGTTATGTAAAATGTAACCATTGGGGGTTACATGGGACCTCTCTAAACTATCTGTGCAACTTCCTGTGAACGTATAATGGAATCCATAAAACCAGATAAAGGTAAAAGAAATTTAAAGCTTTGAAAGAGAAAAAAGAAAGTAAAAAGCTATGATTGCTTTTCATACCTTTCCCCACTAACTCAGCACGAAACATGACTTCTTTGCCAGTATCCTCTTTAGTTTTTCCCAAGATAGGGTAAGTTGCAAATCAGAGGACCCACAGTTGTTCAGTGCCGTCACCACGCACCTAGTCTCCCTGCTTAAGGTATTTCTTCAGAGGGCCACACCTACAATGCCTGTCACTCTTTCTTCCTCGCTGTCTGCGATGTTTATGTCTGGCTGCCTCACCATTGGGCCTTATTTGGAACAAGCTTCCCTTAATCTTCCCATTACAGTCTGTTCCTTGATATAGAGAGCAAACACACTGTTTCTTCCTTATCCTGACCTGCTGGAACTTTCCTCCTCTGCACCCTACTTTTAAATCTCTGTCCCAACCCGCCTTGCTGCCCTTTATCACAGACACTAACCACTGAGTGGAAGTTTAAAAATATTTTCTGACAAAAGCAGCCCACTGAATTTGATGTTTTCTCTCTCTTTCTTTTATTATCGTATTTGGACTTTCCCTAGCCAGCTGGCTGATAATAAGTCTTTGTTTCTCTTCTCTTCCAATAAGTCACTTCCAGCCTCAATAATAACCCCTGAAAGGCCCAGGAAATTCCAACTTTGATGAACCAGTGAGCAGAGTTAATGGGGGAAGGGCTTACTGATCAGGGACTTTTGGCTTATAACACAGAATTACAGCATCTGAGCGGAGGCAACCTTGCGGCCCTGCATACCGCACTGGGGATGGTGCCTGGGACTAGGGCAATTTCAGGCTATGACCACACTGCCCACCATTCTTCCCTCTGTATGTTTGCAGATTCCTACTGGGAACTAAATCCCAGTGATGAGGTTTCCACTTCCTGCCTGTGAGTTGCCATTCTTTTCATAAATTCATTTAAAATTTTTTTATCTATATGCACAAAGGTAAAATCAAATTATATTTCAAGGCTTGCGAAGGAGGACAGTTTTCCTCCACTTTACACTTCATTCCTATGCCCCAGAGGCAACAGCTGTGAACTCCTCCAGCTGTTTCTCCTGTTTGCCATACTTTACATGGCTATTGCAGACATATCAATTTTAGACATTATCTCTTGATTCTATGGGATGGTAGAACGGGGATTTAGATCTTGTTCACCACCATCCCCATGTGCCCTTCCCCAACACAACAGCATGACATTTTAATTAAATCGATATTAATATTTAGTTTTTAGTCAGAGCATGGTAGCACATGCCTTGTAGTCCCAGCTACTCAGGAGGCTGAGGCAGAAGGATCACTTGAGTCCGGGAGTTAGAGGCTGCAGTGAGCTATGATCGTGCCACTGCACTCCAGCCTGGGTGACAGAGTGAGACCTTGTCTCTAAAAAATTAAAAATTAAAAGAACTAAATTGATATTTAGTTTTTAGATTTTTATGTTCCCCAGCAAGTTAAATAGTGTAGTATAATTATATTTCCTCTTTTTTGAATTTTTGTCTTATCTGCAGTTATTATTTACATTTCCTCTTTCTTAATCTTCTATATATGTGTCCCTGAGTCTTTCTAGACTCTCCCACAGAACTGTAAAATTCCTCTTAAAACAATTTCCACATGGTGGAACTTATCAGATTATCTAATCAGTTTTTTTAACCTGGAGGTTACCTTCTGGGAGCCTGAAGTCCTTCCAGCCTAATCTGGTTTGCAGTTCTTTAGACTTGCTGAATAATCATCATTCTAGAACTATTTTTTACTTCTCTTCTATGTTACATCCTGTGCCAGTTGGATTCTTTGAGAGGGAGACACCAAGGCAGAGTTAAGAATGCAGAAGATTTACTGAGGAGCAATAGCTATAAAAGGAAAGGGAAGAGAAGGATTGGACAGGGGAGCTGCCAGCCTGAGTTGCAAACCTAAGAAAGACTCCACCAGCCCAGTGGGCAGTGCCAGTGCAAACACTGTCCTTCTGAGAGACCCCATGATGGGTAGAAATGGCTATGTCTTTTTACCAACACTTTGCTTGGTCATTGAGGAAGAAGAGCCACCCCAAAAAGAATGTCACCTTGGCTCAAAAGTTGAGGCAGATCCCAAAGGAGCTACCAGCAAGAGGCTGTCAGCTAACCACACTCCTTTCAGTTGGGTGACAAGTCATTTCCCCAAGGAGATCTGAGCAGTGTGCTTCTAGGTGGCATAGATCCCATTTTCTGAATCCCATGTCTTCCTCTTTCTTGTTTTACACTCTCATTTTGGTGAAGCACATTTTCAGTAGTTGCTCAGAAACAGCACTTAGAATGCAGTTTTTGAGACCCAGAATATGTAAAAATGTCATTGTTTTACCCTCATACCTGACAGTTTGGTTGGGTATAGAATTCTACACCCCTTTGACTTACAGTTTTGATGGCACTGCTCTGTTGTCTTCCCCCCAACCCCTGACCCTGTGGGGAAGATCTATTGTCTTTTAGATTCTGATGTCACTGTTGATAAATCTGATGCCATTCTGTTTCTCTGGATTCTCACTTTTTTTTCTTTCTCACTGTTTTTTCTTTCTCTCAAAACTTTTAGGATCTTATGTTTATTCCTGGTATAATTCCCACTGTAATTTAAAATAATGTGACTTAGTGAACCTTGTTTGTTCATTAGGTTGGGCACACAATCCTCATGTTCGATCTGGAAAATAATGTCATTACATACTGAGAAATAGTTTGTATTATGTATTCAATAACTTTCTGCAATCCTTTCTAGTCTCTCTTGAGATTCTACTAGTCAGATATAGAACTTTTTGGATTGATCCTCCAACTTTTTTGACATTTTCTCTCTCACTGCCTATCTTTTGTCTTTTTCATCACCTCTCTGGAAGAGATTTTATGTTTTAGTCTTTCTGTTGAATTTATGTTTCAGCTATCAGTGCTTATTTCAGCTACCAAGGGCATTTTTTCTATTCTCACATCATTTTTTCATAACATCCTGTTCTTGTTCAATATACACCATATTTTCTCTCATTTCTTTGAGGATATTAGAATTTTTAAAAAAATTCTGCTCTGTGTATTATCTCTATTTCCTCCAAGTTCTTTTTTTCCTTTTCTTGTATGTTTTATACTCTGTCTTTCACACTCTGAAAGTTTCCCTGAAATATCTGGTGATCCTTAGTTAATGAAACTGAAGAATGAGATACTATCGAGTGCATTGACAGCTGTATGGTAGGACTGGTTAAAAGGTAGTCTCTGCTCTGGAGAGATAAAGCAGTAAACGGTCTTTTACCTGGGGTTCTGAACTGTCAAGATCTGCAGATCTTTTCTTTGGAATCTTAAGTTTCTTTCAAAGAAGAAGACTCCAGGCATCCACCTGTGCACTGCATTCCTGGTTGCCATAGCTCTGCCATTGTTACCCAGGCAAGAGCCTGAGGGACTCTTCTTTTTGTATTCAGACTTTGACTCAATCTCTCTATTTTCAATAGAGCATCTCACTTCCATCCTCCAGTAAGATTTAAGATATGCTGATGTCCCAGAATGGGGAGCCTCTGATGCTCAAATTTTCCAGAGAATAAATGTATAATTTCTAGACTGAAGGGCTGGGGGAGGGAAGGGGTAGTTGCCTGCTGGGTGGGGAAGAGGGAAGACATGGCATTATAAATTCTCTCTAAACTTTCAACTAGTCCCCATTTTTATTTCCACAATTAACCTGTATCTTCTAAAATACCTAACACTTAATTCCTGAGACCTTCCAGGTTTCCATAATGGGAATTGGCTTGTTTCTCACTGGTGCATCCCTCCGAAAGTACTTTGATTTCAGTGTTTTCAGCTCTGTTCTATCAGTCACCACTCCTGTATTCACTTCTTTCAAAATTTGTATACCTCTGCGTGGCTACAGCCTTTTCTTTGGGCTGTATAGATATATATGTAGATATAGATATAGGTATAAATATAGATACACACACACTGTTCGTATGTTTTTACTTGTGGTCTTTCAGATAGAAGAGATAAAAATGCCTGTGTTTAATGTACTATGTGTTTAATGTACTATGCTTAATTGAAAATCCATGACATGACTTTCCAGCAGGCTTATGGGAAGACCATAGTAACTTCCCTTTACCTTTATTCCAATTCTTGTGGACACTTGGGCATCCTATGACACACTTAGGGAAATTACTATTCCAACAGCTCATGACTCTCTGAAAATCCTTAACTGTTCTAGATGTACCAGTGTTCTTCATGCAGTGGATGTGTCAGTCAAAACCTCCATTTGGTTATTTTCCTTGTTATTTTGGTATGTATTTTGCCATAACTTTGTTTTGTGATTCACATTCCCGGCTTTGGTACTAAGGGTGGAATAGGAGTGAACATTGTGTAATGTCCTAACTTCCCAGTAGAAATCTAAATCACAAGCCCTCAGATTTTTAAACTCAAAGGCTAAGGGTTGGCTGCCTAGAGAGAGTAACTGTTTTCACTAAAAGCAAAAGAACAATTTTTTACAAGCACAAAAATGGGTTCCCCACCTCTTCTAAGAGCCATAAAATTGCTCAGGGTGAAAGGACTTCAAGAGTTGTCCTTGTCCAATCCAACCACTCATGCAACGCTTAGAGCCCCCCTCCTCCTTCATGCCTCCCCAAGGGAGGACTATGCTTGCACACCTCTGGGGATGGGAAACTTACTTCCACTTTAGGTAACCCCTTCACTGTTCTCGGCCTTGACTGTTCTTATTTTTATCATCTACCATTTACTGAGCCTTGATTATGTGCCCAGCTCTCTGCTAAGAGCTTTACCAACATCTCGATGAATCCTCACCACAGCCCTGGGAGTATTGTTATTCCCATTTTGCAACTGAGAAGATTCAGAGAGCTTAACTGCTTGCCCAGGATCCCACAGCTGGTGAGTGCAGGGCCAGCCGGTGAACAGCAGCTGGTCTGGCTGTAACTCCTTGTTCTCCTATTTGTTCTTCCTTTTGTCAAGCTCATAATGCCCCTCTCTATAGCTTCCCCCAACTGAGGCTATCTGTCCCTCGGGAGCACCCAGGGAAAAGCCAAACCTCTCTTCCACATGAGTACTCTTCAGCTATTTCAAGATATTTATCTGATGACCATTCTACTTCAAGCTAAAGCTTTCTGTTTCTCTCTCTTTTTAAACCACCCTGAGAACAACAGAAGGCTAAAGCTTTCTTGAAAAAAGAAATAAGAAAAGAAGATTAACATCTGTTTTAAGGATAATCGAGTATACTTCTCTCTTTGGTTTCTAAGTTTTTTTCCTCCTTGAGGCACAGGGTCAGCCTCCTAGGAGGCAGAGGCTGGATCTCCAGCTTATGGTCAGAAGCTACTGCCCCAAGCACAGTGGGGACTCTGCCTTACACTCACCTTCTGAGAGGGGCCTGCACAAGCTGGGAGCTTCCTTACCCTTCTCCTGGCACATCCAGCATGTCAGCCACTGAAGTCATCCACTTTTAATGGTGTTCCTCCAAAAGGAGACCCAGCTGAGTTCCAGGGGCAGTAGTAATTGCTTAATAAAAGGGGTCTTAAATAGACTTTGTTGTGTGTCATTAAGGCAGTTTCAAATTACAGATTCACATCGAGCAAATACCCATATAAATCCCACCACATAGCCTGGTTCCTTGGCTGCAAGCAGGTTTGTTTTACTGTGCTGTTGCCCAAATTTGCCTGATCATAATCCTTTGGGGAGCTTATTTAAACTACAGAGTCCTGGACTCCCACAGAGTCCTGGACCTCCTAAGTCAGCATCTGCAGGGGAGAGACCTGACATTTGAATAAGCCTCTCCACAGGATTCTCCATCATCACCTAGGTTTGAAAAGCATTGGTTTGAGGAATTCATTGCCTGAAATTCCATTCCTTGTCTTCAAAAATTGGAGGAGAAACAGAGCTCAATGAAGATTGTCATGGTTAATTGTATGTGTCAACTTGGCTGGGACACAGTGCCCAGATATGTGGCCAAACATTGTTCCGAATGTTTCTTTGTTTTTGGATGAGATTACCATTTAAATCATGGGCTATGAGTAAATCAGACTGCCCTCCGTAATGTGAGTGGGCCTCATCCAATTAGTTTAAGGCCTGAATAGAACAAAAAGACTGATCTCCCCCAAGCAAGAGTGAATTGGGCAGATGGCCTTCAGACTTGAACTGCAATATCATCCCTTTCCTGGGTCTCTAACCTGGTGTCCTACCCTGCAGATTTTGGACTTGCTGGCATCCATAACTATGTGAGCCAAATCCTTAAAGTAATGCTATATCTCTCCACAGATAGATAGATACTTCCTGTTAGTTCTGTTTCTCTGGAGAATGTTGATTAATATAAAGATCAAACCTTTTTCTAAGGTGGTAAATGAGGTGACAGCTTCTTATCTTCTAAACTCCTTTCTCTTCTTGGTAGCTGGCTGCGGTATTGTGGTCACAGAGAGGAGTGGATAGAATATTTCAGAAGAGAAGAAGACGTAAGGAGAGTTGTAGTGTATTTCTAAAGAGAGGAGAGAAGTTGAAAGGTAATTGTTGCTTTATGAGTCAACAAAAATACTATGACAATCTTGCTCTAATCTCACTGTGACAATAGCCCACAGTCAAATACTTTGGCAGACAGCAGGGACAGAGGCTGAGATCTAGTTTTAATACTAGATTTGTTTTTGAGTCAGACTGAGATATAGTTTACACATGATAGAATTCCCTTTTTAAGTAGAACGTTGGGCGAGTTTTGGCAAATATGTAAGCTTGCATAACCACTACAGTAAGTAGGATGCAGAATATTTTCGTCATTCAAAATTTCCTTGAACCCCTTTTTAGTCAATTCCCTCCTCCATTCCAAGCCCCTGGCCATCACTGATTTGTTTTCTGCCAGTATCGTTTTAAATTTCCTGGAATTGCATGTAAATGGAATCACACTTAATGTAGCCTTTTCTTTTGCTTAGCATAATGCCTTTGTGTTTTATCTCACATTGTTATAGTTTATCAGTAATTTTTCCATTGTATTGCTGAGTACTATTCCACTGTTGGATGTACCACAGTTCAGCTATGCACCAGTTAGTAGACATTTGGGTTGTTTCCAGTTTGGTGCTATTACAAATAAAGCTGTATGAACATTCCCATCCAGGTCTCGGTGCAGACACGTGTTTTCATTTCTCTTGAGTAAATGCCCAGGAGTGGGACCTCCGCATCGTGTGCTAAGTGCATGCTTGCCTTTGTAAGAAATCCACTGATTGTTTTTCAAAGTGGCTGTACTAGTTTGCATTTGCACCAGCAATGTACTACTGAATTTTTTTTTTAAAAACACAATTCATTGTAGACAGATCTACAAACATCTTAATTTTGTGTCATTGGCATGGGTGTAGAATTAGTTTTGTGTAAAGCGTTACTTAAGAGCTCTGGACCTGGAGTCAGATTGAACTGAGTCCGTTACTGGATTCAACAATATTGCATCTATAATTTTGGACAAGTCACTAGATTTTTCCAAACCTATTGTAAAATGGGAGATAATAGTTCCTCTCTGATTAGGGATGTTGTGAGGATGAAATGAGATAAAATGCATAAACACTTAATATAGTACCTGCTATATAACTTATGATTAATGTAAGTTACTCTTATTGTTTTCATTACCTTCTTTGGAACAGTATAAGTTGTAGTAGGGTTTGATCATATGAGAACATGTACCAAGAACTTTATTTCTTTAGGGTAATAATTTAGAATTCAAGAAAGCCCTAGGAAACTGAAAAAGGATGTTTTGTCATTGAAAGAAGATATTTGTTGTTGTTTGGAATGAATAACCAAAAAGTCATTTTATATCCTCCCTAAACTTTATGTCCTCAGTTTTTTTAATTTATAAAATGGGGTGGGAGAACCATCATCTTTACCCTGTCTCTCTCTCAGTGTTGATGTGAAGATCAAAGGAAAAACTGAACATTATAAACTGTAAAGTGTTATATAAATATTTGCCACCAGTGAAAGTTTTAGAAAATAACTTTCTTAAGATATGATTTAATTAGAAATTATAATAGTATCCATTTATAAACTTCCTTTTTCTAATGTTACATTGGAAAAAATAAACTGACAGTTGGGGAAAATTGCAAAAAAAAGTGATTAAAAGGTACAAGAAATCGGTACCAAGGCCTGAACAAGAGCAAGATCCCACACCTACAAAAAATAGAAAAATTAGCCAGGCGTGGTGTTGCGTGCCTGTAGTCCCAGCTACTCCAGAGGCTGAGGCAAGAGGATCGCTTGAACCCAGGAGTTTGAGGTTGCAGTGAGCTGTGATGATGCCACTGCACTCTAGCCAGGGCAACAGAACAAGACCCTATCTCAAAAAAAAAAAAAAAAAAGAAACTGGTACCAAGGAGACCAAGCTACCACATAGATTCCAAACCAGCACTAATCTACCTCCAATGTGAAAAAAGAACACATATACAGCACTTTTCACAGGCTGCAATAGGTCAACAAGCTGAATTCACTGCAGTCATTTCGTAGCTATGGAGAACGGTTTGTGTATGCATCCAAACATCTGCCTTCAGTTGCTTACTTAGATGACACATGAGTTTGAACACACCACTTGAAATTCTTTTTGGGACCCTACTAATTGCATGTTTACACAATGGAAATTTTGAGAGTACCAGGAAAGTTTTAATAGAAATATAAATTATTTAATTCTCCACTGGAACCATGTGTAAGAACAGAATATAAAGTACAGAGTTGCATTTGGGAATAGAGAGATTATGTGTATTTAGAATGGAAAAGAATTAATTGTGCCTTCCATAATTTATGAGCAATACCAGGCAGTCAGCCTAAGCTTCTAAGTCATGTTCTCTTTCTCAGGACTTATAACTTGAGGGTTTGATCCTGCTTGTCGTATAGAGGAAGTCTAATTTTTCCTCAACTATCCAACAGAAAGAGGAGGTGAGAGAAGGGGGCCTCTGACACAGGTACCACTCAGACTTATCTAGTTGATGTGGATCCTCAAATATATAGAGATACTTAGCATTTCTTTTTTTGTTGTTTTTTTTCTGTTTTTTTTTTGAGACAGAGTCTTGCTCTGTTGCCCTGGCTAGAGTGCCATGGTGTCAGCCTAGCTCACAGCAACCTCAAACTCCTGGGCTCAAGTGATCCTCCTGCCTCAGCCTCCTGAGTAGCTGGGACTACAGGCATGCGCCACCATGCCTGGCTAATTTTTTCTATTTTTAGTAGAGTCGGGGTCTCACTCTTGCTGAGGAGGCTGGTCTCGAACTCCTGAGCTCAAGCAATCCTCCTGCCTCTGCCTCCCAGAGTGCTGGGATTACAGGCGTGAGCCACCGCGCCCAGCCCAGCATTTCCTATTTAATAAATCACTTTTCAACTAAAGAAATTCAGAGCATTTCTCATAAATTGCTTTTAAAACTCAGAAATAAATGAATTAATTTGTGTTTTTAATTTTTTGATGGATAAGTGTATTCATCTATCACTTTTTCCATGAACTTTTAGTATAGACATTCTGATATTTACTGTGTGGTCTGAAATTATGATGTGTGGCCAGACATAGAACACATGTTTCATCTGGAACTCGGCCTAAAATGTCATGATTCAGAAGCTTTCACAGAGCACCCACCCAGCTCATGACAGTCACTTTCACAAACATAATTATATTTCATTCTCATGATAATTCTGTGAAATAGTATTTTATGTATACATGTATTTTATATATATACATACACACACATATATAAATGTGATTAAAATAAAAGATGTAAGAGATTGGTACCAAGAAGACCAAGCTATCCTATAGATCACAAACCAGCACTAATCTACCTCCAATGTAAAAAAAAACACACACAGCACTTTTCATACATGACAGTAGGTCAACAAGCCAAATTCATCACAATAATTTAGTAGCTACAGGAGAACGGTTTGGCATTCTCCTGATAATGGTAGATATATATGTGTACATATAATTTTAAATATATGGAACATATATTTATATATACACATATATATTTAATTTTACAGATGAGGAAACTAAGGCCCAGAAAGGTAAAGTAACTTACCAACATTCACAGCTAGTAAACAGGAGAAATAGAATTGAAACATGGGTTCTGCTATGTGGCTGCGGCAACTAATGTATACTCCAAAGAATTGAGGATGAACACTCTAGAAATACCATATTTTGATCTGTGACCCCCAAGGAAAATTGCTTGAATACATCAATTGTTTTCCAAGGACATCAACCTCAAAAGTAGGGCATGTACCTTAAATGTCACTAATTTCCTTAATAACCTGCCATAGGTCTGTAATCCCTAAATTTCTTAATATTTCTTGAATTTATTTGTAGTTACAACTGGGAATATCTCGTGGGATAATAAGTACCTTAAGTTTATGACCAGTTGTGTTACTCAGTAATTGCTTTTCTATATACCTAAAATGTCTCTCAAACTTCAGTGGGTATCCACCCATTTCTAGTATTCTGGATATGGGGGTGCGTGTTCTTTCCCCATCCATACTCTCAGGATTTCATAAAATTTGTTAATATCTTCTTTAATGGAGAATAATCGATGTCTCAGTCTGTCTGAATCTGTCCTCATCAGCAAGCCTCCTGATTGCAGAAGTTCACTCTGAACATTTTGCAGATGAAAGAAAAGATAAAACCTGTCCTACCTGGCTTCTTGCACAGGCCTCCCCTTGCTGACTTCTCCTTCCCCCTCCAGCCTTTAGGACACCTGATCCTCCCTCTCTTTCCACTCAAGAAACGGCAATCAATTAGACTTTAGGTTCTTTCTTGCCCTTCAGTAGTTCACAATGTTAAAGGCCAAAATGTCCCCTACCTTTCTGCTGGGTGGTAATATTGTAAACCTAGAAAGCCATTATTTTAAGAAAAAACTTCTGAGCAGAATCAAGCAAAGGATGCGGCAGAATGAGAAAATGACCACTTCCTTTGGCAATCAGCAGGGCTGTGGACACAAGTGCAGTGGGCGTCAGAACACCTGCAGGTTCCTGGGCCCGTGAGCCCTCCACGAGGCTCTCTGGAGTGGAGTCCAGATGTATGCGGTTTAACTGATTCCCCCAGGGTGATTCCAACGCAAGTGGTCAGAAACACTGCAAAGGTGTCATGTGATCAGTCAAACCAGTCTCTTCTGGAAAGAGGCAGGACAGCTGATCTAAAGCGAATGTTATTCACGACCTCCCACTTGTGGTAGAAAATCCTACTTAAAACTATGAGTAATCTTAGAGGTTCTTCTGAAGAGTCTAAAACAAGAAACCAAACCAACAAACCAACTACCCATCTAGAAGAGCAACAGCTGTTCTAGCTTCTTTTCCATGATTTGAAGGAAGCATTTTAAGTGCTTCTCCATGAAGCAGTAGAAAAAAAGATGACATGATTAAGGATCTGTTAGCTCTACCTCCAGAAAACAAAGAGAAAACCCTTGGTTTTTGTCCTGACTGAGAAGTGCTTAAACGTCCACATGCACAATCAGATAATCCCTAAAATGCCTTTCCCCTGGTCTAACTCAATTCAGATAACTGTGTTTGTCGGTGAGAAACACTCAGAGAAAACAGGCCAAATGATCTCATGCCTGGATTTTGCAAAACAATATGTGCACAGACCAGAATTTATAACATCGTCGAATGTGTGCTATTCCCAAATCCAGCCCCGAGATGTTCTTCAACGACGTGGTTTCTTTGCCACGTCTGAGTCACTTCCTGGGCCTGGATCCAGGGCGGCCTGCAGACCCCTGGCCACCGCACAGGCCACATGAGGAAGCAGTTCTGTACTATTTCTAGGAATGGCATCTTTTAAAATTATTTTACACTTATCTCACCCATTTTGCTATCCCAGATGGTTTTAAAGGGGAGTCAGCATGGCCAAAAGTGATGTGGGTTTTTTTTTTTTCCCCTCAAAATAATTAAATTTTCTGTTCTGCCCAACGGAGAGAAAAATCAAAAGTGTGTAGTAGTGAAAATGCCTGACAGTCGCTGGAGATGTTGAACTAGTCTTTTAGGGAAAAATTCTGGAGATCCGTTTGCTGCCCTGGGGGATTAGCTGTTTTTGCACCTCTGTTTGGAAGGCAAGCGGGGGACTCAGGTGCTACCTTTTCTTTTCCAAGGAGGTCAAAGAAGCAGGAAAAGTTGTCTGGACTGAACTCTCACTTCTGACCACAAACAATTAGTATAGGGTGAGTATCTGAAAAGTTTTGTAACAGTGTTTTGAATTTTGGATCTTTTTTGGATTTTGGAATATTTGCACATACCTAATGACATATCTTGGAGATAAGACCCAAGTCTAAACACGAAATTCATTTATGTTTCGCATACATCTTATACACATAAACCGAAGGTAACTTTATGCAATATTCTTAATAATTTTGTGCATGAAACAAAATTTGTATACACTGAACCATCAAAAAAAGCAAAGCATCGTGTTGACACTCAAAAAGTTATAGATTTTAGAATTTTTCAGTTTTCAGATTTTCGGAATTGGGATGCTCAGCCTGTAACACTTCTTGGTGCTTGCACGTATCAGACTAAGTCTTTGTGATTAAAAAGTTTTGACGCCATTTTCCTGGTTGTCACTTCCAGAAGGGCTGCCCTCTGCATGGCATATGTGATCCCTTATTGAGGGGAGGAGAGGGAGAGGTGTTGCGCGCTCTGCCTCAGGAGAGGAGGCTGCAGTTGCCAGGCCTACTCTGCACAGTGTCCTGCAGGCAGGACACCCGGGGTCCCTGCAGGGAGGCACATCCAACCTGGGGACTGCAGGAGGATACCTCCGGGCCCACACTAACCCACATGGTGCCTGCTCCAAGTACCTCTTTTGGCTTTGTTATAAGAACTGAAATCCCACCCTTGGAAATTCATTTGAGTTGGTGGATCTTCTCTTTACGAGGCCAAATAAGAATAAGCTGGGCTCTAGAACACTCTTCTTGGAGCTCTTGTTCTCTTACTAATCCTGGTCCTGTGAAGATCGGGTCATACTTCCTGCAGTAAGCTTTTCCATTCTGGATCATTGGCCCTTCCATGAGCCCTCACAGCTTAGCGCTGCGTTGTCGCTGCCAGTTTGTGGTGAGTGTTCTCTACCGGCCTCTCTGGAGGGAGGAACTGTGCAGTGTACACTCATCATCAGTTTCCACTGGGCCTGATGCCTGGTTTACTCCATAAATATTTGTTGAATGAGCTCCAGTATCTTCAGCTATAAAATGATAAAGTCATTCAACTATAAAATGATGATGGTAATGACGCCTTTCTCAGGGTGTTTGTGAGCCGGAGATGAGATAATCCTCATCAAAATGTTGGTAAACTGTAAAACTCTGTACAAATGGAAGTCATTAGAGTAACTTGCCAGGAGGTATGAGAGGGGTCCTGGGAAGGGACCCACAGACCTCACCCACTCTGAACATTGTCCTGGGGCCAGTTCTAAGTGACTGTGCTTGGAACTGCACACAGAACTACACCCAAAAAGGACTTTGTTCTGTCTCTATAGCAAGATCCTTAGCCTTGTGTAAATCTGAAAGAACTTAACCCCAAAGGTGTTCCCAGAGCTTGTCATTTTATAGAACGAATGGCTAGTGACCGGAATATTAGACACTAATTCTCACAGAATCTGTTTGACAAGTAGTTTGGTGGATAATTGCGTTGATTATTAAGGTTAGGAGTCTGAGATGATAAGAAGCAAGAATTTGCTCATTACCTATATAGACCATAGCACAGTGGGAGATTGTAGAGAATTGTAGAAGAGACGCCAATCACTCCTCCCCTGGAGAACCTGCCTCTCCTCCAGCCTTGTGTGCCCACAGCTGTTTGGACAGGGCTGGAAAGCTAGGGTTCAGCCTTCTCACCTTACAGAAGTAATGCCACCGTGGGGCTATGCTACGTGGATTGTCAAGAGTTTGGACAGACACTGAGAACAAGTCTGCCTTGGAAGCATGAACAAGGGGTCACATTGAGCCAGGCGTGAAGAACCAGTGCACACCACAGCAAGGAAAGCCAGGCCACAGAAGGACACATGGCGAGGCGCCTCCTCCCCCACCTGCCATGTCACCTGGCCCTGGCTGTGTGCCAAGGTTGACCCTAAGAAAGGATATTTCACGTAAAGTGTATCTGAAATGGGAATAGAATTAGAAAGTAGCACACTTGTTTTTAAACAAGACAGAAAAAGGTAAATAGAAAAGGTAACGGTGTTATTTATGGTGAACTCTGGAACATGCAGCAATGAACCAATAGAGATTTTTGTGGTAATTCTGGAGGGACTTTCTGGGCTGGCTCAAGTTCTTTAGAGACTGATAATGCTGGTGTCATATTATATTTGGTAAGTTTATGCAAAAATAAATTATCTGAGGTAAAATCACTGTCCTGTGAATGGTAGAAAATAGAGATAGAAAAAGACTCATGTGAAGATTAAAATTGAGGAGGTGATAGCCTATTTGGCCACTGTCTGGAGTTGGTGGGAAGATGGTTTTGATGGGGTGGTGGTGATGGTGTTGGCTACGACCAACAGTTTACCAATCACAGGTTTCTACATTGTAATCATGATTGGGTTGTGCCT
This sequence comes from Propithecus coquereli, assembly GCF_000956105.1. Taxonomy (NCBI): domain Eukaryota; kingdom Metazoa; phylum Chordata; class Mammalia; order Primates; family Indriidae; genus Propithecus; species Propithecus coquereli. Next base: position 4,244,672 of record NW_012155284.1, read on the forward strand.
GTTTGGAGGTAGTATTTCTCCTCGAGAGAAGGAAGGATTCATAGGAAAGCTGGATCCCTCTCACAATATAAACACAGAACACCATGCTGTCCTTATAAGACTTGGACATATATTTACATAGGACTCTTTGGAAACTCTTCAAGAGTTCCCAAAGACCTCTACTCTGTGGTTACATTTTTATTATTCTTTTCAAATGGAGCATCAAAGGCCCTCCTCTTTTACTTAAAAAGCTCCTGGAACTCTTATTCTTACTCGTGCTTCTTTTCCTTTATTTTCCTTAATCTTTTTTTTTTTGAAACATGGCAGAGAGATTTTAATCAGCAACAAAGATTACCATAATCTCCAAGTGGATTTATTTATTTATTTGTTTAGGACAGGGTCTTGCTCTGTCACCCTGGCTAGAGTGCAGTGGCATCATCCTGGCTCACAGCAACCTCAAACTCCTGGGCTCAAGTGATCCTCCTGCCTCAGCCTCCTGAGTAGCTGGGACTACAGGCTCGCACCACCACACCTGGCTGATTTTCCTATTTTTTTGTAAAGATGGGTCTCACTTTTGCTCACGCTGGTCTTGAACTCCTGGCCTCAAGCAATCCTCCCACCTCGGCCTCCCAGAGCACTAGGATTACAGGCATGAGCCACTGCTCCCAGCCAGGTTTACTTTTGAAAGAAGAAACATTTGTGGAGTACAAACATTCTCTTTTTTTAATGTCCAATATGTTATTTTATTTTATTACTTCAATAGATTTAGGGGGTTCTGTGGTTTTATTGTTTGTCTAGGAAAATCTCTATTTCTCCTTCATGTTTGAAGGATATTTTTGTAGGATATAAAATTCCAGAGTTAAGGTTATTTTTCCTTCAGCACTTGGAATATGTCATGCCACTCTCTCCTGGCCTGTAAGGTTTCCACTTAGAAGTCTGCTGCCAGACCTACTGGTGCTCCTTTTTAGATATATGTGTGTGTGTGTATACATATATATATACACACACACATATATATATATTTTTTCCCCTTAGTACCTTTTCTTTATGCATGACCTTTAGGAGTTTTTATTATTAAATGTCTTGAGATAGTCTTGTTTGGGTTAAATCTGGTTGGTGTTCTATGACCTTCTTGTACCCTAAATATTAATATCTTTATGTAGATTTGGAAAGTTCCCTGTTATTATTTCTTTAAATAAACTTTCTACCCAATCTCTCTCTCTACCATCTCTTTACAGCCAATAACCCTTAGATTTGCCCTTTTGAGGCTATTTTCTAGATCTTGTAGACGTACTTCATTCTTTTTTATTATTATTTTTTTTCCTCTTTCTTCTGATTATATTTTCAAATAGCCTGTCATCAAGCTCACTAATTCTTTCTTCTGCTTGGTCAATTCTGCTGTTGAGAGACTGTAATACATTTCTCAGTTTGTCAATTGAATTCTTTAGCTCCAGAATTTCTGCTTGATTTTTTAAATTATTTCAATCTCTTTGTTGATTTTTTTCTGACAGGTTTCTGAATTCCTTCTTTGTGTTATCTTAAAGTTCATTGAGCTTCTACAGCACAGCTATTTTGAATTCTTTGTCTGAAAGGTCACATATCTCCATCACTCTGGGATTGGTCACTGGTACCTTATTTGGTTCATCTGGTGATTTCATCTTTTCCTGGATGTTCTTGATGCTTATGGATGTTCATCAATGTCTGGACATTGAAGAGTTAGGTGTTTATTTTAATCTTCACAGTCTGGGTTTGTTAGAACCTGTTATTTTTGAGAAGACTTTCCAGATAGTCAAAGAAAATTGAGTATTGTGGTCTAAGTGTTTGGTCACTGTAGCCATATCAACACTGGGAGTGCCCCAAGCCCAGTAATGCTGTGATTCTTGCAGACTCATAGTTGTACTTCCCTGGTGGACTCTGATAAGATATGGGAGAATTCCTTGGATTACCAGGCAAAGTCTCTCACTCTCTTCCCTCAGTCTCTGTGCTGGGCTGCGGGAGTTGGGGGAGGAGTGACGTGGCTGCTCCCTCATGGCCACCAGTGCCAGGTCAGTCTCACCCAAAGTCCATGGTGACTGTTGCCTGGCTACCTCTGATGTTTATTCAAAGCCCAAGGGCTCTTTAGTCAGTGGGTGGTGAATCCTGCCAGGACTGGGTCCTTCCCTTCAGGACAGCTTGTTTCCTCCTGGCCCAGGATGGGTCCAGAAATGCTGTTCAGAAAGAAAGGCCTGGATTCAGGGGCTTCAGGTGTCTGCTTGGTACTTCATTTCACTGTGGCTGAACTGGTTCCCAAGTTGCAAAACAAAGTCCTCTGAGCTCTCCTGAGCTCAAAGCAAAAGAAGACTCTCCCTGAGCCACAGTGCCTTGAGTTGGGGGAGAGGTAACACAGGCACTGGCTTGGCTGCTGGTGTCTCACTGGGTCACATACACGCAAGTCCACTGGCTCCGAGCCAGAAAAGCTGCAGGAATTGCCCAAGGACTGCAGCTCTTGCCTGACTGCTTTACCAATTCAGTCCAGGCCCCAGGCTGCTTTTTTATCATCTGGTGGTGGGGATAGCGGGAACTCGGGTTTTGGAGTGGAGGATTTCCTTCTGGCCAGGCTGGTCTAAATGTTCCCACCATGGGCACTAGCTGTGCCCTGTGTGTTCCCCTGTGCCAGGGTGGCCCTGAGTTTCAATGTAAAGCTCCACAATCACTTTGCTTTCCCATCCCTCGGCACACAGATTGTCTCTCCACTCTGCGTGCTGGCCCCGCACTGCTGGGGCATGTGGAAGAGGGTGGCATAGACAATGCAAGACTGTCTTTTCTGCCCTCGTCAGTGCCTCTTTCCTTGATACGGTGTTAAAACCAGGTAGTATGATCGTTCACTTGATTTTTGGTTCTTCTGAAGATGTTTGTTTGCGTGGATAGTTGTTGAATTTGGTGTTGGTGTGGTGGGACAATCGTCGGAGGTTTCTATCTGGCCATCTTGCTCCTCCCTCTCCCAGTGTTTTTTTTTGTCGTTGTTACATGGCTTTTTTTTTTCTTCTTTTTTTCAAGTATCATATTGCTTTATACTTTTGCTTTTTTCCAGTTTTTTCAGCCTATCCTCTGAAACGTTGCAACCAAGGAGAAAGAGAGTAATAGCCTCCTTGCTCATGCATCTGCCTTGCTTGCTGTTTGGCACAATCATGAGGCCACTGTGGTATTTCAGGCCCACCACATCTTAGAGCAATCATGTGAAAAGTTTAAAAGAACTGTAACCCCGAGGCTATTTGCAAAGCATCCATTCTGTAAGTACAAAGTTTAAGTGTTTGAATGTCAGTTTATCTCAGATTCCCATTTATAGTTCATTTAAATGATGCATATACTCAATTTTTTGTTCTAATCTTGTGCGGGCTGAACTCAGGATCTGCCTGAATATTTCTGGTTCATTTACAAGTTTACACTATTCCTAGTGATCACTCCTCATAGCTCTTCACTGTGATCCAAGGTTCTTCTCTATTTGCCAAACTGTATATTATGTGGGGAGATTGGTGGTGCTGGTGGTTTTCTTTTTGGCTACTTCCTTACTTTCAAAAATGAAAAATAAGCTGTGCAGTACTCTCAGGCAGTAGGTAATCAAATACATCCATCTTTTCTTTAACCAAATGCTCATTGAGTGCCTACTGTGAGCCAAGCACTGTGCTTGATCCTGGGTATGTGGTGATGACAATCACAGACACACAACAACAGGAGCAGCTGCTCTCAGGGCCCTCAAGTCCAACAAATGTATCATAAAGAGAGTTAATTATAGGGACAGGGTGCAGACTTTAGAGGTCCATTTAATACCATCTCAAAAAAGAGGTTTGCATTATTCAGAGATTTACATAGAAAACATTCTATTACATCCTTCTGAGGGTCATTCTTGATCTCACTATTAAATTTAAGACCATTTCCTTTTATTCTCAACAGTGATGAAGACCTCTTGTTCAGCATTCTCCTAATGAGAACTGTGTGTGTGTATGTGTGTGTGTGTGTGTGTGTGTGTGTGTGTGTGTGTGTGTGTATGTATGTGATTTTAGTAGATGGCTATCAGCTGCCCTTTCTATTTTTCTGTTATACCACTTATCTTATGAAGGTCTTAGTCTTCAGGAGTTCTTGTTTGGCTCATGGACTTCACTGAGTATCTAACTTGTCCCTAGAGAGCTTTCTCTTTTTCTTTCTTTCCTTTCTTTTCTCTTTCTTACTTTTCTTTTCTTTTTTCTTTCTTTTCCTTTTTTTTCTTTTTCCCAAGACAAAGAGTCTCACTCTATTGCTCTTTTGCCAGGACTAGAGTGCAGTGGCATCATCACAGCTCACTGCAACCTCAAATTCCTGGGCTCAAGCACTCCTCCTGCCTCAGCCTGCTGAGTAGCTAGGACTATAGGCATGCGCCACCAAGCCCAATTAATTTTTTTTTTCTTTTTTTTTTTTTTTTTTTTAGAAATAGGATCTCACTGTGTTGCTCAGGCTGGTCTCAAACTCCTGGGCTCAAGTGATCCTCCCACCTCAGCCTCCCAAAGTGCTGGGATTATAGACATGAGCCACCATACCCAATCCCTAGGGGGCTTTCTTGATTCTAGAGAGAATGGAGCACTAGGATACACTCTGAATGACAGTGGAAAAGACGTGAAAAAGAGATTTTTAATTTTCAGGGGGAAACAAGTTCTGTGAGTATAGCATGCATTTTCTTTTGGATAATGCATGTGCTCATTTGGGCTACTAGGTTAAAGGAGGTAACAGGTCCTAAATCATAGATTTTTCTTTAGCAACTTCTAGAGCCCAAATTGTGCAAGGTTTTGTACAATGTCCAAAAGAAGTTCCATGACTGACCTTAGATAAATGAAAAGTGGCGTTATCTAAAGCAGTGCTATTGTTATAGTCCTGTGTTACTAACAGCCTATCACCAAGGGTGATAGCTGACTCTACACATTTAAGCACTTACTAGAACCTAGAATCCTACAATGTTATAACTTAGCCCTCATGATCTGGTCGAACATTCTGTACCATTACTTTTTCAGGAAGCTTACCAATATGTACAACAAGCCTAGTGCATCTATCCTGTGACAGCCTTCAGGTCTTTGAAGGCAACAGCTGCTCTGCAAATCAAAAAACCCCTGTTTCCTCAAGAGTTCCTTACATACAATGCTGGCTGCCTGCTTCCCAGTCCAGTTGGACAGTAGGTCCTATATTTCTTCCTTTGCTGCGTCTCATATATTGGGTCCCTTCTTTCTCTCTGTTCCAACAACTTTACCTACAATTCTACAAAAACTGCTTTTCCACAGATGTGATTGAATGGTCAAAACCTTGGGAAATGTAACATCAGACTCATTTTTGTGACTGTCTGTTGGAGGACATAGGAACAAAACAGTGAGTGTAGTCATTGCCGATCATTCCAGGGGCAGGATTCGACAGGGACATCTAGTTTTAGTTTCACCTGCAATTTGCCAAAGAGACTCAGACTAATGCTTTTGGACACAGAGGAGAGAGCTGATTCTAGGCAGAGCAAACACCTGTCGTATCCCTTTCCTATCCCTTAGAACTTCCCTCCTCAACCATCAATGGCTCACCATTGCATAAAGTATAGAATCTAAACTCTGAACTGCCTTTCAAGCCCTATACCAGCCAAACTAGTCTATTTCTTGCGTATCCTCCTCCAAATACAAGCTTTCTGCTTTCCTGTCTTTCTTCTTTCATTACACCTGTTTCATCATCTGAAATGCCTGCCTCCTCCTCTCTGCCTGGCCAAAACCAACAGTTCTCAACATTGAATATCTACCTCGGTCATCTGTCAAACTTAAAAATGAAGAAGGAGAAGAAGAGAGAAGGGGGAGAAGGAGAAACAGCATTTAGGTATCACTTCTCTGGGGATGTGACCCCACCACATATATCTCTTTAAAATGGATTGAAATCCCCTGGCCTGCCTTTCATGCTCAATTCAAACCTTTTCTGGGAAGCCTTCCCTGACCATGCCAGTGGAGAGCAGTCCTTGCCGGTTGCCATTACGAGTGTGTTCAATGGCACCTAACACTCACAGCCTTATAGGGCCCTCAGCCAACTCAGAAGCTTTTTGACAACGAAGCCAAGTCTTACAATCTTCCATTCTTGGGCCACTAGCACAGCGTCTTGCCACAGTAATCTTTGTAAATATTTACCAAATATTTATTGGCTGCAGGCTGGAGGGGCAGGTGTGGCCAAAAATGGATGATGTGGGGCATGCGATGAAGGAAAACCACTGCTGGGGATCCAAGGCAGGACACGGGGGCAACAGTGAATTCTCTAACCCCTTAACTTCCACAAGCAAAGCTAAGCTGCCAGGGGGCGGGGCAGAACCGGAAGGAGCTCAGTTCAGTCCAGGAGAGCTGAGAGTGCAGATCCTGGAAGTGGGGAGAGGTGGAGCCCAAGTAGGTGACAAGGCAGAGGGCCCCGAGCTGCATTTCCTGGTTGGAGGCGTAGCGTTCATCTGAAGAGAGAGGCTGCCTTCTGGCCCAGGCAGACTTGAGTCTGCAGGGTCCAAGGGTATTAAAGGAGAGGTTCTGGACCTGGACAGAGTGCCAGAAGTGAGGTGAAGTTCAGGAAGGGAGCTGCTCGGAGATGGAGGTGAGTGAGGCACTGAGAGACTGAAGAGGAGGAGGCCTGCCTCAGAGATGGACATCTGGAGTCATGTTTTAGTTTTAATCATTCTGAGTTATTTGAGCACCAGACTTACACATTAACTGACTCCCTTTGTTCCCTTTCCTAATTCCCAGGGTAGTTAGGCAGTTTCTAACAACACGCTATGCTTCAGGGAAAGGGCAAGAGTGGGGCCGACCGCCAGGGGCCCTGTGTGTTGAGAAGGGAGGCCTGGCCTGGGGCGGGCCAGCCAGGCCAGAGTCACCCAGGAGGACTGCAAAGGTGTCTTCTGTTTGGAACTGCCTGGGGTGACTGTTTCATCACAAACCCTTCTATTTCTGTGATTTCACAAGTGATAGCTGTTTTTTAAGAAGAGGAACCAGATCTTTCTGGTAAAACATTCATTGAAACATTCCCACCCTACCACAGCAGGAAAAGTCCTCCAGCCGGAACATTTGATTAGAAACAAATTAAGAAAACTCAGTCTGCTGGCCCAGCAGGCCTGTCTTGCCCTTGATGGGTCTTGGGGTAATGGAGACTCCTGGAGGCCTCTCTACTCAGCAGAACCTGGGCTTTAAAAAGGAAAACATCCAAATGCCAGCACCTGTGCCTCCTTTTCCACCCTGAAAATTCCCCTTCCCCAAACCTCTCCCTTTAATTCCCTAACCACCTGCTCTGTGATGTTGAGCATGGGGGGCTTATAAAGGGAGCTAAGACTTAATAACTATTTCCTGTGTGCCCACCGTGAGCGAGCCCTGTAACTGCTTTGCAAAGAGCTCATTCAAATGTCAATCCTTACAACCTTGTGAGACGGGTATTATAATACCAATTTTAAAGGGGAGAAAACCAAAGTGCTGAGAGGTTAAACAAGGTGTCCACTGACATTGGGGGGCAAGTGGAACACACGGACTTCCAACCCAGGGCTGCCTGATTCTCAATAATAGTAATAACAGCATGTATTGAGCATTGATTGCACGGCAAGCATTGCTGTAAGCACTCGACACATACCCACTCACAACAATCCAACAAGGTGGGAAGCGTTATCGATTTACTCCTTTCACTGATGAGGAAACTGAGGCACAAAGATTAAACAGCTTGTCTGAGTATTGCATGGCATGGCTGGGTTTGAACCTGGACAAGTGGGCTAGATGCTCCACCACAGTAAGCCCCGTTCATCCTTACTCCACGTGGCCTGCTTGGGCCTTCCTTCCCCGACTGGCCACAGAAGACATTAAACAACAATGCAGCACACACGGTGTGATAGAAAATTGAGGTGTTTCTGAACTGATTGTTGTAACTCTGGAGTCTTAATAAAGATGTATAGAAACCATGAGATTTGGAATGTGCACTCTGGGTTGTATACTAGCAGGTACAGACACAGGCCTTGATTAGAGGAAGGGGATTTAAATTGGAGTAGACAAAATTTTTACTAACATGAGGAAATTCTTAGGTTATGGTGTTAAGTGAAAAAAAAAAAAACAGCTACAGGGTTATTTATAGTATGACCTCAATGATATAAAAATGATGGAATAAACTATAGTTTTGTTAGAGGATTTTTAAATCTTTTAAGTCAAGCAACAATAAAGAAAAATCTTTCTACTGATGTATGTTTTTCCTAATTCACTATAGTTCAGCAAAGGCTTTTGAGCACCTCCTGCGCCGGTGATACAGGCATCCCACATCCCAGCGTTACCCTGGAGAAGTCTGCATTCTGGTGGTGCAGGCTGGCAGGGCTGTGAGATCTCCTGTCTGTCTCTGGCCCAGTTCTGGGAAAGCAGCCTTAACCCAGCCTGACTTGGCAAACTTTTGCGGTAGGCACTGGTTTATGTTGTGTGCTCTTCTACCATTTTGTTTCCACATCCAACCCCTATCACCCAGCCAAATTCCTGGCATATAGAAGGAAGCTTAATACAGTCGTCCCTTGGTGTCCATGGGGATTGGTTCCAGTACCCTCCCAAGGATACCAAAATCTATCATGCTCTATTCCTTTATATAAAATGGTATAGTATTTGCATATAACCTACACATATCCTCACGTATACTTTAAATCATCTCTAGATTACTTATAACGCCTAATACAGTGTAAATGCTACGTAAGTAGCTGTTATATTGTGTTGTGTAGGCAATAATGGCAAGAAATAAAGTCTGCACCTGTTCAGTACAGAGGCAACTGTACTTTTTTTTTTTTTTTTAATATATTTGATCAGGGGTTGGTTAAATCCATGGATGAGGCAAAACCCACGGATACGGAGGGCCAACTGTAGTTATGGACTAAAAGTATATCTCTCCCTGGCACTCAACATAAAATGTTCTTTAAAGCTGAATTACTCCATTGCTAATCATTAACTAATAACCTTGGACATAATATTTGTCCTTTTTCATGTCTTCTTTATAGCAATTAAGTCAGTATTATACATCTACACAGAAGAAAGCTTTACTACTTTTCAGTCTCATTCGTCCACTTTCGTACTTTTGCAAGATAAACCAATGGTTTTTAATGTCATAGAACATGAAAAGCTAATTGATTTGGTTTCAGATTCCACATCACACCTAACCTCTAAAAAACTATCCAGTGTTGAATTTTGGTGTAGTATCAAAAAAGAATATCCACAATTATCTGGAAAGGGTATTAAAATCTCCTTTTTCCACCTACATATCTGTGTGAGGCTGGACTGTCTTCGCATACTTCAACCAAACAACATTGCACCAGCTTGAATGCAGAAGCAAATATGACCATCCACCTCTCTTCTAAGTCATACATAAATGAGATTTTCAAAAATATAAAACAATGCCACTCTTACTAATTATTTTTTGGTTTTGGAAAATATGTTTTTTTGTTTGTTTTGTTTTTGGAGACAGAGTCTCACTCTGTTGCCTAGGCTAGAGTGCCATGGCGTCGGCCTAGCTCACGGCAACCTCAAACTCCTGGGCTCAAGTGATCCTTCTGACTCAGTCTCCTGAGTAGCTGGGATTACAGGCATGTGCCACCATGCCTGGCTAATTTTTTCTATATTTTTGGTTGTCCAGCTAATTTCTTTCTATTTTTAGTAGAGATGGGGTCTCGCTCTTGCTCAGGCTGGTCTCGAACTCCTGAGCTCAAACGATCCTCCTGCCTCGGCCTCCCAGAGTGCTAGGATTACAGGTGTGAGTCATCACACCCGGCCTAACCTGACAATTTAAATATCCATCTATATTATAGCACTTCATTCCTTTCTGTGGCGTAATAATATTGCATTGTATGGATCTACCACATTTGGCTTAGACATGTGGTTTGTTTCTACTTTTTGAGTAATGAATAAAGCTTCTATGAACTTTCAGGTACAAGTTTTTGTTTAAAAACTTGTTTTCAGTTCTCTTGGGTGTATACGTATGAATGGAATTATAGGGTCATGTTTTAACTCTGTGTTTAACTTTTTGAGAAAATGCCAAGCTGTTTCCCAAGCAACTGCATCATTTTACATTCCCACCAGCCATGAGGGTTCCAGTTCTCCATATACTGATCAACACTTGTTATGCTCCATTTCTTTGGTTTTTATTATGGCCATTCTCGTGGTGTGAAGTGGTATCTCATTGTGGCTTTGATTTGCATTTTCCCAATGACTAATGATGTTGAGCATCTTTTCATGTGCTTACCGGCCATTCGTATATCTTCTTGAAGAAATGTCTTCAGATTCTTTGCCTATTTTTAAAACTGAGTAGTTTTGTTATTAGGTTATAAGAACTATTTATATATTCTGAGTACTAGACCCTTATCAGATACGTGATTTCCAAATATTTTCTCCCATTCTTTGGGTTGTCTTTTCACTTTCTTAATACTCTTTTGATGCACAAGTTTTTAATTTTGATGAAGTTTAAATTATCTATTTGTCTTTTGTTTCTTGTGGTTTTGGTGTCATCTCCATGACCAAATCAAAGGTAATCAAGATTTATTCCCATGTTTTATTCTACGAGTTTTATAGTTTTATCTTTTACATTTAGGTCTCTGTTCCATTTTTTTTTTTTTTTTTTTTGTGACAGAGTTTCACTGTGTTGCCCGGGCTAGAGTGCCGTGGCGTCAGCGTAGCTCACAGCAACCTCAAACTCCTGGGCTCAAACAATCCTCCTGCCTCAGCCTCCCGAGTAGCTGGGACTACAGGCATGTGCCACCATGCCCGGCTAATTTTTTCTATATATTTTTAGTTATCCGATTAATTTCTTTCTGTTTTTAGTAGAGACGAGGTCTCGCTCTTGCTCAGAGCTGGTCTCGAACTCCTGACCTTGAGCGATCCACCCGCCTCGGCCTCCCAGAGTGCTAGGATTACAGGTGTGCGCCACCGCGCCCAGCCTCTGTTCCATTTTGAGTTCATTGTTTTACATGGTGTGAAGTAAAGGTTTGAATTACCATTGCACTTGAGAGGTTCCTATAAATTGATCATGAGATATTAGCTAAATAGCAAGACTCAGGTAAGCAGACACTTGGTCTCTGCCAAAACTTCCCCCTCAGCAAATCTATTTCATTATAAGTTCTCTGAAGATAGAAATAAAATAAACCTGGAAATGAATTCTTTAAAAGCATTTTCTTGGCATCCAGTTGCCATATAAAATATTTGGTTAGATTTGTTTATTAGAAAAATGGTCTGTAATTAAATCATGGTCCCATCAAGGGTTTGGACAACAAAATGTGAGACAAGAAACTGGTCGTTCTACTCCATCATTGCCTGAAATGGCCTGAGATGATAACTGAACCACCAAGGCTGCAGTCTGTACTTTGTAAAATGCTATAAACTAATGCTAGTAATTTCTCTAAAGATTTGTGAGATTTAGGGTTTTAAAAATATGATAAAACTTTGAATTCATTAAAATTCAACTTTTCTATATAAACAAGCATTATTAAGTGTCTTTATTTTGCATTATTGAAAAATGAGAGAAATTAATACTTTTTCTCAAAGTAATTTCATGAGCCTGTCCTTGAAGAGTACAGTAAAGGCACAGGTTAAAATGTTAGCAGGTTGCTGGCATTGCTACCTTCAGGCACTGGCAAATTTCCTCTACTTACAATATCATTATGAGCCTGAAAGCTTTGGGAAGTGTTCTGGGCTGAGACAAAGAGAAGCTGTGTTTCTGGATCACAGCCAATTTTAGACAAAGAATAAGAAAGATTTAACAATTTGTTTTCTAAGTTTGAATTGTTTCTCCTGAATTCTCTTTGTGTTATCAGTAAACATAGTAGTTGCTTTTTCTTTTGAGGTCTCTGAGGTTAAAACGCACTTTCAACAATTGTGTGCTTTTGAACAGGCATATTACTAATATATTGTCTTTCACCCTGTGCTGAAGTGGCTACTTTCTATCAGGTCAATGAAAGTTCAGGTTTCCAAAGGAACTTTGCACTGATGGAATCCCATATTAGAAGACAGAGACTTTTTTTTTTTTAATGTAACTTTATTTTTAGGATATGTTTATCAATTATTTTTTCATGTTAATTTTGATCTCATCAGCAATCGATAAATGCATTAAGAGTTGCTCTAAATTTTCAATTTGACTTGAGAATCAATAATTCCATTAGGATTTGAGGGCCTTTTCTGGTTTACAAAGATACGACAGTTTCTAAAGTAGTAGATTGAGCTACTTTTGAGTAGCTCAAAAGAAGCAAACATTTCTTTTCTGTTGTTATTTAGTTATTGAACTATCTAACGCAATGATGCCCTCAGGAATACTGGTCTAGACCACTGGTGCACTTCACATGTCTCTATAGTAAATGACAATGATATTTGATTCACCCCAACCTGGAGAAGCTTCTAAAGAGAGAGTCTCCCAGCCTCTATCAGAACCTGGATCATGAAGTCCCTGGGAGAGTCTTTCCCCCAGCCTGTTAGCTGATACTTTTCATTTAGCTGAAAAACATTCAGTAAGATTTATCAGCACCATCTAATGGTGTTGTAGTCTGAGTTTTTGAGACAGAAGTTCACCAAGGGAAGAATGGCTGGACCCAAGCCCATAATCTGATGGCAAAGGGAAGGATTTGATGTTGGTCTTTAAAGTTCCAAGAGGGAAGCTCCAATTTTGCATACTCCATGGCCCGTGGCCCTTTCTGCTCACATAAGGGATATGTCACATGCACCATGCCCCCACCAGAATCTGGCCTCTTGTCCATGTTTGCTGACCCCATGGCTGGCACAACTTGCCACGCATCACCCAGCCTACAAATCTGGACATCATCCTTGAAATATTTTCTCCTCACTGACCACCCCATCAGTGCTGCAAGCTCACTGCCACCTCTGATCTTGATCCTATTCCCACTGTCCTGGACGACAGGTCTTTCCATTCCTGATCTTACTCCCATACAATCTGTCTCTTCACACAGCAGCCAGATCCATCTTTCTTAAACAAGATCACATCATTCCTGGGATTTAAAACCCCCAATGGGGCCAGGCACAGTGGTTCACGCCTATAATCCCAGCACTTGGGAAGCTGAGGCAGGAGAATCACTTGAGCCCAGAAATTTGAGGCTGCAGTGAGCTATAATCACACCACTGCACTCCAGCCTAGGTGACAGAGCAAGACCCTATCTCAATCAATCAATAAAAAAAAGTAAATAAATAAACCCTCAATGGCTCCCCAGGCCCTCAGTTCAAACTTCTTAATGTGACTCATAGGACCCTTGGCAGCCCTGCTAACATCCACCCTACCCCCAAGTTAATATTATCTCATCTCTTACTTTTCCTCTCCATGTGTGCTTCAGCCATGCACTCTCTGATGCTTCAAGGCTTTTGTGCATTAAGTCTCCTTTGTCTGAGTAGACTAATTGCCTTCTACCTCTCTCACCTTGCTAACTCTTATTTACACCCTGGAGAACCTTCTCTAACACCATTCCCCTCCCACCACCCATTTCCAGTGTCGATGGGCTCCCCCGACACCTGCTCTTACCTTTAGCACAGAGCTTTTGCCTAGATCCTTCTCTCTCACCCCAGAAGCTGGGTGCCTCTAGTTGACTGGGACATGCAAACTCTGTACCCCTAGGTGTAGCACAGTGCTTAGCATTGTGTATTAAATCAATACTATGTATTGCAGCTATTTATTTAATTCTGGTCCCACTAGCAATCAAAATGTGCATTGACCTTCACTGAACTGCATCCATTCCCTAGATTTTAAATTCTTTGAGGATGGAAACCATGTCCAGTCACCTTTTGTATCCCTTTTACACACAAGTAAGTATTTAGAAAATGTTTACCGAAGTTATTCTTGGTGGTTGAGAACACAACTATTTCTATCATTTTTTTCTTAATTTCTTTTAAAAAAATTTAGATCTATTTCACATATAAAATTCATCCTTTTAAAGTGTACGGTTAAGTGATGTTTAGTATATTCAGAATTGTGCAACATCACTACAATCTAATTTTAGAACATTTTCATCATCCTAGAAAGAAATCTGTACCCATTAGCAATCACTGCCTGCTTCCTTCTATCCCCTACCCGCACCCAGCCCTAGGCAAATGCTAATCTGTTTTCTGTCTCTGTAGATTTGCCTATTCTGGATATTTCATATAAATAGAATCATATGTGGTCTTTTGTGACTGACTTCTTTTGCTTGGCATATTGTTTTCAGAGTCTAGCCAGGTCGTAGCCTGTTTCAGTACTTCATTCCTTTTAATGGCTGAATAATATTCTATTGAATGTATATACCATGTTTTGTTTGTTCATCAGCTGATGGATGTCTGAGTTGTTTCTACTTTTTGGCTGTCATGAATAATGTTGCTATGAACATCTATGTATAGGTTTTATGTAGACATGCTTTTATTTCTCTTGGGTATATAACTAGCAGAGGAATTTCTGGGTCATATAGTAATTTCATGTTTCACATTTTGAGGAATTATCACAATGCTTCTCACAATAGCTACACTACTTACAGTTGTCCCACCAGCAAAGTATAAGGATTTCTCTACATCTTTACCAACACTTGTTGTTATCTGTCTTCTTTATCTTAGGCATCCTAGTGTGTATAGTGTGGTATCTCATTGTGGTTTTGATTTGCATTTCCCTGATGACTAATAGTGCTGAGCATCTTTTCGTGTGCTTATTGGCCATTTGTATATCTTCTTGGAGAAGTATTTATTTATACCTTTTGCCCATTTTTTGATTAGGTTGTTTTTTTATTGTTTTTTTATATATTCTGGAAACAAGTCCTTTGTCAGATACATGTTTTGCAAATATCTTTACCCATTCTTTGGGTTGTCTTTTCACTTTCTTGATAGTGTTCCTTTGTTACACAGAAGTTTTTACTTTTAAGGAAGTCCAATTTATATATATTTTCTTGTCATTTGTTCTTCCAGTGTCAAATCTAAGAAATTATTGCCTAACCCAAAGTCATGGAGATTTACTCCTAGTGTTCTTCTAGGGAGTTTTATAGTTTTAGCTCTTACATTTAAGTCTATGATCCATTTTGAGCTAATTTTTGTTAATAGTATGAAGTAGTGGTTTCCATTCATTCTTTTGCATGTGTATATCCAGTTGTATCAGTACCACTTATTGAAAAGACTGTTCTTTCCTCCTTTGAAATGTCTTGGCACCCTTGTTGGAAATCATTGACCATAAATGTGAGGGTTCATTTCTAGATTCTTAATTTTATTCCATTGATCTGCATGTCTATCTTTATGCCAGTACCACACTATTTAGATTCTCATATCATTTTTAAAAAGCAGTATAGGAAAGCTATATAACTGGCAAGTTGGGAAGAATGATCTCCTTGCACTGGTAGAAAATTCTTTTTGCAAGAGAATGGATGTCAAGGGGAGGGAACAAGCATCTATTGAGCACCTATTTTATGTTAGGCATTGTAATAGATACTTGCACATACATTACAACAATAATAATAGTCAGAGCAATCCCATGTAGTAGGTAATGTTATCTTCATTTAAAGGTGAGGAAACTAAGATTTGGAGAAGTAAATTGCCTAAAATCATTTCGTAACTGGTGGTGGAGGTGTCATTTGAACACAGTCCCTAGGACTCCAAAGCCCATGCTTTTTTCCCATCATGGAGACTTTCTTACTATATATCTAGGAAACATAAACGTCCATAAAACATATCTAAATGCAGTGGAGAGACTTGAATTCATTAATACTAAATATTTTTTCTCACAACACTCTAGAAAATTAAAGAGGCATTTATAACTATTTTGAGATACTTGTCCAATAGCAAAATTTCACAGGGTATTTAAAGAAATCACTCTTCAGCTATAAAACTAGTTTTATGCTTCATTTTAATTTCACAGCTTATGTTATTTATATGACCTCAAAAGTGATTGAACATTATTTTTGTATAATTGGCATAGCACATGCTGTTCTGTGGAAGAAAGGCTAGAACTAATCTCAGCTGTGTTGATTGGCCTTGTTCTTAATTCTTGTTTTCATTGAAAACCTTCCCAAGGTTGTTCTGAAATGAACACAGGTCACAGTTGTCAAGTTAATTGTATGTGAAATAGCAGAATTAAAATTGAGAAAGATTTGCAAAGTTACTAAAGAAATGAAATTATTTTTGCATAATTTGCCTAATACAAGGCTCTTTTCTTTTTCTTTTTTTAATTGAGGACACAGAAAGTATCCTCTGAGTCCCAGAGTTTGGGTCGAAGTTAAGTTAGATAATTCAGTTTTAGCTATGACAGAAAGTGTCTAGACCATTCTGTCATGTCTTGTTAATTTCCATGCTTGCTGCTTCTGTGGGGCAAGAGTCCAGTGCTTTCTTTGAGGGAAGATTCTGTACTTACAGGTTTAGATTGTCCAGTGTCTCTTACTTGAGGATTCCCATGATTCAATTCCTTTTAGAAGTTAGTGCCAGGAAAAAGTTTGCCTAACTTGAAGAACAACTATGATTGTTTTACCAGGCCATGAGAACTATATCATTAATTGTATGTCATTCTTGGCCTTGGCTCTGGGAAGCCCAGAGCTAAGTTTAATGCTTGACTGTGGTAAACAGGACCTTGGCAAGAGATTCTCTTTACCTTCTTGTGTTACTTCTAGTAAGAAGTCACCCAGGTCCATTTGGAAGTAGGCAGAATACATGCTATAATCAATGATACTCAATATTTTAATTATCAATAGAAAATAATATATCTTTTAACTCTAGCATTAAAATGAAAATAGAATGCCCAAACCAGCAATTGCTAGTTTTCCCGATATACGTTTTTGTGCTTCTTGTTTCCAGGAAAAGCATTGGAAGAGAGAGGTAAAAATAAAATCAAATAAAGTAATGATTCCTCGCAGGCAAGGTTTTCAGATTGGAAATTAGATTTTTCAGTCTGGACCAGATTAAGGACAACAATCCTCTCCACAATGCAAAAAAAAAAAAAAAAAAAAAAAAAATCATTTTTTCAAGTTCTCATTTTAAGCATTGCTATTGAATCAATTGAATCATGCTGAGTGAGTATTTTCCAAATTTCATTGTAGGTGCTAGTGAGGGTACTAGTGAAAACTTACCACTTAGAAGTTTTGAGAGCAACACATCATTCATAATAGAAAAGACAAAGCTCTTGAAAACACAAGTCACAGACCAGATGCACAGCATTGTTGTTATAAAGGGCTAAAGTGTGCTTTCTCTGGGTGGTTTTATGCCTGTCATGAACACTGTAAGACAGCTAATCCCCCAAGTTTCTTTGCATTTTATACCTCTTCTGGAAAAGGTTTGTAGTCCAGGAAAATGTCTACAGGTGAAGATTCAGAGTGAATAAAGATTCTTTTAATTGAATTTGCCTGTTACAAATTATTGAGCAGTGAAGAATGTTGCAGAATTTGCATGCAACTAATAAAGACATTTTGCAGTAAAAAAGTCTCACTGTATGGAAATTTCCACCTCACTTCAAGGATAAGTTCAACTGGATGAGGGCCAGATGGATCTGTTTATGGTGGTGGTGACATAATAGCAGGAAATGAATGGAGTACCTTCTTAGATTGAGTTTTACCAGAGTCACATGGAGTCTAGTTTTGGAACTAGAGTCAGGAAAGCAGACTACTTCTTTAGGAAAAGTCAGTGGGCAACTTAAAATGACTGCCTCATGTGTAGGAGAAGGGGAGGCCAGAAGGTAAAAACTGTAGCTGGAACATAAAAGTGGCCAACAGGCTTCAGTTTTTATAGGAAGAGCACGAGTACCCAAAGTTCTGTGCGTTTATTTCTTTTATGACTTAGCCACAGTGAGTATTTTGAGGGCTGTATTTTTCTTTGGCTGAACTGGAATGTGGATGGTGTCTTTAACAGATCTGTGAGGGAAAAAGGAGTCTTTTCCACAGATCACTGAGATTTTATTTATTGGGAGCCCATGGCCCTTCAGGTCTGACTTGGTACTATTGTCCTCCCCATCATGCAGCACAGGGTACCCTACACGTCTGTTCGCACCTGTCGTATTTGCTCTCAGATGATGTTTCTCTGTCCTCATTCAACAGACAGCCAAGCACCTTGGTAGAATGGGATTTCAGTAAAAATAAGGATTTTGTGTGTGTGTGTGTGTGTGTGTGTGTGTGTGTGTGTGTGTGTGTTTACAGGCTTCATTTTTGTCCTTGACTTAAAAACTGACCATTGGAAGCAGAAATTAGTAAGATATGACATTTCTAAATCCACTGGAGACTTTGGCCAGGCCATTTGCTGTGGCCAAAAAGGTAGCTTCTGTCTCACATAGGTGAGAGTACTAATTTTAATCAGTAGAGCCCTTCAAGTGTTTGGGCTCAAAATTGCCTTTTCTCAACCCTTAGTTGTAGAGGAAAATGGATTCTTTAAATTTCAGATGGCTTCTTTACAAAATTATATCCATAGAACAAAAACAGCAGAATGAATCATTTTTAAGTCAGTGACGTTTCACAAGACCCTGTGAGTGAACTGCAATTCTCCTAGTTTCCCTGAAGAGATTCGTCATTTAAATCATCTAGTTTTTTATGTCATCTTCAAAAGACATTGATTTCCAAGTTTGCATCTAGCACTGAAATTCTATGATCACGTACAGTTTTAGGAAATATCAGTCTTTCAGAGTGGGGGGTGGTGGATTTGGGGAGTAGGTTTTATGAAGGTGAATAAGCAAATTTAAACTTAACTAATATTCAGTATGCTGACAATCATGAAAACATATCGATGCTTTCCTGTTATCAATGCATATTTTATTTAAATTCCAAGCAGATTCTTACTCAGAAAGAATAGGATACAAAGCGTTCACAAGTGAAAAATATCTAGCCCTGTTGAAACAAAGTATTCTAGGTAGGGTATGATGTCCAGACATTCAAAGAACAGAGTGCTTTGCACAGGCAAGTAAGTTCAGAATCATACATTTTAGCCAGGCACCTCTGTAATTTTACCTTATGACCTATCCAAGTGGCTCATAATCATTTTCTTCTAAGGCCTCCTTGTCATTTGAACAAACTGTGCAGACACCCTTTAATTTCTTATAATTTCCTCCTCACTTATGCTTCACAGTGAGGGTTTCTTGAAAATTTGGCTGAAGCACATGATAGAAGCAGCGTTTACAATATCCCAAAGTTCCTGCTATTGTCCTTTCTCCAGCCCTACCTTTCCACAGAACATAGCAGGTCCTTTCTTCTTGAACTATACCATTTAGCATCTCCTTCTCTATTCTTCCTCCCTGTACCATTCCTAATTTCTTGCTTCATATTAAGTATCATTTATCTACTTTTCAGATCAAGTACTGTCTACTCTGTTACAAGTGTGTTTCTGTAACAAGAGCATGCATAACACAAACTAACTCATCCATGACCGCTAATATGCAGGGAAAGGATGTTAGTAAAATGGGTGTAGTTGTGGAGGTTCATATACAAGTGTTCCCAGTACTTTCATATTTTGCACCACCAAGTAACAGCAGCTGCAAAACACAGCAGAGAGTGAGTTATGGATTCGCATGGTGCTGTGCCTGGTGCCCATTCACCCTACATTCTTTCTCTTGGACTGGTTTGGCCTGAACTTCTAATTTGGAAGAGTTTAGGAGGTGGGGGTTGCGGGTAGGGGCAGAGGGTTTTTGTTTTATTTGTACATCTTTTGTTTATCCTAAGTCAGTAGCCTCAAACAATTCCCCTTATACTCTCTTTCAACAGTTATCTTCATGTTTTTATAAGGTAAAGTCCTATATTTATGTTTACTGTAATATTTACAGGAATTTAACATGGCTCCTTAGCTCTGTAATACGTTTTTTGGAATGGTTACTGTTTTTCTTAGTGCTCTGGTTGCAATGTTACACAGATTTTGAGTCATTTGTTCCCAACCCTATTTCCCCCATAAACCCTGTTATTTCCAGTGTGTGATTTCACAAAATAGGAAGAACACATATATCCTTTTATAGCAGAAATGTAGTCCTGCAAAGTTCATTTTCAATGAAGATAAGTTGGACTTGGCTGTGGGAGAAGATGAAAGAGAGCATTCCAGTTCTGGTAAGAGCATCAGCAACTCCCACGTGGATACAGGCATGGATGGGGTGGGGTGGTGGAGGAGGGGAGATCCCCATCCGGACAGAGTGCCAGGCTCTGAGGAGTGGATGTGTGGGTGAGGGGGAGAGGGTGGGCACTGGCGAAGTGCTTCTAGAACAGGAAGCGGCCTGTCCCAGTGGTGTTCTAGAGCCATTGACTTGTAGGCCTGTGCATATGGATGCAAATGCGGACAAAGCCAGAGCAGGGAACCTGGGAGGCGACCACTGACGCCCTCAAGTCCCAGACAGCAAGATCCAGGAAGGTAGCAGTGGCTTGGAAAGGACAAGACAGCTGGAACAACACTGAAAGTGAAGAACCAATGGGCGTGGCTACTGGCTGTGGAGGCAGAGACCCCAAATTCACCACTAGTCTGAATGTGGGCAACTGGTGGATAGAGATGTCCCAGACAAGGGCCTAAGAAGCTGGGACGGCAGCAAGTTTCACAAGAAAAAAAGACAAGTTTGCTTGGTCAGGAGACTCGTCCCAACGTTTCAATCACAAAAAATATTGGCACCTTAATTCATAGCCACTTAACTCAGTTCTTTGCTCCCACCCCTGTGGGCGGTGGTGGTTCCCTCCGGACAAGGATGTCTTTTCAGACTGTCGCTAAAGTGCCTTCAAAATTTACCCCGAAACCGTATTTTCAGCGAGGGGGAAGTTGTCTCAGGACTCCAAGCATTCTATTCAGGAATATTCTTTGCGTCTGCTGGTTTCCTCACCTAGAGCGAGACTCACGGGCACGGAATCTCAAGCCCAGAGCCCCTCTCCGGGAGAGGGCAGCGAGGGTGGGGGGTGCTTCGGCCTCCCGGGGGCCACCAGACCGACGTTCTTCCCACTCGAGCCCGGGTCTGGGGAACTGCTCCGAGCGCCCCAGGCCCGCTCTCCGCCGAAGAAGCCCGGCCTCTCTCCCCCGCCTCCGGCGCTCCCGACACGGTTTCTCGAAACTGCCCCCGAGGTTCCCCGGCGCGGCCCGGAGCCCTCGCAGGACCCCAGTTGGCGCCGCCGTTGCCCGTCGGGCAGAGTGACCCGCTCTCAGGTCCCCGCGCCCCCGTTCGGGGATCCCCTTTCGCCGACACCCTCCCGGGCGCCGCAGGACACTCCCCTCCGGAGGCCGAGCCTCGCCCGCCCGCCCGCCGTCCCCGTCCCGCCCCGCGCGCCGCGCCGGGGGAGCCCCGGGCCGACCCCTCCCCCGCGACGCCCGGCCGCAGGCGGGACGGCGGCGACGGTGACGGGGCAGCGGCGCGGGGCTGGGGCCTGGGCTGGGAGGCTCGGCCGCCTCTTTCTGTCGCTGCCCCCGCCCCTCCTGCTGCTCCTCCCCCCCGAGTGCTAGCCCGGCGGCGGCGCGCTCTCGCCGCCTCCTCCTCCCCCACGCCGCGGACCCTCTCCCCTCCCCGCCCCTCCTCGCCCCCTCCTCCCGCTCTCCTCCCTCCTCCTCCTTCCCGGAGCGGCCAGCGGGGGCAAGAGAGAGGTGGCTGCGAGGAGGCGTAACGGAAAGCCCCGGCTTGGGGAAGGCTGCGGGCTCGGAGCCGGAGACGCCGAGCGGGGGCTGGGTGAGTTGGAGACGCCGGGCCCAGCGCGCGCTGCGGGAGGGGAGAGCCCGGCCGGTGGGCGCTGGGGGCGCGGGTGGAGGGCACCCTGCGCGGGCGCACGCGGAGCCGTCGCGGCCGGTGGAGCCCGGGCTTCCAGCGCGACTGGCGCGGGAACTGCGCTCCGGAGCCCGCGGGGAGGGAAAGGGGTCCGGCCCCGGACGGGTTGGAGGTGCAGCGGGAAGGGTGTTGGATGCTGGCAATGGGAAGGGAACGGCTGCGTCTCTGAGCGCTGCGGCCGGCGAAGTGGAAAAAGTTGTGCCTGGAACAGCGTCTTCCCGGGAAGCCGGCGCGAGCCCTGCTCTCCCGCCGGGGCTGGCAGGCTTCGACCGGCGGCCACGGCGGGGACGGCGGCGCGCGGGTCCTAGACGCAGCCCGGCGCCGGGGTCGGGCGCGCCTGGCACCGCTCCCTGGGGGCCGCCGGTGGTCTCCGCCGCCGGGCCTGGTGTGTGGCGTGGGGGTCACGCCGGCCGCAGACGTCAGCTGCTTCTCAGATCTGGACTGCATTTTTGTGGGCAGCGCGGTGATTCGGGGTACAGGCTGGGGGAGGTGGGCGTGGAGGGGGGAAGACCACATCTGGGACGGATGGTTTGAGACCATGGGATGGGGGAAGGACTGGGGAGACTGTGTGTTTCTGGATGTTTTTAGGCACACAGCTTTTTGTTTTTCTTTTCCATTCAGCGGTCCAGTGTTCTTTGAACTTCGAAAAGCAAAGGATTTTCTGAAATCCCGTTCAGCTCTTATTGCAGGAGGGTTATGAGTTCTGTGAAAGTACATGAGCTGTTTCAATGGGAGTAAGACCAGAATAAAGACAAAAGTTTTATCTGCCACCCCTGTCCTCACCCCCACCCTGGCAATTTCCTGTATTTCCCATTTTCTCTGTATGAGTGTGTTTGTGCATGTAGGTTACCATTGGTGGGTGACCTACATGAAAAAGTAGAACTTTCTGAAATCGCAAAGGGGCCACTGTAGACAAGTGTGTGTTGGAGCCAGAGCTGTTACAGCCTCCCCCCAGAGAGTTAAACGTGAGTAACCGAGTTTGAAGGGCCATGTATAACCTGCACATTGCTTTTGACATACCCACTGGCTTGAGAGCTTCACTCCTGCCAGGTTTAAGAAAGGATCAGATGCTAATTTCCTTGGCGTTGCATTTGGCTGGCGTTCTTGATTCTTACCTACCGGTCCTCTTTTAAAAACTACTTCTTTTTAAATTTAAGAGATAGAGAATACATGTTAGTGGGAAGAGTAAACGTTTTTGAGATAGGGAAGAGAAATAAAATCCAAGATTCTCCTATCTTTTTGCTATCATACTGCGATAGGCTTGTTACTAACCTATGTTAGAAACTGAATTTGATGAAATATTTAAGAGTTTGGAAATAATACCAGACAAAACGCTGTCTTATGATAGTATTTTTCCCTAAGTGGTCACACAGAGAGCAGACAATGTTGCCTGTTGTGGTTTGCAAAGGTTGCAACAAACGTTTTATACCAGGAAAAAGACACTGTGTGTTGTAGGAGATGGGGATGGGGCGGTCACTTGTCTTCAGAACAGTACAATTAGGAAGAATAATTACACTGCAAATGAGCATTCTTGAATATAATTTGAGTCATGATATGTGAACCATCAATTTGTCCATAAGAAGAAAGAGGGATCTTTGTAGATGAGAGCAAAGCAATGCTTCCTGGGAAAAGTAAGGTATACTGTTCATTCATGTGCGTTGGCTCAGAATTGATGGCACCTGCTTATTGCGTACAGTGTTTGGGCAGGGAGGAAAGTCCATAGCAGGAGATGATAGAGAAATAACATATAAAAAACTACATATTTCTTTTTAATGAACAGCTTCTCAACTTCTTTATTGCAATGAATTGACAAAGTAGGAGACCAAAATATAGAAGACTCAAATTCGAGTTCTCGGATGTGCCACTTACTGCCTGAACCTTGGGCAAGTTATTTAATTTACCACAGCCTTAGTTTCTGTGTCTATGAAATGGTGGTGGTAAGAGAGCGAAGAATCACCTTGAGGATTAACTGGGATTACTTTTGTACAGGATTTGGGATGGTTCCTCGCACTAAGTGCTCAGAATGTTAACAGCGATTATCAAGTATTCCAAATCCCTAGGAAAAAGTGCTGCTATTCAGAGAACCAGAATGCAAAGGTAGCTGATTTTGAATGAGCGACACTGAGCTGAGGTTGTAGCCATGCTCTGCCAGCCCACGCTCAGAAACACTCGTTCTTTCTAGAACTTGCAGGCTGCATCCTTTTCGCCCATCCTGGGCTTCCATTTCCAGGGAGTGTGTAGTGCAGACAGGCTCTGTGTGAGTCTGAGAGCTGGAGGACAGGCGTGGCTTGCAGTTCCAGGCTTAGTGCTCCTTGCAATGGCAGGTTCTCAGGTCCCGCTCCTACCAAAGTAAATATCCAAATTTTATTTGAGGAAGAAAGAAAACTCTAGTGGTGAACATGATAAGTGCCTCTCCTGGGAATCCTAAAAGCAACATTTTTCCCAATCCTTTTTGCTCTCAGAAAGATACAAACAGTAAGTAAATAGCTCATCTCCAGAGTTTACTCCAAAAAGCAACTTTGAGGCTAGGTGTGGTGGCTCATGCCTATAATCCTAGCACTTTGGGAGGCCGAGGAAGGAGGATTACTTGAGCCTAGGAGTTTGAGGTTGCAATGAGCTATGACCACACCACTGTACTCTAGCCCCAGCAACAGAGTGAGACTCTGTCTCAAAAAAAACAAAAAGTAACTTTAAAGTATGTCCTGGTGTTAATGATACACTGCCCAGTTTTTACTAAGGTTCTACCTAAAAGCAAAGTGAATAAAAGGCAGTCTTAGCAAAACAGTGTATCTTGAGCAGAGGAACTGTGCTGTGTATTATTCCTTCTATTATAACTTAGAACACCTATTCCTTCATCCATTTATTCAGCAGGTACCTATGGGACTCTATTCTGGGCTCTGGTAACACAGCAAAAACCAAGAGTAGACCTCTCTTCTCGCAGAACACACATTCTAGCAGGAGAAACAAGCTCTGTGCAAAGAACCTCCATAAGCCCTGGAAGCTCCCTTTTTGATTCAGGAGACCACGCACTGGAAAGCGGCATGTTTGGTGTACTTCCTTTCCACTGTCCAGCCTGATCAGAGGGAAGTGATCTGCCTGAGACTGGGAGTGGTGGCAGGGGACAGCGAGTCCTGTGGGTCCTCCATAAGGATAAGGGGGGGATGGGGGTCTACCTCTTTCTGTACTTTATAAAAGTATGTGTCCAGTTTGAGCAGTGGCTGAACAGAACCGTTGGTCAGTGAAACAAATTATTTCATGTGCTGTGAAAACAGCAGTTTTTCCTAGAGGTAAGACTTCTCAGCCTTAGAAAGGAAAAGAAGGAATCAAAAGTAAGATCTGATCATCAACTTGTAAAAGCTAGATGTGTCAAGGGAAGAGTCTTATCTGGCACTTGAAATACTTGACTCTCTTGCTGTAGAAGGTCTAAGTAAAAAAGAGTGAATACTTGGTTCCTCATGCAATTTCAAGACTTTTTTTCTTCTATTACTTTAATGTATATGTTTGGAGTCTGGGAGGTTTGACAAGATATAATTCAGGCAGAGTGCTGATGGGAGTTGTTGGGACTAGAGTCAGGTTGTGCTGGGAAGTGCCTGAGGCTGTGTGGGTCTTGGGTGCTGAGCTGAGGACCCAGCTGAACTTCATCTCAAAAGCTGTGTGGAGGGTGGAGCATTTATGGCAGGTGAATGCCGTGATTATATTGTGCTTTAGAAAGAGCCAGAAAAGAGGGCAGGAGACAAGGTGAGCTGGAAGGCTAGTGCAGTAGAGCAGGAATCCTGGCAGGTCTGGGTGATGGAGAGAGGGGAACCCTGGGGAGTCTGACCATACATCCTGCTCATCTCCTGGGGTGGTCCCTTAGGAGATAGAGTCCATGCTGAGGTGTGGTCATGGCACCTTTCAATGAGGTAAGCGGTTGTGGGCAACCTCAGTTGAGATGGCAAGGAGTGATGAGTTCAGTTGGATCCACAACTCAACTATGGCCTTCCAGGGAGAGATGTCCAGCAAAGAGTTGGATTCAGAGGCAGGAAGAGAAGTCTGGAGCTAGAGATGAAGGAGGGAGGTTTTTGTTGTTTTGTTTACAGTGGCAGCAAGTGGTTGTAGGGAGGCATCCTTCTCTTGCCTGGTCTGTCAAGGTTTACTAAATAGTGCTGGGGACAAGAGTAGTTTGTGTTCTTGGAACTGAAATTTTCTATCCTTGCACCAGGCCTAACTGGGTATGATCAAGCCCCTGACCTTGGTCTCAAATGACCAGATTCCTACTGATGTTATTTTGCGGACTTGGCGAGGTCTGCTTGTGTTACTTTGAACTGAGATAGTTAAGAGGAATGTACGAAGAATGGTTCTGAACATGTTCGATAGCTAGAATGTGTAACTGATAACATTGACACCACACCCGTGTGTTATGTACTGAATATTTGTGTCCTCCCCCCAGTCCATTTGTTGAAGCCCTAACCCCCCATGTGATGATATTTGGAAGTAGGACCTTTGGGAGGTAATTTAGGTTTGGATGAGGTCTAAAGGTGGGACCCCTATGATAGGGTGAGTGTCATAATGAGAAGAGGAAGAGAGAGCAGAGCTTGCTCACGATTTCTTCACCACATGAGGACACAGCAAGATGGTGGCTGTCTGTAAGCCACGAAGACGGCCCTCACCAGGAACCAAATCTGCTGACTTTCCAGCCTCCAGAACTGTGAGAAAGAAATGTTGTTTAAGCCACCCAGTCTGTAGTATTTTGTTAGAGCACCCTGAGCAGACTGGTATGCATACATATATTGTATTTGAGAAAATGTAAGATGACCTTGACTTGTTGAGAATGTAAACTGGTTTTGTGTACATCTACAAAATACTGAATACAATTAGAGAGTTGCATATTATCTGCATGTTTTCTTAATTTAACCTTAGTGCCATCAGCTAGGTCAAGAAAAACACCCGGCTTTGACTTTGAGACTTGGCAGGTCAGAAAGGAGAACCTCAGTGTATGTTGACTTTTCCTCCTGTGGGATTGTTCTGATTTTGATTTAATATCATGTTTTATTGATTAAGTGGTTTTATGGACACTATTTTAAAAAATATTTCTGTCAAACTTTGAGACTTCAGAGATGTTTACTTGGGGGTGAACTTTTGAGGTTCAATCAAATTAACTTTCAAAACTCTTCACGTTTTTAAAAAATAAGTCATTGAACCCTGTACCCAATTGCAGCATTTGAATGAACAGTACTGAGTATTTCGTTGTTCATAATGAACAATGTATAATGCTTACTGAGGTGACATTAGCAGTAGAAACAGTTTCTTCTTTGTGCCTTAAGTACAGAGAATGGTTCAAAGGGAAATAATCAGGTTATCTGGCTTTTGGCTGCACAAGGGCAATATGTTGAGAATTGGCAGCCCAGGCTGATGTATGAGACGAGGGTGTTAATAACAGTTTGAAAGTTCTCCCTGTGTGTGGGACTAAGACCATTCCCTTGCAGGCTGAATCTCTCTGGTTCTAAAAATGCATAGATGCTCAGGGACCAGTGGCTTGCTTATGGGCAGCTGCACATATATTTGTGGTTTCAGGTCTTCATCTCCAACAGCCGCACCCCCTTTCTCTGCAACATTTCCTTCCCTACCTTAGAGAGGCTGGCCAAGGTCTTCTAGTCTCTGGACTAGGAGAACTAACTTGTGTTTTCATGTCCACTAGGGATGAGGCATATCTACCCTCTTTTTTAAGGTTACTAAATGGCCCCCAAGGGCCATTGGTGTTAATTTGCATTTTATTTATTTGTGCAATAAATGAAGGTATGCCAAGTAGACCCCAGTGAATGCTTGTTGAATTGCAGGCATGACATATGATTTGTGCATAACCGTTACTCCTCTTACTGCTGTGGATCTAGGGTAATTCCAATGGCACTGATTAATCATTGTCAGTCTGTGTAACCAGCAATAACACCCCACCTACCCTTGCCTGCTTACCTGAGTTGGAAGGACATAGACTAAAATTTTAACTGCTTATCTTGGACTGGTGGGGTTATGGGTGACTACTTTTTTTTCTTTATTTTTCTGTTTCTCACATTTTCTGTAAGGAGCATGGTACTTTTAAAATCAGAACAAAAGAGTTGGTGAGTTATTTTGTTTTTCTGTACAAAACTATCAGTGGTTTTGGTCACAACACTGTACATCTTTTTACATTTGTGGTGCATCCATCATAAGACAGTCTCTGTCTTTAAATAGAATTGAAATTCCTATTCATTGTTAATACAGTTACAGATAGTAGAAGGCTGCAGGAATGTAACTAGGACTGGGCACTGTGACCCAACGCCAGAGTGGGGCGGCTTCCTCTGAACCACCGGGAAGACCCCACTCCTTATAGTGGGTATGTTTTGTATGTTTTCATAAATATTTTAAGTGTGATTTGAGAGGTGTTTCTGATTGATCAGAAGTACTGAATTAAATCCGATTGATGTGAAATGCTGAAATAAGTACTATACTGGCATGTTAGGTTTATTTCTTTTTTTTAGCTACTTCAGTGTTCAGTAGAACCTGAACCAGCAGTGAGATCATAAATATCTCTTTAGCAGCAACCTCCTCACATGCCCGGAAAATTAAGAGGGGCTCTTTTTCCTCTACTGATTGTATTGTTCAGCATTTTCTTTCTTTCCTCACTGTGCTGTGTTGTCAGGGGCACCTGGAGTTCAAACTTCCTTTCTCCTGGGGCAGGCTGCAGTTGGGCTGAATTTTACATGTTGTTTTCCAGTTTGAGGCATTTAGCCAGTTGTTTAAGGAAGGCTCTAACTGCACTGATAGCCTCATTTAATCTTCAGATAAGTAGTGCATGGCATGTACTTGTTAAGGACAGAATATTAATAACTTCTTTTAAAAAGTAACTTTTTTCTCTTGTCCACAGAGATCAAATTTTCTGAAATTAAAAGTAACAGACTGGATACTCTAGGAATTACTTCCCAGCGAGCAATGTTTTTGTATTTATAAATGACTACCACTTGTACATTACATTGTGCATACAGTAAGTGTGCACTTAAGACATGGCTCACAACTCAAAAAACAACCTAAAATCACATCTTTTTTCTCCTTTTTTTAAATGGCGAAGTGTCCATTCTTAGAGGATGATTCTACATAGAGAGGTGTGTCTAAACAGATACTTACTCTTTCATTTGCGTGTTCTTATAGTGGTCCTTTCAGGGTTCTGCTGTGGTGGAAGCTCATAATTTACTGACCTAATTACTGACTGCAGGGATTCATGCTGTGAGACGTAGCATGGTGTGCTGGCTTAAACCAGCGACTGTAAGTCATTTTCGATCCAAATCCTTTTGGTAAATGGGTGTTCTTAGGTTGTCTTGTCTAGTCACATGTTTTTTCGAGCTTGTGCTTAGGTCTGTTATAAAGAAAGGGCAGCTCCAAAGGGAGCTAAGCTGGTGTGTGGGATGTTTATATTTCTAAGCCATAGAGTTGTAGCCAGGGACAGTTTGGGTGGAGAGGCCACACTGGATAGTAAGAACCCAAGTGGCGGTGGTGGGAAGGTGTGACAGGTTGTGTATACACCTGTGTGGACAGGTGGCTGGGGAACTGTTTAGCATATGCTGATCAGCCAAGCTAAGTTCATGGGCCCTAAAAGCATGCTAGCTTTCTTAGCAGCCACACTGGTGAACAAAACTTGCATGTTTTAAAAAATTAAAAAAAAAAAAGTTAAACAAGAACTGTCATCAGGTTAGATTTCCTCCAGCTTAGATATGTACATTTGATTGTTAAAATATTGACCATGGCACTTCTATTTCTTCCTGTGAAATTTCATCTTTCTCAGTTGTGGCATGTCCAGCCTGCAGTAGTTTTGAATTCTGATCCGGTCATGTGTCACGTCAGCCTTCCTTCTGGGCTGCAAGTTGTTTGTCGATGCATTCAGCTCGTCAGTCATTTGGGTTCTTTGAGTCGTACTGGTGCAGCTCTGTTCAGCCTCCCTTTGTCATCCTCTTAGTAACCAAGGGTACATCAGCCTTTGCTGGCGGCCGGAGGGCAGAGGGTTGGAGTCTGTGCCAAGATACAGAGGAAGCTAATCATACCGTGACCTTGACCTCATTAACATTGTGCTGCAACTAAAAGAGCCAGCATTCCATGGTATTGTTTGACTTTTGATTGTCTCTACTGATTTATGGTCACTGGGTCCATATTCCTGTCCTCTACGGGAGGCAGATGTTAGAGCCAGATGAGAATGTGAGAGACTGACTTACTGCCTCCTTTGAACTCCCTAAAAGTCGGGTGTTGGATTGTCAGCTAGTCACTGGGCCCTGCTGATGGTGATTTGGCCCCAAGACAAACAGGATTGACCAGGCTCGAGTAAAGCATGTGAGGGAAGAAGTCCTCTTAGAGTCTGGAGTATAAATGGGTGGGCTGATATTCCACAGGTAGGGGTAAAGTATCACATTAGTAGTCCCCATCCCTTCAAAGAGGGCTTCTCAAACTTGAATGTGCACAAGAATCACACAAATCTTGTACATTCAGCAGGGCTGGGTGGGGCCTGGGATTCTGCGTTTCTAACAAGCTCTCCCCATGATGTTTTTGCTGCTAGTCCTGTAGAGCACACTTTGGATAGCAACACCTCATGTAACGCTGGGACACAAATAAGACTGGGGGGCAGAGTCAGCTGGGGGCTGAGACCTGTAAAAGCTGAACCTGGCATGCCAGGAGGGCTTGTGAGCTCCAACTTGAAATTGGTCGCCTGCTACTTTGGGCTGGCCTCTGTTGGGATGAGACTAAGGGGCCTCAGCCCTGACACTTCCATGCGGGCCTTTAGTAGCTGTTGGGAGCAGCTGTGCAGGGATCCCCTTACTCCTTTAGGACAGGGAGGTTATGGGGGTCTTCTTGGTTGGGATGTGGTTAAGTATGGGGGAAGTTTTAATTTATTTTGTATTATTTTTGTTTTTGTTAAGTTTTAATTAAATTGACTTCCTCATTACATGTTGGTTATATTCCGTAAGTTTAACTAGATAAAGAAGGCTCTAACTTCCTTCCATTAAACCTGCATTTTCCCATACTCCCTATAACTTTTAAGTTATGTGATCACAAAATCTTTAAAAAGTTGCCTATAGTTTCATTTGGAGCATTATTTCTGAAACTTTACTGACACTCTGCTGGGGTGCCTGTTCCCGAGCCCCTCCCCTGTGACGTGACTTTGTGGGTCTGAGTGGGTCTTGGGAATCGATATTTTTTAAACAAAGCTTCTAGGTGGTTCTTATGACCAGGCAGTTTAGAAAGATATCAATTTAGAAACCTGTTTGTCTGAGCCTGTGATACTGGCCATGTCTGAGGGTCACCCTCATCCGTTCATTTCTTGGCTTCTTGGATACTTGTTTGTGAAGGGCTGTCTTCTGTCCCATTGGTTCCACTTCAGTTTTTATCTTGACACATGCTTTTGTCCTTACAGAGAGGCTCTTTCTTATCTTGGATGGAACCAAATCAGAGAGGCCTTTGTCCACAGTGTAAGAAGTCAGTTCTGTGAAGCCTTTATTTTTAGGATGGTTTTATAGATACTGATTATTAAGTGCTTTGGGACATTCTCAAAGATACTGGACTATAAGCTTTGGGCCTCTGCAGAGAAGTCTTTAAGATAAAATGTCTTGAGGCTGACTTTTCCCACTCTCTTTTCCCTACTTTGGTTCAGACTCTGGAGATAATGAGCATCTCCTTCTTAAGTGATGGATGACCAGAAATGGATGGAGAAGGGCCCCCACCCTCCAGAGACCAGCTTGGTTCTGATCCAGGGGAATTGGAAGATTAAGGACTTGGGCTTTCCGTATTGTTATGTCAACATTAACCTCTATTTGTATAGATGCAGGATCCATCTCAGTCCCACCCTAGGGGCAAAGTGAGCTTATAAAACAGATGGAGTAGGAAATGATCCCTGGGGTGTAGAAAGATCTTATTTACATGGTGGAATTCACTTTCTGATGTGCCTAAAATTATACCATTAGAGGAATTTGGGTGAAGGGCTTCCCTTTAAGCCTCTTATTAGACATATAAGCATCCATAGGACTAGAAAAGGTGAGGCGATAGAATCCAGGCCTGAAGCTCTTATTCTGGGTGAGTCCATATGTCTGTGTGTTTGGTCATTTATTCAACACACACCTATTATGCACTCCGAACTCACAGTCTAGTGGGGAGAGACTGGTAGAAGAGCCGTATCATCCATGCCTAGCTAGGTGTGGCAGTGTAGGATGAGTAGGCTGTGTGGGGCATGTAAAGGCCTTTGGAGGTGTGGGCACCACAGGCACAGGGCAGGTGGGAGGCTGGAGAGTTTCCACGTGCAAATGTAGGGTGCCACACATGGGGGAGGGGGGGCAGTTGGGATTTCTGCAGTGTTACTCGATGTGCGCTGGGAGTCCAGGTTCCCTCTGCCTCTGTACCCCACATGGTTCTGTGGCCTCTTGTCAGGTCCTGCAGCTCAGCCACCCTCACAGTGGCGTTGTCACGAGGGGCAGACCCTGGAAGCTGAGTGGTGTATCATCTGATGTCATGATCAATGTTGATCTGAATACTATTTTTATGCTTTGGACCCCATTTTTTCCTTTTATAATGCAAAACAAGAGCTCTAAAAACATAACAATGTGAGAATTTGCTGTTTATAGAAATATTCTTTTGGGGGGTAGAGGGTAATCTTTTTTTCTTTTTCTAGGGAGAAGATGCATATTCAAAGAAAGGTATCTAGACTGGGCTCTTCTGAATCCATTATTTTATGGCTCCTGGGCCTCAGTGTCTTTGTAACCACAGAGTTTGTTACACAGTCCAGAAGGAAACTTGACCCTCCAATAAAACCATGTGGAGCCTTCCAGGATGACCTCACTGTTTCATTTCTGGAGTGGTCAGATTCTCTAGCTAGGTGGGAGGAGAAACTTGTAAAAGGAGAAGCATGCCTCCACTTTCCTCGAGTTCCCTTTGCCTGTCCCGAAACACATGAGGGCTGCAGGAGAAGAAGGGCCTTGCCAGGGGAAATGAAGTCCCCCTGCAGTGCCGTGTCCCCACCGTGGAGGTGGATTGGTCCTTTCTACCTCATTGGTCTGCAGAGCTAGGAACCGTGCCAAGCCTTGACAAAACCAGCTTTGTGTATTTTCTTTTAAACAGAAATGGGCTTCAAAGGCCCGGTACAGTGCCTTGAACACAGAGTCACTGTTGGGTCAGTAGGCAGGGCCAGCTCTGTTCCCAGTCCCCCCAGGACTTGTTCTTAGCAAGCATCAGAATCACCTGGAGGGTGATTGTTAAAACACAGATGGGCCGAGCTCCACCCCAGAGATTCTGAGTCACTGGGTCTGGGACTAGTGGAGAATTTGCATTTCTAACACCCTCCCAGGTGATGCTGATGCTGCTGGTGGGGACCACACCTGGAGACCACACTGTGGCTCCCGGGCACTTGTCATGCAAGTGTAGAGACAGGCAGACTGTGTTCCTGAGTGGTGGCTCTGAGCTGGTGCCTGCCTGGTGGGAACCTCACGCTGGAGGAGTGCAGAAGCGGTGGTTCACTGGAGATGCTGGAGGGAGCCTCAGTTTTGCTTCTTACCCCAGGAGCTTTCTCTCTGGTCCTGTCATGAAAGACCAGGATGTGGCATTTTGGGCAGCTAAGATGGGCTGTCATTACCTCCTTCCAGTCCATTCTTCTCTCTGGTGTTGCAGGAAGCTTTCTTTCTGAACCCTGCCAGTCTCCTATGTAAGGGCTTACATTTGCCTTAAGATAAAGTCCACATTCTCCTAAAGTAGCTGCGAGGCCATTTGTGATCTGAAATACTCCAATGGTCACCAACTGTTTTCCTTTGTGAACTCACTATGTTCTTCTCGCTTCCGGAGTGTCCTATTTCGCTGTTCCCTCTGCCTGGCATGTTCTTTGCTTACCCTCTAGTTAGGCCAGCCCCTCAGCGTAGCCCTCACTTGCTCTGGGGAGCATCCTTTGGTCCTCTGGAATGAGCTGGTGCCTCTGCAAAGGCTCCTGTGTCATCCTGTCTTTCCCTCACTTCTTCTTGAGCCACGTTGCTACCTGTTTACTTCTCTTTGTGGACTGTAGGCTCCCTGAGGGCAGGGAACCCATCACATGTTCATTTATGCATCTCCAGGTGTATAGAAGGTACCTGGCATATAGAAGGCCTTCTTAATCATTCTGTGAGATAGGTACTGCAGGGGAGGAAACTGAGGCACAGGTAGGTTAATTACTTGGCTTTTAGTTATCCTGCCACTGAGTTATAAAACCAGGACTCTCACCTAGGTCTCTTTGATCCAACCCCTTGGCCAAGTGACACTGGGAGGTTTTCTTCTCTGAGACCAAGAAGCCCTCACCATGGTCTGCAGGTCTACTGGGATCCTTTAAAGACTGGCTACTGGTTTTTTAAAAAAAAAAAAAAAAATGACTTTTTCCTGTTTTTCAGGTGAACTAAGAAGCGGACTCTTCAGTTGACAGCTGGCCCAGTTTCTGCATTTCATTAAGAAGCACTTCTTACAGGTAAGGGGTTGGTTCCTGGGACTGCACACGCCCAAGTAGGTTGTTCGGTTACTGCTGCCTCGACAATGCACTGCGACAACCACCCCAAATTCTCATTCACTAGAAGGAAAATCCTTCGATGTAGGGCAGCATCTCCTCTAAGGAAGATATAAAATGGCCCCTAGCTTCTGTTGTGAGTTACCTGATGGAGATGTTTACCCGGCTGGCTTTCTCCTGGGCATTGCTGGCCTCCTCATCACCTGACACTCCTTTTTGCCGACACCCTTCTCCCCTCCATTTGGGTTGGTGCTTTAGAATACTTTTTCTTCATTTAAGACCCAGCCCAAATTTCCTCTGCTAGTTATCAAACTGTCTAAGTGAGAGGCTATTCGGAGCATTGCCTTGTTCTGCTCTCCAGCGGAACAAATGCCTGCCGCTTTATGCTCACGTTGCACTTACCACGGGGAGCTTTACTTACTTGCTTGTACACATCTTTTTCCTCTAGTCTGTAAGTTCCTTTTGCTGCTGTCTTCCACCTAAGCATGGTTCCTGGCATGGAACAGATTTTCAATAAATGAAAGAATGTTAGTTTGAGGGAAAAAAAAAATGCCCTGTGAACTAAATTAAGGCACAGCCACAAAAAAATCATAATGTATTCCTAAACCAATTAAATGATTTGTAGAGTGCTTTTGGATTCATTATATGGCTGTTTGTTCACATTACCACACAGTTGAGAATTTACCATGATGTAGTTAAATCCATAGGAGTTTAGATTCTTGAAAAAGATAGGAAGTCGTGAGGTTTTTTTTTTGTTGTTCTGTTACTCCTAAGTAGTGTAAGTGTTGCTAGGTCAGGAGGTCATAATGTACTAAATGGCTACCTGTGGCCAGGACCAATCAGCTCTCTGGGCTGCCTTTGGAGAGAGACACATTTGTCAACCAGACCCTGGAAGCCCCAGGCAGTCCAGCCATTGACATGCACACCACCGTAGGATCGAACATGTATCTAAATGTATAGGTGGTAGGGAGCAAACAATAGACTTTCCCAATTGGCAACCCGAAAGAACTAAAAATATTTCTCAGTGGCATGAGGATTTTGTTTTAAAACACACTTTAAATCATTTTAATAAGCTTTTAAATCAGTGTGTTTCGGCCGGGCACAGTGGCTCACGCCTGTAATCCTAGCACTCTGGGAGGCCGAGGCGGGTGGATTGTTTGAGCTCAGGAGTTCGAAACCAGCCTGAGCAAGAGCGAGACCCCGTCTCTACTAAAAATAGAAAGAAATTAACCGGACAACTAAAAACACATAGAAAAAATTAGCCGGGCATGGTGGTGCATGCCTGTAGTCCCAGCTACTCAGGAGGCTGAGGCAGAAGGATCGCTTGAGCCCAGGAGTGTGAGGTCGCTGTGAGCTAGGCTGATGCCACAGCACTCTAGACCAGGCAGAAGAGTGAGACTCTGTCTCAAAAAAAAAAAAAAAAAAAAATCAGTGCGTTTCAATTTTCTCCATACTTCTTAGTAAGTTGGGTGCTTTGAGAGGTACACTGATTGGCTCGAGGTGATACTGCTCTATCCTGTGGGTTGGGAGTAGAAACCCTCAGGGTGGTGCTTCACCTAAATGTTGGAGCCCACATGTGCCCTGGGTCCTTTCAGGAGCTGCCAGGTGGCTGAATTCTCTGAAGCTTGGGGGTGGTGTTTAACGCAGACCAAAGACTATTTTCACATAGGAGAATGTGGTCTCAAGGTTTTGCTCCTGCCTTCTTACTCTGCTTCTACATTAATGATGCCGCTTTCACATTATCATTCAGCCTTTCCAGGTGCTGAACCGGTTGTTTGCAGCACTAAGGCAAAAAGAAGTTGTTTGCTGGTTTCTGCATATGCTCTCCCTACAACCTAGTAGGGGCACCCGGCCAGCAAGTACCATGTCAAAGTCGTCGCTTACCCGTGGTTTCTTCTCCCAGTTG
This sequence comes from Propithecus coquereli, assembly GCF_000956105.1. NCBI lineage: Eukaryota > Metazoa > Chordata > Mammalia > Primates > Indriidae > Propithecus > Propithecus coquereli. The sequence continues at coordinate 4,280,740 of NW_012155284.1, forward strand.
TAGAGCTGCCTGAAGGAGAATCTGGCAGAAGACAAGGCAGTAAAAGAAACTTGACTCCTAGTTGACCCTCTTCATGGTCTTAAAGTTTCCTAGGGCTTGGGTGGAATGAGGAATTCAGCTTTGCCCAGGAATGTCCAGTCTCCATGGAATCAGTTTGTCTATCATACTTGAAAAATAAGCTAAGAAAATAAATTGAAATGAAAAGCCCAGATGTTAAAATATGAGTGGATTTTAGCAGTCTTTGGAATTTGAGATGTTACTGAATATTTATGTTGTACCATCCCTGAAGAAGCTGAGTGCAGGGCCTTTGTTGTGTGTCTGGTCCTCACACGGCCCAGCACATGGGGAGTTCTTACCAATTTACAATAAGCAGCAACTCATTGAGCTTCTGGGAGATGTCTGATTCTCAGAGCGCCTCTTGTTTTGCAATATAATCCTAATCAGGTTAGAAAAAAACAAAAACAGCAATGAGGTAGGTCAAGACCTCAAGTTATTGAGCTGGTCTCCATATAGGCTCACCCGCTGGAGTATGTTCAGGCACACTTCACAGAGGCTCTAGTTGAATCTTGCCTGCCTACATCGTCCTAATTAGAAAGTCCAAAAAGTGGTATGGTACCTGAATTTCCTCAGAGCTTCTGAACTTGTAATAAGGTGCTATTTTTTTCATTCGGTGAAATGTTCACTAGTTCTAAAGATGGGACTGCTAATACCTTCCCAGTTGAATTTTTATATCAGGGTGTGTGTTTTTTTTAATATAGTTGTTTTTGTGCATTGACCTTGATCCAAAGATACTGTCCAGCATGTGTCCAGGGTACACATTTGGGAGGAGTCAGAGCAAAGGCAACTAGTGGACACAGCAGTTGGTCTACTGGTCTTGGACGCCAGTGCCATTAGCATACTGGGCTCTGCCTGACCATTTATTTCCTTTATTGCTGAAATGCCCGGGAATCAGGTACGAGGATATAGATAAATGGCACATCTCCCCTAAAGCTGTGTTGTTGATTTTTTTTTTTTTTTTCAGGTAAAGCCTTTATTTTCTGCTGTAGTTCTTTAAAGAGGAATCAAAGTCTCCAAAATAGCCTTTCAAGTTTCATCGTAAAGCTGCGCCCATATATTGACATCTCTGGGAAGAGTTTGCTCTATTCCATTTCCAGAGCACAATCAATGCATGATTTAAGAACCACTTTTTACTTGGATCAGGTAGCTTGTCAGCTATGATTTGTGGGCTGGTTTGTCTTATCTACTATAGGGGTTTGGTTGTTGATTTGAAAGGAAACTTACAGGTACTTATTTCCAGGAAAAGTTGATTTAAAATGGAATATATTAGACTTTTTGCCTTACAAAAAGTCTGGGTATATTGTTTTATCATTCTTCTGTTCCCTTTCAGTTAAGGAACGACAATTCCCTGTTCCTTAGGGTTTTTAAAAAAGATTTTGGACCTGAATTAGAAGGAGGCCCTTTAGATAACTAGTTAATAAAAATAACTTTTCCAAATAGGCAAAAGACAGAAAAAATTTCCTCTTCCATCTCTTTTAATGATAAAGAGTAAATAGCTGGCATTTTATATGATTCCTTTTACCTATAAATCATTCTTATATGAGAACAATTTCTGAGACTTCTGGAATCCTGTCCTCCCAAGCTCCTCCTTGGGATCTGGGAAATCCTTGATTGGCTCCCTTCAGACCTCTTCCTTTGATGCTTATCTTTCCTCTACTTTGTTTCCTAAGGGCACACGCCGGTGCTCACCTCACCTCGCCTGTGTTTCATCTGCTTGCCTGACCTTACTGCAGAGGAGTCCTTCTTCCCTTTATGGCTACAATCTGAAAAAGAAAACAAACAGTTGAAGCTCCCCTTGCAGCCCAGCAGGCTGGGGAAAATAGCACTCATTCTCCTTGTTTCTGGGTTCAAAGTGCACTTAACATTTTATGGGGGCGACCGGCCCTCCCAAGGTGCTGGTTTGAGTGGGCCTGTGTTTTAGCCTGGTGGACGATTAACCATGCTGACCTCCTCCTTTTGCCTTTGCCTTTCTGGCTGAGTTGACACTAATGCTCTGAGTGAGAAGGGGTTGCTACTCCTTTGAGCCAGCATCAGGCTGGGGTCTTGTTCAAAGGGGATGCCTCTGAAGCATGAAGATTGAACTGATTGTGACCCCACCCCGGGGGAGGAGAAGCTCCCTCTGGGGAACAGGCCGGGAGGAGGGAGCCATCAATTACTAATCCCATTGGCCTGTGGGTCTTCGGGGTCTCATATCCGTTTAAAGGACAGTGAATTGGCGGGGGGGGGGGGGGGTTGAAGGTAATAAAGTAGGCCTTAAATTAGAGGAGCAGGGGGTCATTTCATCTAATTTTGTGGTTGTTACTGAGGAATAAAAGGCAGAGGAGATAATTTCATTAGTCCCCTTTGAGATCTTTATCAGGGTGAGGCGGCATTTTGGGATGTAGCAGAGCCTCGCAGGGGCTGTGCATTTCCGCCCTGGTAAGCCTAGAGCTAGATTTCCTTAGTGCCAGGGCAGGGCTTGGGAGGCACAGCGACCCTTTAGGGCACTGTGGCCAGGAACCGACCGTTTCTCCTGCTGTAAGTGAGAGATGAAGGCTACTAGTCCCAACACATAATTCTGTTGGCCACTCAGGAATGTAGCATTCACATTGAAAATGAAAATATGCACCAGAGAAGCAAGCTCATTCAGAGCTGGGATTTTGTTTCTTATTTCCGAGCAAGGCTAGCTAGTCTTCTGTTGTTGACTTATTTGGAGCATCATGGTCATCAGTCAGGTTCCTCTGAGCTGAGCATTGTCCAGTATCAAACCGTGTGGTGGAGGGTTAGCAGGGAAGTGAGAGGTGTGCTTTCTGTCTGATTAGTGCTGTTCTGTTCACAGTGTAAGTTCACATCTGTTGCTTCATAAAAGCCCTATTGAGTAGGCAGGTATTTCTATCCATGTTTGCTGTTTGCAGAGGAGGGCGTGGGGCAAAAAGGGGTGATGTGACTGGCCCAAGGCCTCCTGGTAGGGAAGTAGGGAGTATGGATTTCATCCCTGGACTTCTAACTTTCAGATTAAGCTCTCTGTGATCATAATTAGAAGAAACAGAGGAAAGAGGAGGAGGAGGAGGATAGGAATGATTTCCCCAAGAGAAGGGAGAAGGAAGTAGTGGTGCTAAATAGTACTCTGACCAGCTACCAGCCGGCACCATCCCCCAAGGCAGCTTGGTTTCTTTCTTGGGGTGGTGGGGGAAGTGGCCACAGTGGGCAGGGAAGGTGGGGGAGGCTGGGAAGGCTGCTGGCATGTTTGACACAGTCCTAAGCAGATGCTGATTAACTTCGGGAGAGCCTGCACCTATCGTCAGAAAGGACTGGGTCTTGCTAGCTTATTTCTGGGGCACAGCCTTTTCCGTGTCCGTCTGAATTCACACTCTTACCGTCTCGTGTCTGATTGCTTTCTTTTCCCCAGCTCCTCCCTCTCTATTGTATATATTTCTGTTTAATATTTGTGAACTTAGCTCTGCAAAAAAGAAAACTCTTGAGATGTGCTAATAAAAGCCTTAACCACTGTTAACTGCATTTAATCATAGCTTAGGTTTGTACAGTGCTTATAAAAATCTGTTGCCCCAATCGATTCAGGGTCTGGTATTTTCCTCCTGCAAGTTGATGATGGAAACTGTGGACACCTCCCTTTCTGGTGGATGCAGTACCCTTGGGAACTCCCAGGAGGCAAGACTCCAGCCAAGTGTTTTCCTGAACTGTTGCCTGAGCGGAATTGCTGGGGGTGGGGGTAGAGAGGGAAGATTTTCACTTGTTTCATTAATGCTTCTCCGTATCCTCTACAAGAATCTCTGCCCCTGCAGTGCTCACAGGCAGGAGTCCTCTCGCTTTGCTGTGTGCGGTTTCTTTCCTTCACAACCGTGGCTAAGCAGGAGCTGGCTGTACTTCGGTGCCTCTTAAAAGCTTTTCTCCCTGGCGGTGTTCAGGATGTCGAAGTGCAGTGTCAGAAATGATGTGAGTTGATGAAGAAGAAATAAACAAACGCAGGCAGCATGTGAGGAAGGCTTGGCAGCCTTCCTCCTGTTTTTCTGCAGTTTTGATCTGAAGGAACCAGATTTCCTCTGTGTGGAAGGAATGGGGCTGTGAGTCCCTGTGCCAAGGAGCCTGAGCTGTGCACGCCAGCAGGCCTTCCAGACGAGGGCATGAGTTAGTCTAATAACTGGGATGGAAATGCATAGCTCATGGTTGGCAGAACGGAGATAAGTCACAGGACTGCAGCCTGAGCTATATGTATGTGGAGTTAAAATAGCATCTGTTCAGGGAAGCGGAACATTCCAGAATGCTTCAGTCCCCTCTTGGCATCAGTGCAGAGAGTGGAGAATAGGAGAGCTGGGAGGGACTTCACAGAGCTTTTTGTCTAAGCCCCTTAATTTCAGTTTAGGACACTGAATAACATGGGCAAAGCCCCATGATGGCAGGGGCCCTTGTCTGTCTTGTTTGTTCACCCTCCTGCCTTTGGCCCCTGGTTTGTATTAGGTGCATAATATGCATTTGTTAGATGATCGAAGGATATAAATGAAGATACAACTTCTAACTCCCAATCCAGTGCTCTGAGATATTTACAGGCTGAAAAGTCTGTAAATGTTGCCAAGTAGCTTTTATGTACTTGAGGCTTTCTTTTTTTTTTTTTTTAATTTGTACAAATTTATGGGGGTACACATGAAATTTAGTTACATACTTATAATGCACAGTGATCAAGTTAGGGTATTGAGGGTGTCCATCAGAGGCTTTCTTGACATTACACACAGATTAGAAAATTGAGACATAGCAAAATCCAACCGGCTTCTGAAAGTTGGTGAAATTGCGGGGGAGACAGGCTTGCTCAGGCTTGGGTGGTGGGTGGAAGGCAGGACTGCCACACCGCCCAGTACCTGGGGCCCCTCTCACGTTGGATTCTGTGTGAGTGGTGCCTCTGGAGTTGGGTGAGGGCCCCGATAACTCAGCCTCCCTGGAGGAACAAACAGGCTTGAAGTTGCCCCTGTCCCTAAGAACAGTACCCAGCAACTGGGAGCCCACCCTCCTGTGACGCAGTCACCTCCTTTTCAGAGGGATGTGCAACTTGGAGCTCATCGGACTTGCCATCTGTTTGTAGAAATGTTTGTGTGTGTGCAAAATGCTGCAGGTGTGACTGGAAGGTCCAGGTGTGTCTGAGCACTGCAGCGACAGGAGTCGCTGAAGTCCTCCATACAGGGTCTCCCCCACTGTCCCAGTCCATTTTGAAAATTGCAACCCTGCTGTCATGGGCCCCAACTAAGGAAACCAAGTCTTGCAGTGGGCTGCGCTTAGAAACCCGCAGTGGTAAGACACGCTGCCATTTTCAGGCTGGTAGCTCAAAGCATTGCTGTTTATCTCCTTTATTTAACTTCATGGTTAATTCACAGAAAGAGATTTTCAGTTACAAGGGAGTTTTAAAATTTAGAGTAGTTAATAGGAGATTAATTCAAGATTAAAAGTTGCCAAAAGGAATTTATAAAATCAAGAAATCTTATTTGAATTCACAAATACTGACCCGAGGAAACGTCATCATTTGCTGCTTGGTAGGTTTCATCTACCGACTCTGGTCCATCTTCCCACCCCTCAAGCGTGGCTAGTGATGTGTCTCTTTAAATTGACCTGTAGGCTTCACCACTTGGCTTTGCTGTCTGGGGGAGAGGTGCTTCCTCTGGAATCCTTGGCAACTGATCATTTTCATATGGAATTTCTGTGCTACCTTGGGGAGAGAACATAGTTCCTTCTGGAAATCCCTTCCACTCGTTCACCTGACTTCTGCTGATGCCTATTTTGTACAACCTCTCCTTACTTCTCTCTAGGAAATATGTAGCGGACAGCCCACCTCCTGGTGGGTCAGAAGACAAGCTGCACTCACAGCCTGATTGACGACTATAGAATGAATTGGTTGGGTTGTGGCTTCTGCTCTGTATTGAAGATCACAGGGCTTATTGATCCGTAGCTGGCAGGCTTTCTGCAGGCCACAGGTAAATCTGAGCAGGTCTCCACGGCAGCAAGAAGTATTATTACTTTCTTATTGTTACCATTGTCTGGGTCATTAGAGCTTGAATAAAAAGAGTGAAGTTAAACTTGCACACTGGCATTAATCATTACTTTGCATTTTGGTGAAAATCAGGCCTTGGGAAGTGATTTTGTGGTAGTGTCCTCATAGTCTGGTGTTTGAACCTCTCGTGGGGGCTGTTCTTCGGCACTGATACAGTTATTTGTGAGCTTGTCCTGTTGTGCGATGCCAGTATAGCATTTTGGAAGTGAATAATAATTACTTGAACCCAAAATATTCTGTGCGCAAAATCATGAAAATTAGAAACAAGTTATATGTGTTGATTAGAAACAAAATGTCTTATTTGGAAAATCTAGTTTCATTCATTTGTTTGCGTGTGGAGAAGGCTTGATTCTACTCTTCAGGATTCTTGGAAGTACAAACAAAAATGAGATAGGAGCGCCCACTTCCCCAGCTGTGGGCCTTGACCTCTTATGGAGGGCATTTTAGAAAGCATACCCTTCAGTGCAAAAGTGTTTCACATTGCCTGTGGACGGAGGCACACCTTTTGTTTATATACTTATATTATTGTATGTATATAAATACAGTATTCTTTCTCTCTCTCCCCCCCCCTTTTTTTTTAAGCAGTCTGTGGGGGTCTGTAACCACAATGGCAGAGAAAAAGTTAATGGAGATTTATATAATAGTGTTCATGTTTATAAACTTCAATGCTGAAATGTGATGGAATGCTATAGTCATAGGATTCTAACTTGCTATAAAAATTAATGTTAATAAGATTGGTTCATATTTATGGTTTTCCTGCAAAAAAATCTTATATACTATTGCAAAGTGAAATAGTATCCATGTATTCATTAATTACTCCCAGATAAGGTGTAAATCACTTAAGTACAGTTTTATAGTGTACATAGAGTAGGAGTGTAAGAATCAAAGTTTGTGGTTATTTGCAAGAATGTGCTCCCACTTTTACAACACAAGTCAAAGAAGTCTTTGATGTGTCCCATCTTTTCTTCCATTTATAGCTTCTATATTTTGTCTAGATGATTTCCTCCCCTACTGCATGTGCTCTTTTCCGAGAGCTAGGATAAAATCCCTGATCATCACCCCAGTTTCATCCTCTCCCTATAGGGGTCTTCATAAGAAGACCAAGTATTCCTCCAGCCAGTCCAGACTCCAAAGGTGTCTTGGTCCATATCTTTAGGTCTTTTCTGGAGCCCAACCGTACTTCACAAACAGCCCAGCTCACCCTAACTCTAAAGAGCATGCATTTTTTGTAGGCTAAAAATGTTAATGATTAAATACAGAGGATTAGATTTTGTTTGATAATTATGTAGCCTCTTTGAGTATTTTACTAATTAAGAAACCTTAGCCTTCTCAGGCTCTTTGGAGGAAGAGAATGCTTGGGAGATAGCCCTTCCCCATTTTGCCACAGGAAGGTGGACGGGACTCTGTTTGGCAGGGTGTGTGGTGGGAAGACCCAGCCTTGAGAGTCAGGCAGGCCTGAGGTCCAGTCTCTGCTCTCCACTCCCAGGGTCGGTGACCTCAGGCAAGTTACTCATCTTTCCAGTCTCCTCGTCTGTGAAGTGGGGATAACCATGCCTACTTGTTGTGAGATGAAATGAGTGGGGGCGGGGCGGGGACCCACGGAGGGCACACCTGGAATACAGTAAGTGGTAATTGGCTTTACTGTGGTAGCAGGAGCAAGTCTGCAGTGAGTAATCCAGTACCTTCTTGAAAGTGTCTCCCTGATTGTTGCCCCCTCGGCCGAGGGGCCCAGAGCGTTTTGGTAGCTGATGTTCTCAGGTGTGCAGTGCCTTTCGATACTGGTGCCGTTCTGCCCACATCCAAACTTGCTGCTGACTGAGCGTCCCGGAGCCCTGTGCTTGGTGCGTTTACTCTTCTCCATAGCAGACAGGTCCTGGAGACTGGCATTTACTTGGGCTTCCTGTGCCTTTAGGGTCAAGGGATTTCTAGAGTGTGCATTTTGACATGATTTAAAATTAATTGTCATTTAAAAATCAAATGAGCCCTGTGGGCAGATTTCTCAGAGAATATGTGTTGCCTGGGAGGAACACCTAGGTGTGTTTGGACGCTCTTGGTGGTGAGCTGCCTTGTGGGGAAGTTAGATTCTACTTCCTGGGCCAGTACCTTAGTTGGAAAGGGGGAGGCAAAGCCAAAAGATTACATTAATATAAAAAGTATTTATGTTTGTCCTGGGAGAATAACAACATATTACACACCGTTAATAGGCCTGTCCAGCTAATAGTCCTGCCTTGCAGTTTGCACCAACCCAGCAATGTAGTAATTTATTTCACTGAGGGAATTGTGGTTTTATGTGCCATGTATTGGTGTCATTGAAACCTTGTTTAAAGAGGAAAATAGCAATTAATGTTTAGAAATAGGAAATAGCTTTACAAATTTGTGGTGGAAGAGACCCAATAAAAATGACTATCAGGAGTCCCCCAAAGGTAAATGTAAGCATTTATAAATGGTGTTTTCTGTCTGGTAGCTTGACAGCTTTCGATTTGTGAGTATTAACCGAAGTATGACTGCCACAAACAGAGCAGTGTGTGTCAGAGAGTATTACCGTAAGGAAGAAAGTAACTCCACGCAGACGTGCAGGCCAGCATCTGTGCCCTCTTGGGGACAGGTGGCAGTGGTCCAGGGTGTGTTTGGTCAGATAGGGCCGTATCTGTGCCATTGTTGCTATTGTTTTCCTGCTGGGAGATGACAGATGGAAGAGCCTGTACTGAAACCGTGGCTGTTAATCGCTGCCTCTCGGTTTGCTTGTACTCAGGCATAAACATTGCAGCTCATTATTTTAAGATACAAAAGACCATAACATATGGAAGCCCCTGAGTACTAAATCCTTTAAAATATGTTTTTTCTTTGTTTTTTTTAGTATGATGAGATTGGGCCATCTAAATTAAAAGTGACTCTTAAAGATTAAGTTAAAGAATTATGATTTTCAGACTTTTAGTAGAACTCTTTTTTTAAAATGAGATGTTTCAGTGGAGCCACAGCATACATGCATTTAACTCATAAAAATTAAACTTCATGCATGGTTCGAAAATAGAAATAATGTTAAAAATAATGTGGAGCAGCTTAGCCGTCTACTCCATGAGAGTGGGTGCCTTAGGGCAGGTTTTCTCAACCTTGGCACTCCTGACATTTTGCGCTGGGTAATTCTTTTCTGTGGGGGCTGTCCTGCACATTATATGATGTTTAGTATCATCCCTGGCCTCCACTGATGGGATGCCAGGAGAGCCTTGCTTCCCTAGTCATGATGATGAAAAACGTCTCCAGACATTGCCAAATCAATGTGCTCTGGGCAAGAGGAAGAGGACAGAATTGTCCAAGTTGAAAACCACTGCCTTAGCACGAGAGTGATACAAGGTGCTTTCCAATCCCTTACATGATCTTGGTTCCAGGTCCTCTCATAGATCTAGATTTCTGACTATGATTGAGAAAATAATAAAGACTCTGAGGCATAGTGAATGTAAACTGTAAGGGATAACTCAGAGATAATTAGTCTAAAGCATTAGATTTACTGCTCAAGGGAGAGCAGCCTCAGTGAAATCTCTCCTAGAAATTTCTATATAAAGAAAAGTTGATTGATCCATTGACACAAATGTTGGCCTTGTTCAGAATTTTTTGGTAATAGTGGGGCTCATGGGCAATTTTTAAACCCCAAGTCTGTTTAACACCGTTGTGCTGTGTCCGTAATGTTTTTGACCAGTTTTCTGAAAAGCAGTCATTGTGGTGCTTCTCAGGCTCAGGGTGGGAAACGGGCCATTCTCAATGTATGCGTTCAAGTCTGTGTGCAAATTACCTTTGACGGTGTTTGAATTATTTTTTATGCAGTATGCCTGGAGAGGTTCTGGATTTTAAAACAGGGTCTCTCTCCTTGAAGTTGGGTGGGCTTGTCAACGCTCTGACCAGTAGAGATGACAAAAGTGTGCCATGTGATTTCTGAGGCCAAGTCATAGAAGGCCGTGTGGTTTCTGCCTTGTTGGATGGAACACTGCTCTTTAACCCCTGAGCTGCCATTTGACAAGTTCAACTACCCTAAGGCTATCATGGCAGGAGAGGCCATATGTAGGCACTCCATTTGGGGAGTCTCCGCTGAACCCAGCCTTCCAGCCATACCTGCTGACACATAAATGAAGCCATCTTGGGTTCTCCAGACTGGGCCACCCACCGGCTGAATGCCACCTACAACCTTTGCTATTGCCACGGAAGCATCACCCAGCTGCTCTTTGCTCAAATTCCTGACCCACAAAATGTGAGATACTATAAAAAGTTGTTGTTTAAGAAGTCCCCTAAAAAAATCAACCTCTTTGTCTGGTGCTTGACTGAAAACATTTCTTTAGAAGCTTCTTTATTTTGTTTTATTTATTTTATTTTTTTGAGACAGGGTTCCAGCTCTGTTACCTGGGCTAGAGTGCAGTGGCATCATCATAGCTCACAGCAACCTCAAACTCCTGGACTCAAGTGATCCTCCTGCCTCAGCCTCCTGAGTAGCTGGGAATACAGGCATGCGCCACCACACCCAGCAAATTTTTCTGTTTTTAGCAGAGACCATGTGTCACTCTTGCTCAGGCTGGTCTCGAACTCCTGGCCTCAAATAATCCTCTTGCCTCAGCCTCTCAAAGTGCTGGGATTACATTTATGAGCCACTGTGTCTGGCCCATATTCTAGAAGCTTCTTGAGAGATAGTTTGTTGGTCTTACTGAAGAATTTTTAAAGGGTAATCATAACCAGGCACAAGTTTTGCTCCACCCTGCTGACTAATGCTGCTCTAGCATAGTCTGTCAAACTATTAACAAATATTTTAATTTTAATAAATATTGCTTAATGACAGCTATTAAACAAAAAAAGGTGAAGTTACTGTGGTTTATTCCGGAGATTAGGGTCCGAGCCCTGCCTTCATCTGGTGCGCTATCCCAAATGACTGCTCTCATGTTCCAAGGCAACTCTGTGGATCCTTCCTGAAATTCACAGTTTGAAAGAGCTTTCCAGTTATTCTTGCAAGATGAGGTCAGTTTGTCCTAAATCCAGTCCTGGGTTGTAAGCACTCTGTGGTGTGTCTCCCAGAGGTGAATAGCATTAAAATGTATGTCATAAAAATTGCACCTGCAGGTGCGTAGATGGCTGTCCACATGCCTGTGAGCAGACAGAATAAACCATCCCTTAGGCTGAGTGGGTTAGGGAGGAAAAATGAATAATTATTCAAAAGCATCTCTTTCTTAGAGAACTAATGGCTTTCACATAATGTGAAGTTACTAGTACTTTAAGGAAACTCTATAAGTGGTATAATGACCGTCATTAAAAGGGACTTGTGACACTCAGATTTTGAGGCCTGTGTAATGAGTTCTCCCAGAAACCAGAATTTGCTTCAGGAAAGTCAGAATTAACAACCCACATACAGGGAACTTTCTTAATTAGGGCAAGTGGGCTGGGTAATCTTGGTGCCAAGATGCAAACAAGTCCACGTTGTTAGGGGTATTCACATCAGCTGTGTTACTGTTAATGCTGGTGTCAGTGAGAAGAGTACCAGGAACTTCTGGCTGTAGTGTTGCAAGGAGCGCAAGAGTTCTTTTCCATCAAAGACTGTGAAGGACTGCCAATGAAAATAGGATGTCCTTTAGACTTCCTGGATCCCTTTTAGCATCCTTTCCTTTCTTCTCTGGGATACATCAGTCCACAGACCAGGGTTTAGGGGAGGAGAGCATCCATTTTCATGGTGTCCTGAAATCTGGATGTGCCTGCCTTAGGATTCTTACTGAAATCCTTGTCTGGCTTTGCTGTTTTTGTGTAAACTGTTTTCAGAAGCAATCCGTAGTCAGGATAGTTAAAAAGGAAACCTGGGAAAAGAGGTCGGATTTGCCAAGGGGAGGGGAGGGAGAGAGGACAGGGTGGAGGAGGGCAAGAGGGAGGAGGAGTGGCTGAGCAAGTAGCAGAGGAGACAGTGGAACTGTTTTGTCAGCATTTCTGGTCTTAAGAACACGATCAAACCCCAGATCTTAGCACTAGCTTTGCAAAGGCAACCTTTCTGCAGTGCAGTTGTATAGGTGAGTCACCTGCAGATGGTCTTCCATCATGGTGCTCCATCAAATGGTTAAGAAGAAAGGGCAGGCCGGGTACGGTGGCTCACGCCTGTAATCCTAGCACTTTGGGAGGCTGAGGTGGGCGGATTGTTTGAGCTCAGGAGTTCGAAACCAGCCTGAGCAAGAGCGAGACCCCGTCTCTACTAAAAAAAATAGAAAGAAATTAATCGGACAACTGAAAATATATAGAAAAAATTAGCCGGGCATGGTGGCGCATGCCTGTAGTCCCAGCTACTTGGG
>NW_012155284.1:4293182-4302811 GCF_000956105.1 Propithecus coquereli
TCCCAGCTACTTGGGAGGCTGAGGCAGAAGGATCGCTTGAGCCCAGGAGTTTGAGGTTGCTGTGAGCTAGGCTGACGCCATGGCACTCTAGTCCGGGCAACACAGTGAGACTCTGTCTCAAAAAAAAAACAAAAAAGAAGAAAGGGCAGGCTGAGGAAGGAATGAGGGTGTTGTATTTCTTGTGTCTCCATCAACTTGACTGTCTTAGTTATTTTTACTTTGGGAGCCAAATGAGTGGTCCCCTTATGACAGAATGTAGGTTCTTATTCTAGCACCAGGTTTTGAATCAAATCTTAGTTTTTATTTTGGGACAATGTCAGTTCTTTTAGATTAGGCTGAACAAGGGAGAAGGCTTCTTATTATGTTCCTATCAAGAGGATAGGTTTATAGATTGGTAGGTCGTAAGTTAATTTGAAATCTTCTGCTTAGAGTTTATGAAAGGACACATAAAGAATGCTTACCATATACGGATTTGTTTTTAGAAAACAGTTTTCTATTAGCTGCTGTGCCCTGATGACTTTTCAAAAATTTGGATTGTTTTTAGTCTAATTACCGGTTTAACAATGTGGGGTTTGATGCAGGAAAAGGGAAGAAATCTGTTACGTGTCTTTCCTTTGTCTCTCCTTTCTTTTTTTAATCTTCTTTGCTTGCTATTTCTTGTTTAAATTTTCTTGATATCTTTTTGATTTCCTTTTCTGTTTACTGTAATGGTTCTCTCTCTTTTTTTAAATTTCAAGATATTAAGGGGGTACAAATGTTTTTGTTGTGTGGATACCTTGTGTAATGCTTAAGTTGGGGCTTTTAGTGTGCCCATCACCAGAACCGTGTTCATTGTACCCAATAAGTAAGTTTTTACCGCTCCCCCTTCTTCCCTCCCCCCTTCTCGGATTCCAGTGGCCTTTAGGTCACTCTGTGCCCATTGATTAGCTCCCAATTATTAGAGAGTACATGTGGTGTTTGTTTTTCTGTTCCTGAGAAACTTCGCTTAGGATAATGGTCTCCAAATTCAGTCAAGTTGCTGCAAAAGACATTATTTCATTCCTTTTTATGGCTGAGTAGTACTCCATGGTATATATATATATATACCATATTTTGTATATCTACTCATGAGTTGAAGGGCACTTGGGTTGCTTCCACATCTTTGCAATTGTGAATTGTGCTGTGATAAACATTTGAGTACAGGTGTCTTTTTGATAAAATGACTTCCTTTGGGTAAATATGCAGTAGTGGGATTGCTGGATCGAATGGTGAGTCTACTGTTATTTCATTGGGGAATCTCCATACTGTTTATTCCATAGAGGTTGAACTAATTGGCAGTCCCACTGACAGTGCATTCCTTTCTCTCTGCATCGATGCCAGTATCTGTTGTTTTCTGGCTTTTTAATAATGGCTGTTCTTACAGGGGTAAGGTGGTATTTCATTGTGATTTTAATTTACATTTCCCTGATGCTTGGTGATGTTGAGCATTTTTTCATATGTTCATAGGCCATTTGTCTATCTTCTTTGGAAAAACTTCTGTTCGTGTCTTTTGCCCACTTTTTAATTTTCATTTTTTCCTTGTTAATTTGTTTGAGTTCTTTGTAGATTTTAGATATTAGCCCTTTATGAGATGTATAGTTTGTGAATATTCTCTCCCATTCTGGCTATTTACTGTGTTGATTATTTCCTTTGCTGTGCGGAAGCTTTTTAATGTAATCAAGTCCCATTTTTGTTGTTGTATTTGCCTTTGGGGGTCTTAGTCATAAATTCTTTGACTAGGTTGATGTCTAGAAGAGTTTTTCCTATGTTTTCTTCTGGAATTTTTATGGTTTTATGCCTTACATTTAAGTCTTTTATCCATCTTGAATTAATTTTTGTATATGATTAGAGATAGGGGTCCTGTTTCGTTCTTCTGCATGTGGCTATCCAGTTTTCCCAGCACCATTTATTGAATAGGGCTTCCTTTCTCCACTGTATGTTGTTGTCTGCTTTATTGAAGATCAGTTGGTTGTAAGTAGATGGTTTTATTTCTGGGTTCTCTATTCTGTTCCATTGGTCTATGTGTCTACTTTATACCAGTACCTTGCTATTTTGGTTATTGTATCCTCATAGTATGATTTGAAGGCAGGTAATATGATGCCTCCAGATTTGTTTTTTTTTTTCTTAAAATTGCTTTGGCTAACCGGGCCCTTTTTTGGTTCCAAAGAAAGCTTAGGATTATTTTTTTTAGATCTGTGAAATATGGTGTTGGTATTTTGATGGGGATTTTGTTGAATGTGCAAATCACTTTGGGCAGTATGGACATTTTAATGATGTTGGTGCTATCAACCCATGAGCAAGGGATATTTTTCCGTTTGTGTCATCTGAGATTTCTGTCATCAGTGTTTTTGTAGTTCTCCTTGTAGAGATCTTTCACCTCCTTAGTTAAGGATATTCCTGGGTATTTTCTTTTCTTTGTAGGTATTGTAAATGGTATTGAGTCCCTGATTTGACTCTCAGCTTGACTGTTACTAGTATATAGAAATGCTACTGATTTGTGTACATCGATTTTGTAACCCGAGACTTTGCTAAATTCAGTTATCAATTCTAGGAGTCTTTTGGTGGAGTCTTTAGGGTTTTTTAGTTACAAGATCATATCATCAGCAAACAGGAATAGTTTAGCCTCCTCTTTCTCAATTTGGATACCCTTTATTTCTTTCTCTTGCCTGATTGCTCTGGCTAGGACTTCCAGTACTATGTTAGAATACAAGTGGTGACAGTGGGCACCCTTGTCTTGTTCCAGTGGGCACCCTTGTCTTATTTCTATAATAATTGAGCTTAGGGGGAATGCTTTCAACTTTTCACCATTTACTATGATGTTGACTGTGGGTTTATCTTATATGATTTTTATTATTTTGAGGTATATTCCTTCTATGCCTAGTTTGTTGAGAGTTTTTATCATGAGAAGGTGCTGGATTCAATCAAATGCTTTTTCTGCATCTGTTGAGACAATCATGTGGTCTTTCTTTTTGCTTCTGTTTGTACGGTGAATCACATTTATTGATTTGCATATGTTAAACCATCCTTGCATCCCTGGGATGAAACCCACTTGATCACGGTGAATTATCTTTTTGATGTGCTAGTATTTGCTAGTATTTTGGTGAGGATTTTTACATCTATGTTCATAAGAGATATTGGTGTGCAGTTTGCTATTTTTGTTGTGTCCTTTCCTGGCTGTGGAATCAAGGTGATACTGGATTCATAGAATGAGGGAAGATTCCCTTTGCTTAATGTTATGGAATAATTTCTGTAAGATAGGTACCAGTTCTTTGTAGGTCTGGTAGAATTTAGTTGTGAATCCATCTGGTCCAGAGCTTTATTTTGTTGGGAGATTTTTTATTGCTGCTTTAGTCTCACTACTTGTTACTGGTCTGTTCAGGATTTCTATTTTGTCCTGATTTATGGTTGGGAGATTGTGTGTTTCCAGGAATTTATCCATTTCCTCTACATTATCTAGTTTGTGTGTATAGAGGTTTTCATAGTATTCATGGATGATATTTTGTATTTCTGTGGTATCACTTGTAATGTTTCCTTTTTCATTTCTGTAATAATTGAACTTATTTGATTCCTTTTTCTTTTATTTCTAGTTAATCCATCTAGTGGTCTATTGATTTTCATTGATCCTTTGTATTGTTTTATTGGTTTCCATTTTGTTGAGTTCTGAGCTTTTCTTATTTTTTTTCTTCTGCTGGCTTTGCGTTTGGTTTGCTCTTTTTCTAATTCCTTGAGATGTGACATTAGGTTGCTAATTTGTGATCTTTCTGTCTTTTCGATGTAGGCATTTAAGGCTATGAAGTTTACTCTTAGGACTATTTTTTTTGTATCCCGTAGGTTTTGAAATCTTTTGTACCCTTTGTCATTCAGTTCAAAGAATCTTTTAATTTCTATCTTAATTTCATCACTGACCCAATACTCATTCAGCAGCAGGTTGTTTGATTTCCAGGACTTTGTGTAGAATTGAGTGTTTCTCTTGGAATTGGTTTCTAGTTCCACTGTGGTCTGAGAAGATACATGGTATAATTTTGAATTTTTTACATTTCTTGAGACTTGTTTCGTAGCCTAAGATATGATGAACCTTGCAGAATGTCCCATGTGCTGATGAGAAGAATGTATGTTCAGTAGTTTTTGGGTAGAATGTTCTGTAAATGTCTGTTAGGTCCATTTATTCTTGAGTTTCATTTAAGTGCAGTGTTTCTTTATTGATTTTCTGCCTCAGTGATCTG
Organism: Propithecus coquereli; assembly: GCF_000956105.1. Taxonomy (NCBI): domain Eukaryota; kingdom Metazoa; phylum Chordata; class Mammalia; order Primates; family Indriidae; genus Propithecus; species Propithecus coquereli. Next base: position 4,297,424 of record NW_012155284.1, read on the forward strand.
TCTAGCTCTAACAATGGGGTGTTGAAGCCCCTGGTAATTACTACGCTACTATTTATCTCTTTGCTTAGATCTGGTACAATTTACTTTATGAATCTAGGAGCTTCTGTGTCAGGTTCATATATATTTAGGATTATCGTGTCTTCTTGTTGAATTGTTCCCTTTACCATTATATAATGACCATTTTTTTTTTTTAACCATTGTTGATTTAAAGTCTATTTTATCTGATATGAGAACGGCTACACCTGCTTGCTTTTGGCTTCCATTTGCATGGAATACTTTTTTCCATCCCTTTACCATGAGTCCTTGTGAGTTAGATGGGATTCTTGGAACAGCGTATACTTGGAATGCAGTTTTTCATCCAATCTATGTCTTTTAAATGGGGCATTAAGACCATTCATGGGCAGTGTTAGTGGTGATATATGGGATACTGTTCCATTCACCACGTTGGATGATACCTTGTTATTTTGTTTTCCTTCTTGTGATGTTGTTTTGTAAGAGGTATGAGCATTAACTTTTGGGAGTCTTTACACTGGTGGGTATCTATTGTGCTGTTACATGTATAATGCACTTTTGAGCGTTTCCTGTAGGGCAGGTCTAGTAGTGACAAATTCCCTTAGTGTTTCCTTGTCTGGAAAAGTCTTTATTTTCCCATAATTTATGAAACTTAATTTTGCGGGATACAAAATTTTTGGTTGGCAGTTCTTTTTAAGAAGACTAAAAATGCGACCAATCCATTGTAAGGTCTCTGCTGAGAAGTCTGCTATTAGCCTGATGGGTTTTCCTTTGTAGGTTTCCTTTCATCTTGCTGCTTGTAGAATTTTCTCCCTCATTTTGATTCTGGCCAAGTTGATGATTATGTATATTGGCAATATCCTATTTGCTATGAATCTTCCTGGTGTTTGATGACCATCTTATATCTGGATATTTGGATCTCTGGTGATACCAAGAAAGTTTTCCTCAATAATCGTCTCAGATAAGTTTTCCATGCTTTTTGCTTTTTCTTCTTCTCCCTGAAGAAGTGGGGCTGGGTGACGCTTGGGGATCATAGGAGCGAGCTGCTGGGCTGCTGGGGCTCTCCCCCTGCCCAGCTCCGGTGGAGACAGCTGCCGCAGGGCTTCTCAAGTGCTGTCAGTGGTGCCCAATCTATTCAGATCCCCCATGGCGGGGGAGGGGTGCTCAGCTCCCCCTCACGGGGAGTGTGAGAGTGTCTGCTTTCTCTGCTTCCTCCCTGGCTGGCCAGAGTGATGTGGAGGTGCCTGCAGCAAAGCTGAGCCCTGTGTAGACCTGGTGCTCTGGACCTGAGGGCTCAGAATGGCATCAGTTGCCTGGGGAATGGGAACCCCCAGGTTCCTGCCATGCCAGCTCTCCGGTGTAGTGTAGCTTCACAGATTCCAAGCAAATCCATGATCAGTCCAGAGGTCTGCAGTGGTGATGGGAGTGCCCTCACAGCTCTGGCTGCAGTGCCTGCAGGAGAGCATGGAGCCCAGGGGTTCTCTCCTCCTTTTCTTCCTCATGTGTTTATCCCTCCCCCAGGTACCTTCCAGTCTCGCCAAGTGGATCAACCTGTCACCTTCTGCTTCACTCTGAATGTCCACTGTTACTACTTCTCTGGTGATTCACAATGCTCTTTTCAAGAAGGCCCGTCCTTAGGTGGGCATCCACCTGCAACTTCAGTCCTCTCCTTGAGAGGCGCGTGTGCAGGCTGCTGCTGTTCTGTCGTCTTATCTATTTCCCTGTATACTATAATGGTTCTCATCTGGGATGGGGCTGTCCCCCTCTCCTCCTTCCCATCACCCCCACCCTACACACTGTGGCTTTCGGATATGGGAGGAGGATTGGTCTGCTCAAAGGCTTTCAGGGCATAGGGACCAGAGATCCTAAATGCCTGTACAGACATCACTCCTGAAATGTTAATACCGCCCCGACTGTAGATGAAGTCAGAGTCTCTTTTGCAGTTTATGGTGGAGAAAGAGTCTTGAACTTTGATATAAAAATGTGACTAGCTAAGATAAAACAAGCTAGTAGACTCAAGTGGATAAAAGCCCAGGCTTTTGGTTCAGACTGCCTGGGTTTGAAATCAGCTGGTAATTGAATCTGGGTGATGTTTGGGAAGTTACTTAAAATGTCTTTACTTCAGTCCTTGAATCTGTAAATTGGGGCTAATAATACCTCATAGGTTTTTGTGAAGATCAAATGAGTTAGAACAGTATTTGCCGTGTCTGAAGTATTCAATAGTTACTTTTTTTTTTTTGATAAAATATCATTTGAAAGGGTCCGAGGGCTCTCTCCCTATTCCTAAATCGTTTAGTCTTTTTTTTCTTCTTAGCATGAGTTATATTGATGCTCATTTTTATATGAGCCAATATGGGCTCCACCATAATTTTAAGTTTAAATATAACAAAATGGTTTTAGAATATTTCTTAAAGATTTATAGTAAAATGGAAAGAGTCTTGTGTAGAGTAATAGAAACAGTAGGTTTCTGTGCCAGATACTGTGAGAAGTGCTTGTGTCAGGCTGCTTTAGGACTGCTTTTCTCATTGTAAAGGTGGAACTTAGAAGTAGATTATTTTTCCTTAAAATGAGTGAGCTTTACGCAGAGGCTGAGATGCTCGTAGTATGGGTGAAGAAACAATCCTTTTTGTCATCTTCCACCCTCTCAAGACCCAGTAGAGATACTGAGGAGACTCCCAAGCCAGAGAAGGTGGGTAGAGTTGTTCTGGTAGCTTTTGTCTGTTGGACCCTGCTTTCTAAGGGGCCAGCTAGAGATGCCCATGCAAACCAGCCAGGCTACCCCAGGGAATTGAGGGTGACCAGACCAGATCCAGGGCATATGTCACCCATGAAGCTTTTTAAAACTTTGAGCTAAACCCTGCCACCCACTAATGTGGCATTGGCACCAAAATCAACATCAGTCAGCAAGTATTATTTCTAAGGCCTGTTGTGTAACTGCTGTCAGATACTCTCTGATGACCAAGGACAGAAAGTAGTATTATGAAATGGCATTTGTTTAGGGTGTCCCAGGAGTCAGGGACACAATGTTGACCAGAGCTCTCTTACAAAGACAGCTATTCACTCCTTCCCATTAATCAATCTTCCCAGTAATCAATCCTGTGGTGCTATTAACACATTCTCCCATTTTGTACCTAATGAATCTGAGTCACAAGTTTGATAACTTTCCTAAGATCATACAACCAGTAAGTACTAGAACTGGATTTTAGACCGCATGTCTGCTTGATGCAAAGCTTGTTTGAAATCACCACCCTGGCTGGCCATTCTCTCTTAGTATGAAATAGACATGGATAGTCCATTTGAATGGATTTAAAATTAGAACAAATGAGCACAGAAGGATGAAAATCACTGATAATAGGAGGAGGTTGACACATGCAAACATTAGAGAATAATAATCAGCATCAGTTTATGCAAGGTACCACCCATTCATTAACATATTTAAATCTTCACAACCATCTTATGGAGTATTAGTCCCATTTTACAGATGAGGCAGCAGAGGCTCAGTGAATATAAGTAACTGGTGTAAATAATGCAACTATTGGGTGGCAAATCAGGTATGTGAATCCATTTCCCACCATATCATGCTGTGAAAGGCTGGGAAGAAGGTCTTGCCTACTCACTTCCAGTCTCTTCTAGGGTGAATGGAATAAGCCTGGATTTATGAACCAGGAAAAATGAGTGTACGTTCCAAGTCTGTCATGGTCTTATAGAACCAGCGCATTCATTTCTCATCCAAGAAACTTACCCATGTCTTAAGAGAGAAGTAAGCCCATGACAGAGGTAGAAGGCTGGTAAAGGAGGCATAACATCCAAGTGGTACATTCTGTGGACTTGGCCTCATTCCTTGGCCTTGCCTCTTGGGAGAACCTGGAAAAGGCTGTATTGGCATTCTTTGTACTAGCTCCTGTGCACAACTGCCTTCTCCACGGAACCACCCCATTCTTTGGGTGCTTTATCTGCCAGGAGAACCCCAGGATCGCCAGGTGTGCACGTGGTGGAGCTGTCTGGCAGGGAGAGGCCTGACGTGGTCTCTCTGTCCTCAAGCTATCAGTGGACCATCCCACGGGCATTATGAAGAACAGCCCTCGGCTCACCCTTAATTCATTAGGAAATCACCATCTCCCCAGCTCATTTGGTGCCAGCCTTAAGCGCACTCTAAATGTAGGACTCAGTGCTACTGTGAAATGGAGCCCAGCACTGTGAAGACAGCCCCTGGCACTGGGCCTCTGGGCCATTGCTGTTTGCAGGGGCCAGTTTCATGGAAGTAATTCTGGGTATTGGGGCAAGGAAAGGCAGCCTTGTGTGGAGGAAATGTGACACGGGTAGGTAGTTGACTGCTTATTAGTTTACTCTTGCAGCCAAATTATTTTTGTTGCTGTTAAAAATTAATTTTAATAATTGCTTTTGGATCAAGCTGTTGAATAGCTGAGCCAAGTTTTCATGCCCAATGAACTTTTATAGCAAACTCTCTTCTCTTTATGGGGTTATTATGGGGATGATATTTGTAAAGCACTTCAACTGCTTACAGGAAGGCTCTGGATAAATAATAGTCATATTTTCAGAGTTTTGGAGGAACGATTATGCGGTGGCATTCCAGTTCTGAAAGATGCAAATCATACTCTGCTGTTAGTCATTTGTTTCAGTGGCTACTTTCCTATTTTTAATTTCTAAAGGGAAATTTATGCAAAAGACTGGGGCGATTTTTATATTTCCATAACATTTTTGAACCGGCTAAAAAAATCTCTCCTTTGAGAGGAATTGTTTTCACAGTGTCAGAGTTTGACTAATAAGTAGTAGTCAGTAGGAAATGCTCTATTGTCAATGAACAGCTAATAGCATTAATTTGTATCAGAATGTCACAGTTCTTTACTATAAAATAATACTTTTTTCTGTCTTACTGGTCTCTCTTTTTTTTTTTTTAATCTACAAATGAAAAGCAGTTCAACTTCTGAAAAAAAAAAAGATCCTGCAATATTAATGGCATAACAGAAGCACCAACTGTATCATTATAACAACAAGTTCACTCATTACATGATATCATTTTCTCATCCTACATTGCAGCACACCCATGTTCCTTTGTACGACCCTGGGCAAGACACGTAACCTCTCTGGCTATCAACTCCTTTATTTGTAAAAAGAAGGGTGCTTGACAGGATGATCTCACGATTCCTTTGAATTTCAATATCTTGTGCTTCTATGAATATATCACATACGCTGCCTCCCATGAGTACTGTGAGTTATGTACGTTCTAATATGGGAATAGAACATCATGTAAAATATAATAAATCACTTTTTTTTGTGCTCTTTTTTTTTATTTTTTTTTCTTTTATTTCAGCATATTATGGGGGTACAGATGTTTAGGTTACGTATGTTGCCCTT
>NW_012155284.1:4303021-4313505 GCF_000956105.1 Propithecus coquereli
ACAAGAGCAGAAGAACGGGATCCATTTGTACTCACCATCAAATTGGTATTAACTAATCAACACATAAATGCACATATAAGAATAACATCTATTGGATGTCTTACTGGTCTCTTTGGTTTTATCTTTTTGGGGAAGAAACACCAAAACAACAAAAAAAAATTCTGTTTTTTCAGAGAGAAATATACTCTCTAGACAAGACCATTTTACAATATACTGTGGTTTTTTAGCAAGTCCCCTAACGTGTGTGCAAGTGTATCCTAAGAACTTGTCTGTACTACACATGGGAAAATGGAATTAGGCTCCCCTTGGTGCATCTGTATATTCTGAATTTTAACGATAGATCTTCAGTAACACTTAAAGTTTGAGCTGCCACATGATCTATTCTATACACAGCAGCCGTCAGGATTTTAAAAAATGTAAATTAGATGGCAAATTGGACTATACTCCTTTGATTAAAATCTTCCAGTCTTTTCCTGGTGGGATCTGGCCCCACTTGCTTTGACAGCCCACTTTGTAACTGTCCTGTGCTCATTCTGCCCCAGCCCTGCTGTCTTTTTGATCCTCAGCCACCCAGCTCCAGCCCCTCAGGGCCTCCTGTGGGGCTGTTTCCCTGCAGGGAATGCTCCTGCCCCAGGGAGGAGCATGAGAAGGAAGCCCAGATGTCAGAAGGTAATTCTTAACCCTGCCAAAGTACAGAGGCTGATGATGGACTGGACAGAGTTCGAGGACCCAGCAGAGTTTCACTCTGAAAGTCCTCCTCCTGTGCCTCAGCCCACACTGACCTTGCCCTGCTGGGGACTGTCCTCACAGCGAGACCACACAGCTCACTGCTGCCTTGGACTCAGTGAGTCAGCAGGGCAGGGACTGTTGGCCCTTGCTTAATGAACACTGGCGTTATCTCCGTTTGTTTGTTTGCTCCTGGCCTTAATGAACCTTTTTTTTTTTTTTTTTTGCAATAACAAAGAAGTGGAACCTTAACTGAATCAGAGCTGTACCACTCCCTCTGCTTCTGGCTCCTTCAGGAGAAACACTGACACATCCTGTTAATGCCCATGCAATGCTCCTTTCTTTGCTTGTGGTCCAATTACATCTTCTTTCTGCCACATAATATGTGTCAGTATGTTGATTCAGTCCTTGCATGTGGCCAAATCCACATTTTTCAAATGGATTAAGAATTACTCAGGAATGCACAGGAGGGAGGGAGGGAGGGACAACAGCAGCTTGGGCTACTCTTTCTTAGCTGCTTTCATTGTTAGACTGGATTTTGAGGATCCTCCACACAGAGGGACTACTGATGGCTACTTTTCCTAGAGTGTGGATGTGTTTAGATTAATAGTCTTTTGCTTCAAATCTTGCTGGCTGACGTCCTGAGAGGAATACAGGAAGCACGTGAAGAGGGCCTTCCCCCCTCCTACCTCCCCACACCATGCTGCAATGATACCACCCTTCTGGATCTGCAGTGGCCCTTGGCTCCTGAGAGGAGTCTTGCTTACTGATCTCCACAGAGTCTTTCCTGGGGGCCTGCTGGCTGCATCTGTAGAAAAGCGAAATACGCCCAAGGCAGCCTCCTTTTTTCTATTCTCCCACTTCCTTTTTGTGAAGTTTCATTTCAGCAACCATTCCCTTTTCAGGCAGGGCCATGTGCTAAGTGCGGAGGGCCCAGCTGGTGCTTCCTGAACTAGAACCCTGCTATCCTGCCTGTCCCTGATGCAGGCCCAGAGCCCACTCAGGGTCTCTTTTCCTGTGGTGAGGCATGGGAGTGGGTATGTGCGATGAGGAGGCTGTTGGTCTGGTGGCTCAGGTGGGCTCTGACTGGTACCTCTGCTCCGCTCTGTTCTATGGGAGCCTGGGTAGGTGACTCTGGTTACGCTGGGAGCTGCTACCCAGGGCAGGCACGTCACCAGCCTGAGGTTCAGGCTGCTACCATTCTGGAGCTTCTGATGTATGACAGCGAATTTTCATCCTGTAAATAAAGGATGACTGGTATTTATTTGCTCCATAAAAAGATTTTTTTTTTTTTTTTAAGGTGAACTGGTGACTTTTTTCCTTCAAAATGAAAGGAACTTAATTTTCTGGATTCTTTTCTGTTCAAAAAAGAAAGTGCTTATTGTAGAAAGTTGAAACAACACGTACAAATACAAGTAAAGTGCAAAGCATGCCAGGTATCCACTTCCTAGAGATAATCAGTACCATATTTTGATGATCATCATGCCTATGTACACACAGCCTTAGATATAAGATCATATCATAAAACATTTATTTTTTTTTTCACTATAGATTGTGGTATTTTCTGTGTCATAAATTTAGAGACACCTCATTTTTAATATCTAAAGAGTATTCCATTGTATGGATGTGTTGTAATTTATTTAACCAATCTCAAAAATTCCAATCTCTGGAATTTTTTCCCACTTGTGACTAATGATCCATTGAATGTCTTTGTACTACACTTGTCTAATTATTTCGTAGGGTAAATGGATTAAAACTACTGAGTCAGAGTATAGCCATTTTAGTTATTCATGCAGGTCGACAAACTACTTGCAGAAAGGTCATGCCATTTTTTAATTATCCCATAATGAAGGAACGCCTCTTGCTGACTTTCTTTAATGTTGTTCTCTAATGTATTTTAAATGATGATTAAATATCCCAAACTTTTTATGTACTTTTTTTTTTTTTTTGCAAATAGAGTTTGAATAACTAAGTTGGGAGAAGTATAGTGATTAATTTTGTAGCTTCAGTAGAAAAACAAACTGTATATCCCGTATGTATTTTCCCTTATATGATTCTAGTATGCAGTTATGTCTTTGCTTGACGTTTATTTTAAATAATTTTCACATGGAGTTTGTGTAATTAAAACTGTGCCCTTTATTAGTTTCTATTTTGGACAATCTGTCATGTTCCATATTTTTATATTGCTCCTAAAACTTTGCTGAAAAGAGCTTTCTGGCAGTAGAAGTAGCAAATGCTATTTTGTAATGTGGTAGGGATTTTAAAAAATAACTCTGCGTTCTTATTTGAAGGTATAGTCTTCAGGTGAGTATTCTAGCATTTTTGCCAAGGAAGCGCTGCCTTCATGACCATCTCTGGTTTCCTTTAGAATGTGTTTCCCAGATCCATGTGATTAATGACCTGTTGTTCCACCTCTTTGAACTTTATCTCCTTGATCTCATTTGTCCATCCCCTGGTGTCACCTGAGACTTCTTACCAGTTCATTGGTTAATTGTTTATCTTACTTTTACACTTTCTTGGGTTCATCTGATGATAAAGAGATCACATATCTTCTTAAAAAGCTTTTTTTAGTGTCTGTTTTTTCACCGCCCTCCACCAAAGATAGACTTCGCCTGTTAAGACTACTGCAAAAACGAGCAAGATGTAGGCACATTCAGCTTAGGGAAGAAAACACCATCAATTTAGTTATCTTTGTAAACTTACTTGGAATTCGAAGGGAGATTTTTCAGTGTCTCACCTCCTCATGGGGTGGTCTTCTGGAGGAGACAGACTTTTCATGTTAAATTTTAATTGAAAAGACTAGGGGTACTACCTGGAGGGAAAGGACAGCTGGTGAAGAAGCTCGTGTAGGATAAAATGGGAATGAGAGGTGGGAACCTGCTGGATGGGAGTAACTAAGATGTACCAGAAAGGCTTTGAGGCCGGGCGCGGTGGCTCATGCCTGTAATCCTAGGATTTTGGGAGGCCGAGGCGGGAGAATTGTTTGAGATGAGTTCGAGACCAGCCTGAGCAACAGCGAGACCCCGTCTCTACTAAATACAGAAAAAATTAGCCGACCATGGTGGCACATGCGCCTGTAGTCCAGCTGCTCAGGAGGCTAAGGCAGGAGGATCGCTTGAGCCCAGGAGTTTGAGGTTTCAGTGAGCTAGGCTGAGGCCACAGCACTCTAGCCCAGGCAACAGAGTGAGACTCTGTATCCAAAAAAAAAAGCTTTGGAGGAAGTCGTCAGAGTAAATATGGCAAATTTTATTTGTTGCTAGATTGTAACTTATTTTAAATGTCCTTTGTTCATGCCAGAATGGCAAAATATAAACGTGTGGGAGAAGATCCACTACAACTTGGGTGTGATTGGTGAAAGACAGACTGTGATAGACCGAGTTGGAGCTGTCGAGTACTCAGGCCGCAAGACGAGTCAGAGTGCCAGGGGCCTCTGAGGGAGGGTGCTGAATAAAGTGCTTGCTCAACTGCCCGGCCAAATGGCAGGGTTACTGGCTGGAGTTGGCTACTGTGTGACAATTCACATTTTTTTCCAGCAGACAGCTGGATTTCCCTAGTGTCTATATTTGCTCATGGTGAGTTGTGTGGAAATGACCCTTTGAGGACACTAAGGTACCATTTAATGAACTGTTCCGTTAGTGCCTTTTAATAACTCACAATCTGAAGTGGTATTTAATTACTTACTTTTTCAGCCACCGGGGACCATTTAGTAATTGCTACTTCATTGCCATTTAATAAACTTCTGTCTTGTACATTAAATAGCACTGAGCAATAATTCACTGCCTAGTCCCTGGTGGCAGAAAAAAGTTAATACTGCTTCTAGAAATGCTCATCTGAAACCAGATGGTCGCTCAGGCATTGGGAAAGTAAAAGGTGCAATAAAAATCTTCAAATTAGTGGGCCCCAGACTTTTGAATTTCAGGGACCAGTTTTTTAAAAAGAATATTTAGGAACTAACTGAGGGTTGTTTAAATTTTGATTTTGCAAAGTTTTGTTCCCCTTGAGAAACTTGACCCAAGAGCACATTGCCTAGGGCATAGTGGACACTTGGTAAATATCAGTGGGATGAAATTGAGCTATGCATTTTAGACAGAATTTTTACTGGTGATACCTGTTTAATTTTGTTATTGTTTCATCAGACTTCATATTGGGATGTTAATTTTGTAAAATGTGTTATCGAATGTGGCTGACTAAAGAAATTTCAGTTTATATGGGGATTGTGAAGGTTAAATAGCATGTGAAAAGCTCTGGAACAACCTCACACCAGATCATAAGTGATCAATATTGTCTGCTGAAAATATAGAGAGATTATGCATTTTTGGATTTTATTAAATTCTGGGGAATTTTGAGATGCAGAGATGATTAGTGCAAAGATAATTAATCTGCAGGGTGTTGTGTCTTGGTTCTCAAATGCAATTCTGTGACAGATCAAAGGAGAAAGTGGATCAGTAAGAATGATTTAATTAAAATTGGCACGTTAAAGTAGAAGCATAAAGGTGCTGCCTTTTCTGTGATTTCACTCAGAGTGTATGTGGTAAGGACATCTGTCTGAATTGCATCAGGTAGTAACATAGTCATGGGGTTTGTAATAGTGACATAAAAGACCCTAAAAATCCTGGTGGGGATTTTGGAAGAGGGTGGAAGGAATGACTGACAGAGGAGTGGCCTATGACACAGATCCCTGGGGTGGCTGATGCTCCATTGGAGCCATCTATTTTCCAGACACAGTTCATCCTGCTCAGAGGCCAGGCAATGCGTCAGTGCTTGTCTTGATCCTAATGCCTGCCAGCCTTTGAAGTTGCATTGATTGCCTGGATGTCCTGTAGAATGTCCGATTTTAGCCACTGAAAGAGAGTGGAACAGTTAATTGTAACATTTTTCATTAAAGTGCCCTCCTTAATAATGTTTGAAATATAATTTAAACCCTAGCCAAGCCAGGGCTTCTGTACCTGGCTTTAGAAGCCCAGTAGCACACGGAAAGTCTATAGTGGGGCTGGGCAACCTTTTTTTTATGAGAAGTAATGGAAATCTCCTGTCATATTTTCTGATAAAACAAATTTTAAAAGATGAGTTTTCAGGCACATTATGTTGTGCAGGTTCATTTAGCAAATTATTGAAGTGCAAAACTGTGCAAACACATTGCTCCGACATAAAGTTAAGTACATTCTGTTAGAAAATTCACCGTCTTTAATCCTAGTGGTTTAGTGCTAGGTTTAAGTAGAAGGATTTAGAGAGTTCATAAATGTAGAGAAATAGAATAAACAAAAAGGATTAAAGGTATGTTTCCTTGGCAGCACTGATGTAGAACTGCGTACCTCATTATTCTCCCTAGAGATAGTCAGTTTTATTTTAAAACCAGCCTTCAAGAAGCTACAGAGTAGACAGATATAGTGAAAATACAAATTAAGAAATTAATTTCAGTAATCAGGGTGTGCATGTGATATAGTAAATACAAGTTTCTTTGATCACATAACAATCCATTGGTCTCTGTTTTGACTTTTTGTACAGTTTGTGTTTCTTCAGTAGCTTTACAACTATAACAATAGACTGTAGCAGAGATTGAATTGTCATTTATATTTCTCTCTGATTTTGGTTCTGATATTATATCTTATATCTGTGTGAGACTTATGGTTTTAAGTGGGGGTACTTAGTATTTCATTTGAAATTTTTAGCATTATTGTAGTTTTATATTCCATATATCTGTGCTAACCATATTCTGCTCATTTTGAATAGCCCATTTAGAAGTTCATCATTTTATATGTCATAAATGTATTTGACTCACTCCAAATTAGGGTATTTGAACTCTTTCCAGTTTGAGGCTGGCATAAATAATGCTGCAGCAAACATCTCTAAGCAGATGCTTTTCTCCTGCTCTTGGGGTCCCTTCCTGGGGATATATTTAAGTCTCTGGTAAAGGGCATGGACTCTTTGTGGCTTATGTTCCACATTGCTACTCCCCATTTGTTTCAAGAGCCCTCTAAGGACATATAATGAGAACGAAAAAAACAACAGGAAGGAAAAAGAATTGTGTTGGAGGTATAAAAATCTTTTTACTGATAAGAGAATGATAGTTTTCAGCTGTCTAAATCGGGACTTTGCTTGCTGTGGGCTAATCAATAAATTAGAAAATGTGGTGTAGTGGTTAAGAGCACAGGCTGTGGAATTCAAATCAGTCACATGACCCCTCTGAGCCTCAGTTTCCATCTTCATAAAGTGCTTATAAGAATTCCTGCCTCATTGTGGGTGGTGGTGAGGTTTAAATGAGATAATGTGTAAGGAAGAGATTAACTGGCACAGGGCTGGGCTCGTAAATGGTCAGTAGGTGACGGCAGCTGTGATTCGTTCTCACGAGGCCTGTGGGGCAGACCTCTGGGTTGGGTTTTGTGGGGCCTTGGCAGGTTGTTCCCCAAGGCCTCAGGCTCAGGCGTCCTCTTGGGTGTGTTCACTGAATTCCGGGTCAGAGTTCTCTGCCCGGGCTAAGTTCTCAGGTCGCATATGAATTAATATTGATGGTGAAGGGTCCCCGTGAGTTAGACTCCCCTGCAGGGAGATGTTTGCTCTTTAAGAACAAACTAACAAGGACTAAATCTAATAAGAGTATTAACCATGTCTATGTGGCAGACTTATACCATTCTTTTCTGGTACCACACTTTTTTATTTGGATAAAAAAAAGAGGAGAATTTGAGAAGGATGTGTTTCTTTCAATCCTGTACTTCCTTAGCTTACTAAAATGCCTTTAGAGAAGCTGGTGGATAAGAATTTTAAGTTGTTTGGGTTCTGTGAATGTTGTACCTTTTACTTTCCTGTGACATTAACAGAAATCTTTCTACCTTACAACCAACTACTTTTAAAAAGTCAAAGAAGTGTCAACATTATTTGACTTCTTAATTTTTTTCTTACTATTTGCCTTCTTCATTGCTGTCATCACCTCCTTTACCCATATGTGTACTTTTGGATCAATGATTTGTCATTCTCTCTCCAGAGTATATATCAGATATGCTTTCCTTTTCTGGAAATTTCAGTGGAAGCCCTTTTAAATGTAGTACCATATGTCATGAGTGCTTTGGGGGAATAGTCTAAAGTTGTGTATGTGTATTTTTTCCACATTTTTTTCCACATATATTTTTAAAAAACAGTTTTTAATTTTTTGGTTTGAAGGGAAACTTTCCGACACCCATTGACTCCTTCCTATTGAGGTCCAGCAACAACATTTATGATTGTTGAGCAATGTTTGACTAGGGATGTGGTGACCACAGCTGTGTTTCCATTGCTGGATGAACTTAGGCTCTGAGGGAAATGACTTTCCCATGAAGAGACTGAAAAGTTGGAGAGGGAGCGAGTGTTGCCTCAGCCTCCACCCCCAAGTCCTCTGGCTTCTTTGTCCAGAACGCAGCCAACACGGGGATTTCATCTTGTGTTCAGCCCGGCCCTCAGGAATGTGTCTGAGGAGTTAGAATAATTTTATTTTCCTTCTAGTGCTGTTGAATTCATTGATGGTATAAGTTTACTGTATAGATGTGGTTTTCCACTCTTACTAGATTGAGTCCTCATTAGTTTGTTATTAAAGAATGCATATCTCCTTTTGGGGGAATCTGCCTAACTCAGAAGGGCCCTTCACCATCAATATTAACTACATATAAACCTAAGAATAATTCATATTGGTGGTGAGAACTTACTCCAGGCAGAGGAATTCAGTGAATGATCCATGACTCTAAATTCTTGGTACTGTCTGCTCTGGGACCTGCATTCTCAACTGTGGTTTTGTGAACACGGTGGAATCAGCTTAGTAAATCTCACGGCAAACCAAATCAGCCTTTCAAGAAAAGACATTCTGTTGCCTTACCCTCCCAGAGAAGACAAGGGTCCAAATATTTGTCATCCTCAGTGACACCTCATTTCTCCTTTCATCACCACACCAAATGGTAGGAATTGTTCTACTTAATTGTATTTTCACAGTTTTTCCTCTGAGGCTTCCCTGCCTGTTATTTGATCTTTCAGACTTGGGGGCCCTCAGGGCCAGCACAGTCGCTTTGACGTGGGGGTTGGGGCAGATGGCCAACACCCTGGTCAAGTGTTGGGCAGATTTGAATGTCACTTTCTTTTATTTCTAATGTTTTCAGAGTTTCAGCTAATATTTTTTTTTTTTTTTTTTTTTTAGCAAATGGTTAATTTGGGTTCAGACACAGGCCAAAATGAAATGTTGTCCTGGCCATCTGCTATTTACGTTCCATGGTGGAAAGTATTTTTTTTAAGCCAGAACATTTACTTTAGTTACCAACTTCCTTCATAGTATTTTGTTAGTAATATTTCTCTGAGGAGGAAGTATATTGTCTGCTTTCATTCATTAGTCATTTATCTCCCTGGAAATGTTTATGATTTGATTTTTGAAATTGAGAAAAGAGAGAAATTCTCTTTTGACCCAGGTTATAATTTTAGTTTTTCATCACCTCCAACCCCAAACCGAAGGGCTTACTGGTGAATCCTTATTTTGAAACTTTCGTATCATCTCTGGCCATCTATTTGGAGAATAACATGAAATAACAGAGCTTGTGTTAGAGTTGAGATCTAGTTTTGTCACTTGATGAGAATATATCTGTAATTTTTTTTTTTTTGTTATACTTGAAAGGCTCATCTTAAAAGGAAGAACCTCACCTTGAAAATTTTTAAAACTCTAGGAATTTAGTAGGTGTAGTGCTTTCAACTTTAGTCTTTCAAAATAATTTTTACACATAAACAAGCTCTCTTTATTTGATCTCCTGTGCTTCCCTGGGAAGTAGCTCTTTCTGAAGAGTATGTTGCTTGTTCATTATCAAAGTGAGAAATTAATTGCTAAAAAGTCACCATTAAGATTAGATTTGTTTGATCCCATAAAATTTTGTTTTAGACAAAGATTTGACTCTCAACGGTTTCTCAAAAATTTGATCTTTTCATGCACTAAGGAGAATGCCAGAAACTGCCAATAATTTGGAGGGCAATTTGAAAAATCTCAGATTTTAAGGGATAGGAAGTATTCAGCATAGCTGGAGCAATTACACAAGCAGAAAGGTGTCCCTGTTATGCTCGCTTTTATGCCATTATCTGTACCGAGTCAAAACTGGACAGGATCCCAAGGCTAGCCTTCGGGTAAGCCTTTATGTTTGTTAGCCAGTTGTTGAACTGGCAAGCATCGCCTGTGTGTCAACATTAATGAACATCCCACCTGGGAGAAGTAGGGTTTACCCTTGGCTTTCAATCTTGGGAAGTTTTTTGTTTTTTTTTTTTATTTCAGGGTATTATGAGGGTACAAACATTATGGTTACACTTTATGTCTTTGCCTCACCCAAGCGAGGGTTAAAGGCATGCCCTATTCCCCTACAATGCTCCCCATGTCCTTTAGTTGCGGGTTTATCCCTCTCATCCTTCTAATCCCTGGAGAGTATTACTGCCATGTGATCACCCTAGTGTTGATCAGTTAGTACCAATTTGATGGTGAGTACAAGTGGAGCCCATTCTTCTGGATCTTGTGGTGCCTCACTTTGGATAATGGGCTTAAGTTTATTCCAGGAAAGTATAAGAGGTTCTAGATCACTGTCGTTTTTTATGATTGAGTAATATTCCATTGTATACATATACCAAATTTTAATAATCCACTCATGGATTGACACGCACTTGGGTTGTTTCCACAATCTTGCAGTAGTGAATTGTGCTGCCATAAACATTCAGGTGCAGATGTCTTTATCATAGAATGTTTTGTGCTCTTTTGGGTAGATGCCTAATAGTGC
>NW_012155284.1:4313875-4351530 GCF_000956105.1 Propithecus coquereli
GTTTCCTTTGCCCATTTGTTGATGGGGTCGTTTGATTTTTTCTTGTTGATTTTTTTGAGTTCTAGATAGATTCTGGTTATCAGCCCTTTGTCAGATGTGTAGAGAGCAAATATTTTCTCCCATTCTGTGGGCTGTCTATTCGCTCTAATGATAGTTTCCTTGGCAGTGCAGAAGCTTTTAAATTTGATTAGATCTCATTTATTTATTTTTGTTGCTATGGTGATTGCTTTGGGATTCTTCTTCAAGAATTCCTTGCCTAGGCCTGAAAGGGTCTTCCCAACATCTTCTTTTAGAATTCTTCAGGTTTCATGCCTTAGGTTTAAGTCTGTTATCCATCTTGAATTGATTTTTGTGAGAGGTGGGGATCCAGTTTCATTCTTCTGCATGTAGCTATCCAGTTTTCCCAGGACCATTTATTGAAAAGAGATTCTTTTCCCTTTGTCAGCTTTGTCAAAGATTAGATTACCATATGTGGATGGTTTCGTCTCTGGAGTCTCAGTCCTGTTCCAGAGGTCAATGTCTCTGTTCTTGTGCCAGTACCATGCTGTTTTAGTTACTATAGCCTGGTAGTACAGCTTGAAGTCTGGTAGACTGATACCTCCCAGTTTGTTCTTTTTACTTAAGATTGCTTTGGCTATACGAGGTCTTTTCTGGTTCCATACAAAGCGTAGAATTATTTTTTCCAGATCTGTGAAGAATGATAATGGGATTTTGATAGAGATTGCATTAATTCTGCAGATCACTTTAGGTAGTATGGACATTTTAATGATATTGATTCTGCCAATTAATCTTGGGAAGTTTTTATCTCTAGGAATCATGGCAGTCTCTAACAAAATCAAATTTATATTAATTGAGAAAATAAAACTGTGTCCATAACATTTGGGAGGACAAGAGAATGAAGCAGTGTAACAAAACAGTACTGCTGTGCCAGCCAAGGGCTGGAGATGAGTGGCGAGGGCTGGGGAGTCAAGCAGACCAACAGGTGCAGTGAGCTCAATATTTCCTGGGACTGGTGCTTGAAAACCAGGGATAACTGGACTTGGATTATCTAACAAGTCTGTTATTGACATTTATGTGTATTCAGATTTCGTGAAATAAACAAGACTCATGTTTGAAGGCTTTGGACAAACGAAATGTGAAGACAAGATGCTACATCTGTACTTTTTTACTTTGGAATGTTATTTGAAATACAACATGGAAGAAAACAATACATGAAGTTGTCGATTAGTGGGTAGACATTCATGATTATCCATTGTTCTCACTTGAGAAAACTTTGAAAAGCAGGATTCTGGAATTCCTCCAGAATGTTTTCTCTATCAGAATGCAATGTTAGATCTATTTTGATTGAGTGAATTAAGTTGTTCTGTAACAACTGAGTTGCCACTCGAAAAACTAATACATATAAATGAAAGAAAATGTGCTTTTCTCCTTATAAAATTTTAAGATTTCTTTTATTCTTGAATAACTACTACCATTTACTAGTGGGCTGTGTCTACCTGTTGGACACTGCACAGCTTCTCAAACCTTGGAATTAGATTGGGCTTTCCCACCCTCATTTCTGCTCCATGTTGATTTTCAAATGGTGCTTGGCTTATTATCATAGAAGTTGCAAAAATCCCAGTTTCACAAAGAGATGATGTCATCAAAAAGAATGTAGTGCAGTCTGAGAATTAATTTGAACTAGTAGTTTGTACAGTGTCCAACGCTTCACTGTTTTCTTGAAAAATTGAAATATCCCTCCAAACTCCTGTGAGTTCACTGTGGCCCTCTGGGGCATGTTGGCATGTGGTGTGGGCACCCTGGTCTTAACCAATATTTGTTCCCTATAAGTAAGTCAGGGTTGCCTTAAGGGGCCCTGTGTATTTAACTGTGTTATTCAAAAGTTGGCTTCCTTTGTTGTTTAGTTTGTGGTTGTCAAGCTTTGGTGAGTAACAAAAACATTCCTAGGCCCTGCATCCTGGGAATTGATTTCATTACATTTGGGATCAGGGAGTGGAACCCAGGTGTCTGTATTTTTTAACAAGCGTGCCTGGCAATACTAATGCACGTGAAGTTTGAGAACTAATGATTTACATCACAGATCCCTTGAGTTCATGGACCATGTTGAGTTTTACTTAAACCCCTTCTTATTCCTATAATGTACTTACTACCATAACACACCTTTGATAAATGTTCATTGAATGCTGTTGAATTTACTTATTGCTGCTTCATTTCTCTTTCCTTCCCAACTTTTCTTTTGTTCTGTACCTTAAAAAAGGGGGGGAAAAAAAAAAAGAAGGAAGAATTGGAGCTTAGTCTTTAATCTACCATGCCAATTCCCCACTCTCCCACACAGATCCTTAGGTCATGTTGAATCAGTCTGCTCTGAGAGATACTTTGATATATTTGTCTTCATTTTTTTCTTCCATCCCACAAGAAGAGACATTAAGTTTCCTAAGTGGAAAAAACTCTGGGTTTGGGAAAAAATAGAAAAAATCCATATGTGTTAGTTTCCTGAGTGGAAAAAATTCTGGGATTGGGAGAAAATTGAAAAACCGGAAGAGACTTAGGTTATTATTTAATACAATGCCCCTATTTCCCTGTGAGGAAACATAGGGAAGAGAGTGATATACCCAAGGCCACACAGAAAGTGCAAAGCCAAGCTGAGGTTAGAATGCTTCTCTCCTGGTTCCTTGCTGCCCGGCTGTTTCCACTCTACCATACCTCACTCTCTGGGGGTGGGGGGACGGTGATGCTGGATCAACAATGATTTTCCAAGTCCCACAGGTGATTGGGATGTGGGAACAATGGTTGAGAACCGGGCTTGGCAATTTCCTTTGTTCACAAAATTATACTTTGGTGTGTTAAATATTACTTTGTAGTTTGTTTAGTCAATAATTACAAAATGAAATTCCTTTTAAATATTTAAATTTTAGTTTTGTATGCATTTATGGACTGGAATGTGAGCAACCTAGAGTTACTTAATTTTTGTGGTTTAATGAGAAGAAAGCAAAAACTTGGGAGCAGAAGAAACTGTCAACATTATTATCAGAGGAGGAATTTGTGTTTTCTGGTTTTTTATTTATAAATGATACCCTACCAGCATCAGAATGTGGCTTGCTGGGCTTTGGACAACATTTCCTTTCTCAGATTTTTTTTTTTTAATTAAAAATAATTTCTTTAGAGACAGGGTCTCACCATGTCTCCCAGGCTAGAGTGCAGTGGCTATTTGCAGGTGTGGTCATAGCTCACTCCCGCCTTGAACTCCTGGACTCAAGCGATCCTCTGGCCCAGCCTCCCAAATAGCTGGGACTACAGGCATGCACCACCGATTGGCTTGATTCTTTCTTTTTCTGCATTTGTAGTTGGGTTGAGGGACTATGAGGGTCTGACTTTGGGTAATTCAGACATGGCTGTAGTTGACAATTTCAGACAGGCACATGACATCTATACCCCTAAGCAGAGTTGGAATGATTAGATAAGAGTCACAAGGAAGGTCAATAATTTTTACTGTGTTCCTCTTTATCACATGTCAGGTATGTTTTATGATAGAAGAGATAAGATAGACTGCATTAAAGGCAAACTGAGCACTGTGAGACTCATGAAATATACTCTTGGAACTTTGTGATCTTAGGGCTGTTTCATTCATGCTTTCATGCTTGCTTCATTTATTCATCAGAGAGTTAAACTCTCTGAGAGGTCTTCCCCTAAACAGCTTCCTACCTTTTGTGAGATGATGCGGAGCTATGTTATCCTAAACAGGCTTATGTTTCCTGGATATCCAGTCTTTTGGAATGAAAACCCTTTCTCCTTCCATCTTTCTTAAGAAGTAATCTTGTAGCTATGTGTCTTTTCAGTTGAATTTCAAATAATATTTGTCTGGCTTTAATCGTAGTCACTGTAATAATATTGTGAAGGAGGAAAAGAAATGTGTAATTTGGGTGTCATAGTAAGGTTACTTATAATTTATTATAACTTTTATAATCTCTGTCTTCAATTCAGTCCAGAATAGCTGGAGAGAGGGCTGCTTTTTTTTTAACAGATGAAAGAATGTTTCAACTTTCGTATCTAATATAATCAAGAACAAATTTAACATAAATCCACAAAAGCAATATTACCTAATACAATTACTGTTCCTTTCAACCTCCTTTCTCAAACTCCCCTTTACCAGAGTGCTTATAGGAAAATATCCTATATGTAAGGTTAGGTTTCTTTTCTGGAAGAAAAGTTTAAGATTCTTGTCAGGAATCCCCTCCAAAGGGAGAAGGAACACCATAGATGCTCCTGGCACAGTCCTGAAAGGCTAGAAATGCTTGTCGCGCCTCCCAACACTGAGACACTGTCTACATGGTGGACAGTGTCTGATGGCAGAAAACTGTCCACTCACTGTATGAGGGTTGCCTTGAAGCACTGACGTGGCTTGAACTGCATTTGACCTGGCGCTTCGGATTCAAGCCAATAGGTGACTCATTATTTCAGATGTTTGGTTTTTGCTGTTATAGTTGAAGCAATCTGTAAGGAAAATAGAAAAGCCTGTTGTAAAAATATAGTCTGTCTCTAGGAAGGAGAATCCCTGCATCGTGACCGGAGGCGGGACGTCTGCACAGGGCTTGTCTAACTTGTTGTTTTACCTTAGATCCTGGTTTGAAGCGGTCCTGGAAAGTGTCCATTAATGCATGTTTAGGTGGCATTGCTGATTGTTTTTACATTCTTGAATGTGAGGTCAAAACACTCTGGATATGAAGTTTGCTATCTGGTCCCTGAGAGAGAGCTGTCCACCCTGAGGGTAGGCCAGTCAGGGCTGGTCACCAGGCTCTATTCTGAAGGAGAGGAAAGAACATAGCCCTTGGACCCTCTCAGAAGGCTAACCCCATCAGATGGTTTCTCTCTGAAGTTGAGATGTGACATACAATTTATATTCTTTCTTTGGTGGTGGGAGGCTGTCCGTTCTATATGTGATTTAGTAATTATGGAATGTTTGGCTTTCTGGAGTCAAACAAAGACTATTGTAAAATGTCAGGCTTTTTAAAAAAATCATCTTTAACTTTTGCACTGTGTTTTTAAGTAAAACATTATGGTAACTTGTCAATTTGTCCCTTTCTCTTTCTTGTGTCTTGGTTCTTAACTGTCCCAGGGGAACACTTAGGAAAAATTATAGAATCCCTACCCAAACAATGTGGTAAAGGAACTGTTCAAGATTTGTAGGGCTCTGGCTATGAACCGACTGTTGCATGCCAGTTTAAACCTACAGCCATTTTTACGTCATAGGATTTTGATTAATTTGTTAGGTGGTGAGTATGTGTCAGATGCTTGATTTTGAGAGCTTTCACCTGGGTGAATAACAGCTTCTCTCTATTGTGTATATGCCAGGAACTTTATTTAATCTACACAGATACACCAGACAGCATACATTACAGATGCAGTGAATAGCCAGTACGCCAGGAGGTTAATTAACATGCCCAGGCCACATAGCTAGTAAGTAGAAGAGCTGACTTGAAGGATGTCTCTACAAAGCGATACTACCTTGTCCCCTAAAAACAAGGGGAGCACAGTTAACATGCTATGTAATAGCTGTCTAGTGCTATATAAATGGCTATTCTTTCAGAGAAGCAGGATTGCAATAATGGCTGAGAGCCAGGACAACTGCCTGGCTCCCACACTTCCTAGCTCTCAAACCCTGGGCAAGTCCCTTAACCTTTTTATATCTTGCTTTCTCCATCAGTGGATAAAATAGCTGTGGTTGTGAGGCTTAAATGAGTCCCTGTCTAGGAAGTATTTGAAGATTGGCTCCCAATAAGCACTATGCAAGCGTTTGCTATTTTTGTGTGTTATCTTGAGGACAAATAGGGATGAGTTATCCTCCCCATCCCCTCTCCTTGCCTCATCAAGCAAGGTGCCCTGGGACAGCTTGTGGAGAGGCTTCAGAGGAGGGACGGACTGGGGAACAGGCGTGACCTGCCGGTTTGTGAGCGAGGCCTCCTTGGACACTTTGTCCGGTCTCGTCCCTCTACTGTGTATGGAGCTCCCAGGTTCTTCCGCACATACTTGGTCCATTTGGTCTCTGGTCTGGTTACTTCTAAAGGTTGCCTCTTCTCCCTAAACTGTGTGTGTCCTCAACCTCTACCACATGTGCTATAAATACGTCATTGCTCATTCAAACATAGATTTAGGATTCTAGCCTGTTGTCCATATGTTTCAACTAGTGTGGCCACAATAGTATATCATAAATCGTGATCTCCTGGAGGCAGGGACCAGGTCTGTGAGGACTTCTTAGAACATTTTTTTAAAAGAGCTTTTTATCGTGAAAATTATATTGTTTTGGGAGCGTGAAGGGAGAGGTGCGTGGGGGAGGCAGCTGGTGCCGGTTTAAACTAGGAGGTGAAAAGAAGTCTGTAGGGATCTTAGGACCTTGCACTCATGACTTTAGCTCTTTTCCTTCCTTAATTCTGGGAACCTGGAGGTCTTCAAGGCAGTGAAGTTTGTCTCTTCTGATTCCCATGAGAACAAGAAGTGAGTCGGGCGTGCCTGATACAGACAGTGCGCTCCCTGGGAAAGGACTCTGTGAGGGTCATCGGGCATCTCCTTCAGTCCCCGTGTGAATGTCGGAAGCTGGTGGTGACCCGGCACTGCTGTAGAATGACTGCTCCCAACCGGAAACTTTCAGTGACAGAAATCGTGCACAAATTGCCAAAACCACATGTGGGAACTGCCTGTTGGTTTTCGATTTTGTTTTTAATTGTGTTAAAATACACGTAACATAAAATGTACCATCTTAATATTTCAAGGTACAATTCAGTAGTATGAAGTACTTTCACCTCCCATCTGTCTCTGGAATTCTTTCATCTTCCAAAACTGAAACTCGGTACTCAAGAAACAATAACTCCCCATTCTGAATCTTTTTTAAAATTCAGAAAGAAGAACAACCTGGATCACCAGGGGTAATTTAGCTGAGTGTGTGTTTGTATATGCCTGGACTCACATAGTTGAGGAGTGGTCAGGCAAAACTTAAAAGTGAAGAAAGCAAAAGATGTTCAAGAAAGACCAGTTTGGTACATAATTATGAAGCTTTGATAGAGAGAAAGGGAAAAAGAACTTCACTCCCCACACGGGGTGGAGAGTTCATGTAGTTTAGCCTGAGAAACAGAAACCAGACAGGAGACAAACCCAGATTGGCTCTGACTTTCTGGTACTATGACAATGTCTTTTAAGGTAAAAATTCTTCAACAGATTCGATGTGGATTTGCAGAGGCTTCCTCTGCAACCTGAGGCAGTCATCTCCCACTCCTTTCAGGGAGGTGCCCCCTGTCCTTTCTGAGTTGTTGGGACAGACAGCCTTGCCATCTCTGGGTACTTCTGGACTCTTCCAGAATTCCCTGGCTGGAAATCTGCCACACATCTCACTTCCCTTTGGTCTCTAAATGTAGGGCCATGTTGCTTGTTAAAAAGAATATTGTCCAATACACTAATCGAAGAGTATGTGTTCTTGACCACTGTGGAAAGACCACCAAATGGAAATGATTGGAAGGGAACCTTGTCTTTTAAGAGACTTCCCAGATGCAGTAGACAGAGCACCCTTCACAGCTGTCCTGTGCTGGCAGCTGGATTCAGTTAGGAATCAGCTCTCAGACCCGTCCACCACATGTCCATACCAGTTGTGTGTACCCAGATAGAACCATAAGACAACTTGACAGATGTATATACTACACTTTATTTTTTTTTCTACACGTGTTCTAAATGTGCCTCATTTTTGCTTTTGCTACATCAGCTAACAAGCTTCCTTTCTGTCCTTCAAGTCCCCCCAACATGAAGTTTCCACTGGCTTCTCCTCCCCTTGCACAGTACTTGATTTTCATAAAGCTAATTGTTCCACAAGAATGTCTTTTAAAATAATTGTCAGAAAGAAAGTACTCTGTAAAGGCGGGAGGGTAGAGACGATGATGTTAAAGATTGCAGGACAAAAAGGATTGGGAACATTTTCTTCGAGTTGACCTCAGGATTTACTCTGACATTGTCGTGCTCTGTTTCTACCCCAGGTTTTCTGCCTTGCGCTTCCCAGATGATTTCATTGAAAAGCAATGGCAAATTATGACTTATCTTTTCTACTAGAGCCTTAACAGATAGTTTATTCTCAAATGTAAACATTTTAGTAAGCTTTTTGTTTAGTGACTCATTAATTTGATGAGGAAAATGTCCTAATAAAGATAAAGAAACTGTAAACTGTTTCAAAATCTGCAGAGGGAAAAATGTGAGGGCACTTAGGTCAACTGCTTTCCCTGTCCTTTGAGTTTCATTTGTTGTTTGGTCATGGGAACAAACAAATTGGTCATTTGGGGGTTAGGTCCTCTTCTTCATTTCTTCCTGTAACTTTGTGCATACATACCGAGTCATGGGCATTTTACTTCCTGAGAGTTTCTTTCCGTATAGATAGGAATTACGTCTGAGAAGATTTTACGAAAAACAGTAAATCAGATTCCCTCTGCAGTCACAAATGAGTGCATTAAATGTGTCACTAGGTTAGCACTGAGAAACTTGGTTAATTTTTACGGATAAACAGTTTGATTTTCTCAGAAGTGTCACAAAGCCCCAGGTTTAAAGGGTCGAAGATCCCTAAATACAGCAGTCCCCAACCTTTTTGGTACTAAGGACTGGTTTCGTGGAAGACAATTTTTCTGTAGACTGAGGAGGGCGGGGATGGTTTCAGGATGATTCAAGCACATTACATTTATTTTGCAGTCAGACCTCTCTGCTAATGATAATCTGTATTTGCAGCCACTCCCTAGTGCTAGCATCACTGCCTCAGCTCCACCTCAGATCATCAGGCATTAGATTCTCATAAGGAGTGAGCAACCTAGATCCCTCGCATGTGCGATTTATGGTCGGGTTTGTGCTCCTATGAGAATCTAATGCCCCTGCTGATCTGACAGGAGGTGGAGCTTATGCAGTGATGTGAGTGATGGGGAGCAGCTGTAAATACAGATGAAGCTTCCCTGGCTGGCCCTGCCACTCACCTCCTGCTGTGCAGCCCAGTTCCTAACAGGCCATAGACCAGTACTGGTCAGTGGCCCGGGATTTGGGGGCCACAGCCTAAATAGAATCAAAGGCTTACAAGAATAGCAAACATTCTTAGCTATACACCTGTGGTTACATAGGCATAATCTGTGTTACCCATTTATATGAAAATCTTCTAGAGGTATTAAGAATTTATGTTGTTCTGCATAATTTTGGTAAGACTCAGTATACCAGCATGGATGATATAACTATTTCTAGGTTTTGTATGAGTGTTCAGTGACATATAAATTGATGTAAAATACCCTTTGTAACAAGAGTATGTTGACTTTTCTTAAATCTGGGGATAAACATCATAGATATTTTTAAAAACAATTATACAACAATTTTGCACTTAAACTTTTTTTTTTTTTTTTTTTTTTTTTTGAGACAGAGTCTCACTGTGTTGCCCGGGCTAGAGTGCCGTGGTGTCATCCTAGCTCACAGCAACCTCAAACTCCTGGGCTCAAGGATCCTTCTGCCTCAGCCTCCTGAGTAGCTGGGACTACAGGCATGTGCCACCATGCCCGGCTAATTTTTTCTATGTATTTTTAGTTGTCCAATTAATTTCTTTCTATTTTCAGTAGAGACGGGGTCTCGCTCTTGCTCAGGCTGGTTTCGAACTCCTGAGCTCAAACAATCCACCCATCTTGGCCTCCCAGAGAGCTAGGATTACAGGCATGAGCCACCGTGCCTGGCCTGGACTTAAACTTTAAGAGGCAGTTATATGTTGCTCCCTGAATTAACATAAATATATTGGAGACAGGAAACGTCTCAGGAGTTTTGCAGAGCTTTGCCCTGAAGGAATATGTGAATGTGTTAGTTTGCATATCAAAAGCTATTTCACCTCAGGAGGGCATCTCTGAAAGACAGTAGTGGCTGAATCCCACAAGGTGCTGAGATTCTCAGACCTAAAGGTTTGGACTTGCTTTGTAAAGCAAGGCAGATCTGCTAAAAACTACAGGATGAGAGCTGATCAAAGAGTGCCCACCCGAACAGACAGCCCCACCTGAACAGACAACCACCTATGGCTAAAAGCTATTAGCCCAAGGGGCAGTTCCTGCTTAAAACTCTGGACTACCTGTCTCCATTCACAATAACCTGATAAAGAAAATATGGAGCCAATATATCTCTGTTTAACCCCTCTGTTACGTGATAAATTTACCTTAGAACTTAAAAGTTAGTCTTTGAAAGATTTTTGTAACCATTTGTTCACATAGATAGAATTAGTTAAGGGATCTGAAGAAGCCTTTTGAAAAACTGTTAACCTAGGAGGAACTACCTGTTGTTATGTAAATCTGTTACCTCTGGCAACTGATTTCTGTACCTATAAATGACCATGTAAAACTTCACTCGTGGCCTCTGAGATTGACGGAGAAATCCAGGCCCTCTGAGCACCTGCTTTGCCTATAATCTTTATAAATCTATAAAACTATACCTTCGTCTCTGTGTATTCTTTTATTTCCATTATTTTCCATTTTTTATTATTTTCTTATCCTTTGCAGCCCTACCAAAGGGACCTGATTTTTTGCTGGGAGCGTGGCCACCTCCCCACTTATATGCTTGAGTGATGCTTAGCCTTTTAAGGAGGAAGACCCAGTTCTAACTGGGAAAAAAGAAATCAAATAACATCCCTCCAAACTATCTTTGATAGAAACTTAGTTATAAAAAATGTGGGAAATTAGGAGGAAAAATCAATTCAATATAGTTAGTAAAAAAAAAAAAAAGAAGAGGTAAAGTGACTTTTGAGGCTTCAGGTATAGTGTAAGGAACTTGGATTTTGTTTTGCTTATAAAATCAGTTAATGCCTTTATCTAAGTTTGTGTCTGCTTTCTTACCAGGTACTTGTCAAGTAGGAAATATGACGATCCAAGGGCAACTTCGTATTACAGCATACCTCTAAAACTATTGCCCATTTTTGTTGTTGTTACTGGCTGGGTCTTCCTGGACCAAAGCGGGGGGGAAAAAGAGGTATAATGAGGCACTAGCTGTAGTAAAGCCAGATGTGTGAAAGTGTGGGCCTTTGTGTGATGATGCAAGAGCATTTCATAGCAGGTGTGTTAAGTTTCATAATGATATAAATATATTTTAGCTAGGTATATTTCTAATTACATAGACTAACAAAATGCCTTTTGCAGGAGTGGTCTTGCATACAACACAGATCATATTCTGAAGTGACAGCCTACAGGGGCCAGGTTTAATTGCGGGCCCCTTTAACTTCTAGTAATTGTCAAATGAACCAGTCCTCGATGCAGTGAGGGCTATCTGGATGGCTGCCATTCATGCATTTATTTAGCTAACTGTCTTGTGTCCTGCTCTGGCCTGGGCATTGGGCAGGGCCGTGGGCATTTGAGGTGAACCAGACATAGTGCCACGCTCTGTTGGAGGAGACAGACGTGAACCAGTGAGCGTGCTGCTGGGTGGTAAGTGCTATACAGAAGTGCACACCCGCTGGCCATGCAGAAGTCTCTGCTCACCTCTTCATGAGGGTGCAGGTTGAGGAGGGGCAGGTGAAGAAGGTCAGGAGTAGGTGCCATCTGAGCCGAGTGTTGACTGCTTAAGTCCAAATCTAGTGCTATTTTTAACAATAGACTTTGAATTATACTGCCTATGTAAATTAGATGACTTTCAAATTTTTAGAGAAACCATTATTATTCTCCCTCTTTATATCTAAATGGAAACTGGGTGCAGTGGCAAGCACAGTCTGGATCATTCAGGCCTGACCTTGAAACCTGGCTGCCACCTGATTGCCACTTGACCTTTCTGAACTTCACATAAAAAGGGATAATAAGATCTGCCACACATGTTGGTTGGCAGGATGAAAAGAGGTAAGATATGTAACAGTACTTATTAGTCCCTCCCCTTTCCTTAACACACGAAAGCTGAATGCCTTGAAAAATGTAATTTATTTTGAAAGGAGCTTGTTGAAACAAGAAAGTAGGATTCATTATGGAAAATGAGAATAACTAATATTAGGCACCATTTTTGTGCCGGGAACTGTTTTAAGTGCTTTCTTTACGTTAGCTCTTTTATTCCCCATACTAACTGTGTTAGGTACTATTATTTTATTCCCACTTTACAGATGAGAAAATTTAGGCTAGAGCAGTTAAATAACTTTCATTAACCCTTCCTTTCTGACTCCAGAGCTCTTAACTATCAGCATGGAGCTTTTGAAAAGAATGATGAGGATAACAGCAATAATAATATCTTGGATTTTTATTGAGCTTCATCCTTTGAAGAACACATCTATGTACACTGTTACATTTGTTCCTCATAAGAAAAACTAGGAGATGGCTAGAAACTGGATTAGAAAACTGAGATACATAGAAGGGAAGTTACTTTCCCAAGGTTACTAAATCAGTATATGGCCTCATTCATACCAGAACTTCTTCCCTTTGACTCTTGGAGAACAGTTCAGGAATCCTTTTAAGAAATGGTCACTGTTAAATTTTTAAAATATGGGACACAAGGAAGTTAGTTATATTGCTCAAGGTCCCGTGTCTGGCTAGTGTCCAGCTCTGATTAGAAAGGGCATATCCAGCCCTTGAGCCACATAGCTTCTGAGTGTCCCGAGTGAAAGAGTTGGGAAAGTACTGGTGCATCTGTTTTTTGGGCCAAGCAAACCCAGGGTACATCCTCATGCTTCCTTCTGGGATTCTGGAACCAGAAGGGGAGTACATGAACTTGCCCTTAGCTCAGATCACCTCCTCCAGAGCCACGAGGCCGCTTTCTGAAGGTGGGCCAGGGAGGCCACAACCACAGGGAGATGATAAGGATTTGTACAGGCCGTGTGGTGGGGACAATACAGAGGGCCTGGGCGGCCGCCTTCCAGTGCTAATCAGCTCTCTCTGCAAATTGAAGGCTCAGCACAATTTTAAAGACAGCAAGAGAGATGAGAAACCGACTAAGGTTTGACCAGAAGCCTCTTGGGATTATGTGGTGTTTTGCCTTGTAGCTGGGGATCCAGTTACAGATGCCTGTGATTATGGCCTTTGCAAACAATTGTCAGAGAAATTCATAAGATTTCCAAAGGCTGCAGAAGAGCAGATGTGGAATTAAATTTCAAGCACAGTTACCCATAATGGCTTACATGTGGGCATAGAGTATTTAGGATTCAGGCCTGAGTCCCTCCCCTTTGTCCAGGAGATGTGGGCTGGAGAGACAAAAGCAGAGGTTGGAGGTGTCAGCATTTTCTGGAGGTCTTTTTCTGTTGTATCATTTATTCTTTGCCTACAGACCTTTTAAAGCAGCAAAATTCTTTCATAATGGTTAGCTGGTTAGCTTGCAGTGTCTACCATTGTCATCATTTGTCCTGTTAAGTAATAAGGCTCAAATCAGCTTCTTTGCCAGCAAGCATCAGCCATGCCAGCAGATAGACTGTGGAAAATGTGAGTCTCTGCAACCAACTTTAATTGGCTGTGCAGCAGACATTTTAACTCAATTTAATATTGCCAGCAAAGTTCTAGGTATTTAGACTTGCTTGTTGTTATCTGTTTTGCATAATTCATATGGCAAGGACTTTAGATGACTGTAAGAAATACCTTTTTTAAATTACTAATAAGGACAAAATTGAAAGGATAGGAGTAGTTGTAATAATCTGTTTGTTACTGAAGTAACAGCTGCTAGGTTTCTCCCAACCTCAAAGAAATAAGCTCACTGAGCTTAAAAATCCAGTAAGCATCATCAGGCAGCAAAAAGGATTAAAAGAAATATTCCAAGTCTTGGTGGGGTGTGTATGTGTGTGTGTATAAAATTCTGGTTTTTGTTGTCTGGCGATGCCCTTTTCTAGAGCTTTTCAAGTAATTGCTAAAAAACCCCCAACTTGTACTATATTAATAAGCAAAGGACCCTCAGTTGAAGAGTGGGACAGAATTTAGGGATTGACTTTTTTCCCATAAAATCTGAAAGTTTTTGCTATTGTTTTCTTTTACTGTGTATACCTACTATCTGTGTGAGTGGAGCAGGAGTGTGTGCCAGCCTTGCATGGAGTCACCGTTAGGACATTTAACCACGCTGAGTGTTTGGACTCGTCGCAGACTCAGTTGCCTGAATGTTGAGGTTTTGTGGCGACTGAGACAAAGGGCAGAGGGCAAGGAGTCTGTGGTGTACCAGCTGTGGGATGAGTCAGTGTGCCTGGGCTCCAGCGACTGCTGTTCCTATGTTCCACACAGGGCTTCTGGAAAGCCAGATGTGACGACACTCCGCTGCAAATGAGACAACATGAAAATCAAATGGGATAACATGGAAGAACAACAACCGTCAATACGTGTGCACTGCTTTATCATGATGAAATCATCTTTCTTAATCCTCACAGCTGTGCAGTGAGGAAGCTGGCACTTAAAGCCAAGAGCCTGAACCCCAGACCTGGTGGTGTTCCTCAGCCTCAAGTCCTTTAGAGAGGGAAAGCACCGTATTTAAAAAATGACCTCGTTACTCCTTCCATGTTAAGCTCTGGGGTCCTGTGGCCTTCGAGATGACTGGGATGAAGCATGAGAAGGGCCAGTGCTGCCTGTTAGCTGTATGACCTTGGGCAAGCTGCTCTGTCCGTCCCACCCCTCAGTTTCCCCATCTGTAGAATTGGGTCAATAGCCTATCTCATAAAATTGTGAGTTTTCCTTGGAGATAAATGCTGTTAAGTGCCTAGCACAGTGTCTGGCACCTAGCAAGGGCTCAGAGAATGTCTGATGATGATGATGATGATGATGATGGTGATTGCTATTGCCGAAGTTCTTAGTGCTCTTGAGGTTTTTGTAGTTGCTGGAGGTTCTTGCTGGATATGGCTGGGCTGCTGCCTGGCTGAACACCCATTCTTGACTCTCCCATGCTACACACACCCACAACAGCTTCCTGAGGTAGTTTCTAGAAAGAACAACTCTTGAACCTGCCTCATCATCTGTTTCCTATTTATTCCATATATCCCAATTTAAACTTTCAAGATTCTTCTACCCCATCAAGCAAGAGAGACAGCTGGACCTGTGGCTCCTGCTCACTCCCACCCCTTCGAAGGCCAGTGGCACTCATAGTCTCTGTCCACAGCTAATCCTTTAAATTATCCTTCAAAGAGTGTCATTCCAAGCAGAACCAAATGCTTTCTGTCCCTCTGCATCACATAAGCAGGAGCTGGCAAGCGTCATCTCCTCTCATTTCCAGGAAACGGGTAGAGACGGACGCACAGGAGGACCCACATGCGAAAGTCAGACTGCTTCCTTCATTTTGATGGTCTGTGAGAGGTACTTCCCAGCAAAGACTATTGCTCTATTCTCTTTGCCTCTTTTGAGAAGTTTTTCATCCTGGTTGGCTTTTCTTCCTCATGTACCTCATGTAGGGGAACCTGAAAAACCATAGGAGACATCTGTTCTAACTTTTTGTTTTAATCTACATTTCATGAAAATTCTAAATTGGCCAGCTGCTCCCCTCCCCAGCTGAAATCTTCTTGAGCTTAGAATGCCATCTCCATTTAAGGTGCCCTTCTAATCAGCTGGAGAGCCCAGAGGCGTCATCTAGCCAGATGGTTTCAACCCAAACTGAGATTAAAGATCCCTTATTTAGCATCTAGAAGTAAACCGCTTTTTAAAATCATTACTCCTTAAACAAACAAACAAAAAAAGAACCTAAGCCATTGATACTAAACTTAGTCAATAAAGCTTTGAATGGAATGGAAACAAAATAGTTCCCTGATTTTAATTTTAGGGCTCTTGGTTATGCAAAGTAGTCCGAATTAAACTGGATGAAGATAAACAAAAAGGTTGAAATTATTTATTTCTTTACTTATTTCCTGTTACTGCTAATCCTATGAATTCCTGTACTATAACCATCTTAAACATTTTACTTCTGATGCATATACATGAAGAAGCTCCTGTGACTTGCTTGGTTTTCCTTCATCTAAAGATCCCTGTTAAAGTCCGTGATTAGATATACCGAAGCTGGAATACAAATGAAAAATATTCTTATTAAATGAAATTCCAAAGAGCAATTTTTCAGTCTAGTCAGTCAACAAGTGTAAATTAAACACTTACGAGGGGCGTTGCATCTTTCTACTTGTCTCTGAAATCTGAGATTCCAACCACGGTTCTAGTTGGTTGCGCTGGTTTGACTTGCAGTGTAGGGAAGTGGTCAGATTGTAACAGATAAAATCCCTGAACTTGGGCCACTTTATAGGCCCTGTGATGGTCTTTTTGCTTTGCTCGAGGGCAATTTTTATCTCTTCCTTTTGCAGAGGAAAATGGGGAAAATAAACTACCCTTTTGTAATGTTTCGAGATAATTGTCACTGTTATACCAACTGTACCTTGTAGAAGGGCCTGGTTGAACCACAGCTCTTGGTAATAGGAGCTCTCTGCTTGCTACTGGGCTGTGAATTCTAGGATCAGGGAGCAGGACTTGGCATGTCTGAGCCCCCACATTGCTCATATGTGTTGGTGGATCATGTTATTTTGCTTTGTTACAGGACAGGTAGCTAGGAACACACATGCTACTGGGAACCTAGGGTTTGAGATGGAGTGGAGTGGAAAGATGTCAGAAGTCTTCTGCCTAAATGATTCCTAGAAGACATTTCCCAGAGAAAATTGGCAGTGAAGTGACGTCATTCATCTTACCCCTTGATGTCTGGGTAGAGGAAAGTACATGTCCTCAGGCAGAGGTCCTCTTGAGATAAGAAGCTCTTGAAATACCTAAAGCGGGCGCGCGTGTGTGCGTGTGCGTGTGCGTGTGCGTGTGCGTGTGCGTGTGTGTGTGTATGTGTGTGTGTTTGTTAGTTAGTTAGTTTGTTATGGGGGAGGCAGCCTTTCCAAACAGGGATAGATGTGCCTATTTGAAATGGAATTGCCAAAACCTCCATACTGGACACTTCCTTCTTGCCAAGAAAAGAAAATTAACTAAAACCCCGGTTGTAGGTGTCCAATTCTAAAACTCCCCAAAAGCCCTCTACCAGAGTGAGCCTGGATTCAGCCTCAGTTAGACTCTTTAACTGGCAGAAAATTGTTCTCAGTCCTCCTTCTCCCTACCCCAGGGATCATAGTTCTTTCTGCTCTCTTATTGCTTTTGAAAAATTCATAATAATCCTTTTATTCTTCCTGTGATTAGCATCTTGTTTTTGTCAAAAAGATAATGTGCTGGCATTTCCTATCTTTACATTGATCCTCCTAATCAGGTGAAGTACAAAAGGATCATGCCAGAGAAGGGAGTATAATTAATAAATACCTTTATGATTCTGTCCAAGTTCTTGAAAAACTATTAGAACTTGATTATCTTGGTGTTTGCCAGTTGAGGTCAAGCCAACATCTGTACTTGTGTTTCTTTCCCAGAGGGCATGGCAAGGAAAGAGAAAGAGAATAGTTCAAAGAATTAAAAACAGAGTTTTCATTAGGATAACTTTGGGGTCAGGTAAACATCTCTTTCTAGTTTCATTGAAAATTCCAGGAGGCCAAAGGCAAAATCTCCAGAAGACTTGTTTCAAGAAGTGTAGCTCAGTGGAAAGTTCACCTTTAAAAAGAATTTAAGAAAACCAAGCATGATATTGCTTGGAGAACTCTACAAAAAAAAAAAGAAAAAAGAAAAGGATATCAAAACCCCAAAATTTCTTTTCTTCATTTGGAAAGTGTGGAAGGCTTGGAAAAGATTTCCCCCATGACTAAGAAATATTTCTTCGTTGTATGTAAGCTACTTTCCTTCTAGGAGATACAGAGTTGTTTCCTAAGCTTGTGAACTTGAGTTGTGAATGCAGATACCCATGGACTCAGCTTGGAGACAATGCAGTATTACTGTCCTTCGTAAGCCAGGCACACTTCCCATGGACCTATGGTTTAGCATGTAACCTAGTTCTTAGTTATGCACTTTTGCATTGTTCCATTTGGCCGTTTCAGGGTTCAGATGACACCTTTTATAAGAATTGAGCTCTTGTTTAACTTAAAAATTGAGAGAAGCAGTCCCCTTTGAGTCTCAAGGAAATTAAACCACAAATCAGGCTACCAATGGAGATTGTGGAATTTCTGTCCTACAAATCTTCAAAAGTGGAACATAAAAATTGGATCACTTAAGTAAGTCAGCTTGGAGGCTGCCCAAGATGGCCTCTTGCAGTGTTCCAAGTTTATAAAACAGCTCACGTTAATATTCATATATTGTTAGCATATCAGGAAAATCAGTCCTTTGTTACATTACTCTTTGATTTAAAATGTTTTGAGTTCTATGTGCCTAGAAATGACTGTGTCTCTCATTTGCATTTGTCTCTCATTGCTTGTGGAAATTTAGGAGTGAGTGGGAAGAAGGAAGTAAGGGGTTGTCATTTTAGAAAATGACATTCAATCTCTTCAGAGGATGGCACTGAGGACACTTGGCTTAGACAGAGCTGACAACAAAATCCCCAAGGACCTGTATTTAGCTTGTGGGTACTTCCTGTGAAGAACTGTTGCATTACTAATGATCAAGTTTGCTGGCTTTAAATGATCTATAAAATGTGAAAAGTTTGTTTGGTTCAATGTTATTGGATGCAGTTAACTTTAAAAAGTTAAGAAAATTGTCTGAAGCAAGATTTTTAAATCATCTGGCTCCAGCTTGAGCCTAGAATGACAAAAACAAAGAAAAGGTTCTTTGTAGGATACCAAACCACAGTGAACATAGTTCTTGGTGACTCCTTGAATTTACAGTGTCCCCAGGGCCAGCTCCTTCTCTACATTGCATCCAGCTCTAATGCCTGCCTACCATAATGGCAAACCAGTTTCCCTGCCTCCTACTGACCTTAAAGAGACACAGGTCATGGCTTGTGAGCACCTGTACAAAGGAATTGTTTTTTTAGGAATAGGAGAAATTGAAAGCTGTTAAAATTGCCCAGCAGACAGGAGAGCAAAAGGTAAAATTGAGAGCCTTACCATTCATTCATTCATTTAATTAATTTATTTATTTATAGTAAACTCTATGAAAATTCTAATTTCTTCCGTTCTTTTCTGAGATTGATCTTACAAATTTAAATTAGGAGGTTAAAAGTCCTCTGTGACTCTATTTCTTACAATTGTCCAGTGATCAATGCAATATGAATTGAAGACTTTTCCAGAGACCTAGAAATTAAAATATATCTTCCCTTTGTTTTTCTTCTTTTTGTCTTTTTGGTTTTTTGTGTTATTTTCATGGGGAGGCAAAAATAAAGGAGAGACCTCTAAGCTATAACATTCAGTTTTAGTGCTGTTTTCTTTCCTTGTTCCATTTAGAAAGGACACGTTTATTAAAATAAGACCTATGTTTTTAGTTTTTCTCTTTTAACTTCCCTTTTATTTGAAGTTAGTTCTGCCATGTGGTGGTTTTCAAGATGTTTGTTTATTTACAGTAGAGCCCTCTCTTTCAAATGAAATCTTGCGTTTAACCCTAATATATGAAACAGATAAAGTGCCCCGTGCTGGGGGGTTGCCTCCCTGCACGCGGCACATCTGAGCCCCGCATCTGCAATCCACGGACAAGAACACGGGGTTAGGAAGCAGCGCCAGTTTGCAGTCCCCAGCTCTGCCACCAAACCTTTTTTGGTCACTTCATTTCTCTGGACTCAGTTTGCTTTTTTATGAGATGATGACTTTGTACCAGGTTCTCTCTGAGGTCCTTCCTGCCTAGTAAGGAGCACTTCTGAGCTGTAGAGAGCAGGGCCGGGAAGTGTTCGGGGAGCACGCACAGCGAGAGCAGGTCCTGCTACGGGAGGAATCGTCCTGCTCTAGCATGAATAGCCGTCAGGTCATGCAGAGGAAGCTGGGGAACCAAAACTGAGGTGTCTGCAGAATTATT
Organism: Propithecus coquereli; assembly: GCF_000956105.1. Classification (NCBI taxonomy): domain Eukaryota; kingdom Metazoa; phylum Chordata; class Mammalia; order Primates; family Indriidae; genus Propithecus; species Propithecus coquereli. The sequence goes on from NW_012155284.1 coordinate 4,333,660, forward strand.
AACATCTCCCGAAGGTTTCAGCGAGGCGTCTGATACGGAAGAATCTGGTGGAGAAAAGGATTTAAAACAGCTGTAGGTGGTTGTTTACCATTGATTGTGGTCAAATTTGCTGGTAGGTGGTTAGCTGTTAATAAATAAAAGAAGTTTCCCTTACTAGAGACAATTATGTCTTGTCACTTTTTGTTGTTGTTGTTAGTTGGGAAATGCATCTGAGACACAGTCCAGGAATCTGCAGCCCGTTAACACATGTGGTTAGAGAATGGAGATGGTGAGGCCAAGGTCAGGGTTCAGCTGCCACATGGGCCAGTTAGCAGGGCTGGGCTTTGTGGCCAGACTGTACTTTTAGCCTGACCAACTGCCTCTCACATGTGTGCCCTGGGCCACAGGGAGGGGTTAGAGACTGGGTTAGAGGGCATGGGACAATATCCGAATCCAGCTTTTCCTCCAGGGGCCAAGCAGAGCCATAGCCCTGGTACTGGAGTGCTTGGCCACCTCCTCTTGGTGTACAAAGGGTGACCTGCTCACATCTTTAACAGCTCAAAGGGAAATTGGAAATTCTCCCAGTGGACCAAGATCTTCATGCCCACTGTTAGTGGATCTCTTCGGTCTAAAGACAAAATTTCCCACTCTAAGTTAGAACAGAGCTTATTCTAATAATGCTTCATGGTTCTTGACGTGAATGTCCCCTCCTCCTCTTCAGGAATTAGGGGGGCTGGCTGTTAAAAGAGAAATTTGCTTCTGTTTTAACTCCATTGTTCTCTGTAGTTCTGTTTTTTTCCTTTAGTTAAATACCATTTTGTAATTAAAATTTGAAACATTTGCTTTGAATCTGTAAAAGGATAATGCACAGGAATTCTGTGAAAGTTGTTTGGAAAAAATACACCAAGGCACACAATTCCCTTAGGGAATGGTTCTATAGGAATGGATTTTTACTATTACAAATGGAACATTTTTCACTAGTTTCTTAGCATAAATGCAGTAATGTAGGAGGCCTCAGTAGGATTTCATCTTTGTCCAGCAAACTAATTTGTTTCCTATGAAAAACAGGAAAGACACTAATGCGAAGTAAACTATCTGAAGCACTTTTTTGGCGAGAAAAGTATTTGTTTCTGTTATACAAAATTCAAGCATTAACTTACACACTTCTTAATCTTTGCACTAACCTGCCTCAATGGTAACCATCATCAAGATACTCTTCAGGTGATTGTAAAAATGTACATAAAAAATTAGAATTTTAAAACTTGTGATTCCCCCCCCCCCCAATTAATTTGTTCTGGAGCAGTGGCTTCCAAAATGTTTTAACAGTAAGTGCTTTCTTTAAAATTTTAAGTGGAATTCCAATATAGGGAAAAAAAGACAAAAGCAGAGACACATTGCTTGTAGCTATGGAAGAGCTCTGCTCACTTCCTCCTCACCCCACCTGTGAGACCCCAGGGTCCCTCCTCAGAGAGGCGTTCTCTGCAGAGACAGGTCTAGCAGGCGGGTCCCTGTTGCTTCAGTGGTTGAGTGGCCTTGATTTTGGGCCTTCCCTCCCTGAGCCACTCTTCTAAGTGAGGAGCCGTAGTGACGTTTGTTTCCCCATTGTTGATTTGGGGTGGTTATTTTTAGCTAAACTACAGTTAGTTGCAAACTTAAAAGCTAACCACTTAAGCCAACTGGTATTTTTTTCTCTCTTAAAATTGGACCTTTACATTTAGCTCATCCTTTGAGTTTTGCTCAAATGCCACATTTGTCACTACTTTTTAGTCTGTGCCAGAAAGTTTTTCTCCTTGTGAATTTGGGTTTTAATCTGTAACTATAGTACTTGTGCCTGCCATGGTAGACATTCATGTTCACAGACCTTGTAGAAATGAGTGTTTTCCAGGACATTGAGTTCCTACCTGTTTTCCTTTCTCCGCCAGATAATAAAAAGTAATACAGTGTTATTTCACACTGTGGATAATTCTAGGGTATCTCTTAAACTTTGAACAGACTGGACTAACTCAAAGCCCTACAAAAGAAAAACACCAGCATTGTGTAAGCATGCAATTTTGGAGTCCATGCTGTGTCCAAATACTTGTCTTTTGATATTAAACGAGGTCTTTCTCAGTCTTATAAGGCATTCATATATTCAGTTAGCATATGTTGAGCACTTGCTGTATAGAATTATTTGGCTAAGCCTTGAAGAGAAAGAGAGATCAGATAACTTCATATGCACTAATTCTTTTAGTATACACATGCCCCTATGAAGTAGATGCTATTTTTTTTGTTTGTTTGTTTGTTTTTTTACTATATGGTAGCTAGCTCTTCCCTTATGTACCAGACATGCTTTTCTGGGGTAATCTCACCCTTACCCATGGCTTCAGTCACCTCCTATATGCTGATAATTTCCCAGACTATATTGTCTGCTCTAAACTCCGTCCTAAGTTCCAGACCAGTTGCCTACTGGAATCCTCCCTACCTGGTTGCCCAGCCAGATACCGCAAACTTGAAAAGCTTTAACAGAGCAAATTTTTCTCCCTACCCTCACCTGATCTCCTTTTTTCCCCTGGATTTCCTGTTTTGGTCAAGACATGATCATCTGCCACACATGTATTCATCAATGGATATTTACTGAGAACTCATTCTTTCTCAGGTACTACTCCAGATATCAGGGATCCATACATCACAGACCAAAACATATTAAAGGCTTTGCCTTAATGGGGCTTACATTCTAGTAGTTAGACAACTAACTTAAAAAAATACATATATCTATACCTGTCTGTCTAGAGATGTGTAATTCTCTGTATCCGTCTTATCCTTCTGTATGGGTGGATGTCAGGCAGTGGTGAGAGCTGTGAGAGATACAAAGCAGGCTGAAGATGGCAGGCAGTGCTGGAGACAGAGGGGTGTGCTGCTGCTTTATCTAGGGTGGTCAGGGAAGGAGGTGACATTTGGAGATTTGACTGAAGTGAGGACACAAGCCTTTTGAACGTCTTTGATTTGGGGGGACCTGCTCTATTAGTCCTTCCTGGACAAGGACTGAGTTATGGTCATTTTTGTAATGTTGCCTCAAGCCACAGCTTGTAAATGTTAGCCATGAGATGGATGGGTAGATGGACTTGAAACAGGGAGCTGGACAGGGAAACGGGGGCAAAGAGAAGAATGAGGGAAGGCTTCATGGAAGACGGCACTTAAGTTGGGTCTTGAGCAAAGTTTCACGTATGGCATAGGGAAGGCAAAACAGTTAAGGAGGCAGATGCTCTGGGCCTCAAAATTGAGGTTTGGAGAACTCAGCATCAAATCTGGGGTCACAAAAACAGGGGAGCACAACACCATGACTTGTGATGAGGAGTGTTCAACAAACCTCAGGACAAACGAACTGGGGTGGGTGTGTGTTAAGAGGACAAATTTCATTCACACCATTTTGAATGCTGCTTTGGGAAAGAGGTGAGAAAGAACCACAGGTTTTCCTACTTTCCTGTTTTCCCAGGTGCCTCCCAGAGAGTGCTCCTTCCACATCTCCCTCACCCAGTGTCCTTTTCCGATTACGAAGAGTCACAGCAGGGTTCACGTTCTGAGAGCTGTTGCCGAAGCCTCTGCCGTCTTGGCTAGAAGATCTCTCGTTTATAAGTTTTGAAAAAGAACTCGGTGTTGTGCCACTGAGAAGCGACCTGGCCACGAAGCCTGAGAGCTGGAGGGAGAGAAAGTGGCTCTTTGCCTTTACTTCTGACCCTGGCGAGGATTGGGGGTGGTATCTTGAGGGAGGGGCAGGAAGGACATGCTGTGGCTCTTCTAACTGGGGAAGGTGGGGGGGTTGTTGTCACCCGTGGTCTGGGTGCACATTAGGAACGAGACGAACGTGCCAAAGAGACTCTACAGTAAGCTCTTGGGTCTTTGACATGCAGCTTTGGCATTATTTCGTTTTTAGTGTGTTTGCCCTCATTTTCTCTAGTTTGTCAGGGCACCTCCCCCCGCCAAGTTTTAGTTGGAAGACTTTATAAGTAACAATGATTCAGGGATAAGATTTCTGTTATGTGTAATAGTTTTTATTCTTTAATAGTAAATCCTTCTATTTCTTTGTGGTGTGTAAATTCTTGTGTAGGTGAGCAGAGTTCTAGGAGATTTCAGGAGTAAGTGCTCACCTCATTATCTCCTTTCTTAAGGGGCAATGGATGTGCATCTGTTTTCCTCCTTTTATGGGGTATTGATTGTACCACGTAGGCCTCATTATAGGACTCCATTGCCAGGGGCATTTTTAGAATTTATTTTTATTGATAAATTATACTGTACATTAGTGAGCAAGACTTAGTGCTATCATAAACTTCACTAAAATATTTTACTAAAGGTTGATGTATGCTTTGTCTTGTTATGATACAGATTTTTTTAAAAGCAAATTTCTTCAAATGTTTTTTCCTGAAGGTGGTAAAAGCTTAATCACAATGTTCTCTTGTAGTTAGTGTTCGAAGTGATTTCATTCCTCTGGAAATTCATTCGGACGCTGTCCCCACTCACACTGAGATGGCACGTGCCTTCTGGGCTCTCTCAGGTGTAACTGCAGATCCCCATCTTGGACTGTGGTTCACCTGCTCACAAATGTCAAGTTTCTAGAAAAACTCAAAGCAAGATAGTGTACGCTAAACCTTAAGATGCAAATGCACCTGGAAGAGACAGTGGTGACTGTGTGCTTTCTGGGGGAGGTGATGGCTACCGGACCCTGCATGCGGGAGACAGGAGAGGAAGGAGGCTCGGGTAGTGTGTGGAGGCAGAGCATTGCTTAGCAGCGCCATGAGAAAGGATGCGTTCCTTCGTAGTAGCAAATGACGCCTTGTCTTGGTCTCAGTGCCTGGCAGGGACTAGGTGCTTAATCAATATTTTCTGACTGGGAGCAAATAGAATAATGGACAGATAAATATTAATACTTTTATGCATATGTAGGATAATGGAAAAGGTAAATACTTTAGATAGGGAAGCCAAGATTCCAAAATCAAACTACCCATTTCACCGTTAGAGCTGGCTTTGCTTAGACACAGAGACTCCCTGTTTTCTTTTGTTTTCAGGAGACTGCAAATCCTTTAAAGGAAATGCATTTCCCAAATGGCGAATTGGCTTGTCTCTCCTGGTGAGTGAGCCTCACCTGTATGAAGGTGACAAGGCTTCCACTTGGAGGTGTGCTGGTGGCGTAAACAATTGGCATAGTCAGAAACCCTTGAAGATACACAAAGGTCTTTGGGAAGCATTCCACAGGTTAAACAGGCTCATTCCTGTACTGCAAGGGGTTTATAATTGACAGCCCGCCTGGCAGCAGGATCTCTTCTAGCTATATATATGCTTTGGCCTGCGTGTGTCCATAAATACCCTGTTTGGAAGTCTTTTTAACGAGTAACTCTTCTTTATCTCTAGTTTTAATCTTGGCATCTGTTTTCCAGAAACATTGGTCTGTTATTACTTAAAGTTTATGCTCGGATTCGGAACGCAGACTGCTGAGAACTGTCAAACAGAGAAAAGGCTTGTCAGCACTTAGAGTGCAAGTTCCTCACTGCAGCCACCTGTCTGCCTGGCGCGATCCCCAAGTGTGCTCCACTCACCTGTCTGCCTGTGGCACCCTGTGTCTGTTGATCTTTAATAACCTGTTCTTGAATAAGGAATTGGGTATTTGATGAGATTTACACATTGCTGGTGCTTGACACTATTCACAGTAGTTTCTGTCTTGCAAAATGATCACATACTTGTACTCAAGGCTAGGAAAATAAAAAAGAAAGACTATTGAGTGATTGTCACCTGGAGGAGTGTTTCTCAGAATTAACCTAAAGAGCTCTTTAATTATACTCACTTGCCCCGACCCCCTCCTCCTCCACCCAGATTCTAAGGCTGTTCTAGGACAGAAGGAGTTCGCAGGGTTTGGTCCAGACACTGGTGTTTCGGAAACACACTGATGTCAGGATCCCCGTGCCTCCGGCAGAAGAACTTACCCAAGCCTGTGGCTTCCTCTTTGCCTCCTGAGCTCTGTTTGCATTCTAGAGTTCCTGCTCTCATCTTTACGTGATGATATTCTCCACTTCTGTTAACCCAGTTTTTTTCTTCCCGTAGCCTCCCTTTTCTAAATACTGTCTGTAGGAAATGCTCTTAATCCTTGTGTTTATTCAGTAAACACTTATGAACTGTTCACTCTGTGCCTCTGTGCCATGCATTGTGAGAGATACAGGAAGGAGTAAACTAGAATTAGTTTCATTCTCAAAGAGCTTGTTCCATGTATTTGCAACTAAATATTGGGGAAGGGGCAACAATTGTGAGAACGAGCATGGTCCTTGCTATGTGTGAGTAACAACAGCAGTGTTTTGATGCACTAGCCTGGCGTGTTAAAATGCAGTGCAATTGAATCTGACTGGTTCCTGGCACACTGTCAGGCTATTCGGTTGTACCCAGGTCTTTAAAAACTTACTCTCTAACAGCTTCGTGTTGATGTGGTAATGTTTGAATCCAGGAGTTTCTCCTTCCTTAAAAGTAAAAGGAAGTTTTCATGATTAGTGACATTTGGCTTATAGTCTGGGAGGTCTTTGGAAACTTGAACTTCAGTTATTCACCATTGTGGCTGAGTGGCAGGGCAGGCACTGTGGAAGTTCAAGTTCCCAGCATTTCAAATGCATTAACACAGTCCAGCCTTTGGCAACCTGCCACTCTCTCTGCTTGGTAGACAGGTCCATGAAACTTGACACCCTCATGTCTTTTCTTGAAAATCTCCCAGGGTTCAGCAATCCTTCAATGACTGACCCATTTCTGTTAAATTCCTGTTGTCAGACACAATTGTGAAGTTGTCCTGGACCTGTTGTTGGAGAATGCATTTCAGTGACTTAAAAACAAAAAACCAAAATACTACCAACCTAGTCTTTGAGTGACAATTTATACTTTGCATGCAGAAATGGGGCATTGCTCTTTGTTTTTATTATGCTGCCACCAGAATTACCCTTAAAATGTGGAAAAATGTCCCCAAGTGTTTGTTGTATCAACAGAACACAGTAAAGTAGGATTAGGACAATTATCCCTTTAGTTTACTGATGTAAACAGAGCCTTAGAGTGTCTACCAAAAATATAATGAGCCCTTCTTAGTCAGGTGGAAGGAATGGTTTGTGAGAGTAGCAGAGGTCTTACCATATTTTGCTTTTAGCTGATCTGCTTTGGTATTCACCTCCATGCTTCAAGTCTTTGGGTCCCATCCTTCCCCTTGTCCTTGATAAATAAGCATGGTGGCGAAAAGTGTCATATGTTGGTTGTTGCAGTATTGCCTGCCTGGAATCACACTGGCCTTGGGAGTCAGAGCCCAGATTCTAGCATTTACTAATTGTGTGCTTCAGCTTAAGTTACTCAAATTCCAAGTCGGTAAAATGGGAATAACAAATGATATCTGTGCCCACCCACACACTACAGCCACCTTTTTACTCATAGTGGGTATCAAGTGAGAAAATGAATTGGAAAGTAGTAACATATAATGCTCTGCTGTGGAACTCCCGTTCTTGCCACGGATGGGCATAGTTTCAGGGACAGACTCTCCCTGTTAGAGGACAGTTATTGAGACTGTCCCCCTCTGTGGCTTTTGTCATTAAGAGCCGCTGCCCCCTGACCCACCCCAGAGGTAACCTGGACTACTGTGGGGCGACTCTGTTTATTATAAAGTTCTTTATTAAACTGAAATTTATCCCTGTAACTTCCAAGGTAATTTTCGCTCCTTGGTTCTGGTGTTACAGAGTATAGCATGAAACAATTCAAATCAAGTCTTAGAAATTTGTAACTGAGAAAGAGGTCTTACAACTCTGCTTCCTGTTTCTGGCAATTCAATTCAATAAATAAGTGCTGGTGCCTATCACGTGGGTGCTATGCTCAGGCACTAAAGGCAGCTATTGTTTCTTCTCCTGATCTCCGGAAGTGGAACAGAAGGGCATGCACCCCAAATGGAGATGAATGGGAAGTAAAAACTTTTTAACTCTTTAATGTGCAAAAACATGGTTTTAATTTTATTTAGAATGTTTGCTGGAATAAAATGCTTGCCTACATTTATTGGGCTATAAATAATTTAAATGGCCAAGCAGACTAATAATACACAAACATAAAGATGAAAGAATGGTAAATAATGAAGACCAATATTGCTGATTTTTATGTGAACCTGTGTGTTTAACAACCAGTAAGTGGAAAAACATAATAGTACGAGAGAAAATGGAACACTGGTGACATGGCAGGCATGAGATTACCTTTGTGTGTGCTAGACTTGATCCTCCCACCCATGGGAGGATCCCGAAGTGTCTTCTCAGTGATTAAACGCACCACACACTCCCTACGTTGAGTTACGGATTGATTTATAACTCTAAGGCAAAAGTGAACAAATGTAAAAGCAGCGTTGGCCTTAGCGTCAGAGGCCCTGGGTTGTGTTCTTGATTCCTGTTACCGACTAGCAGCATTTCTTTGAGAAAGTCTTTACTGCTCAGAATTTCAGTTTCCCTCAAATTTAACATGAGGCTAAAATTTTCTCTTCTGTCTGAATTATACAGTTGTTAGAATTAAATGTGATAATAGTTAGTATATCGATTTGAATCTTGACACCACTTTTTGCAAGCCATGTGACTTTTGGAAAGCTCTTTAAACTTCTCTGTGCTGTTTTCCTCATTTTTAAAATGGGATAATACTAGTACCTACTTCAGGGTTTTTGTGAGAAGTTAAATGAGTTAATTCCCAAAAAGTACACAGAACAGTGCCTGACAGTTAATGTCTAATACGTTAACTATTTTTTTGTGAAATTTTGAGAGTTCTGTGACTTAGTATATTTTTAGTATAATGTGTTTTTTTTGAAATAGCATATTTAAATAAAAATAAAAATCACACCCTGTTTACCAACCAAATCCAGAACAGAATTGGCATGTTTTGTTTTTCTACTCACTCTGATAGTTTCACAAGGTATGATTTCTTTGTCAAAAAAGTTTAACACTGAGAACTTATTCCTAAATGCTCTTTTCTTCAGAGCTTTGTGTCAAATTTATTTATTCTAGGAAATGCTTTCTACTATCAGCGTGAGTTTTGAAAGCTTTAGGTGGGGACCAGGATCCAACCTTGCATTGTCTGATGATGTTACAGTCCTGAGATCTGTCTTAACTGTCCAGTACTTTGTGTTATGTGTAAAAAAAGAGATTTTAAAAAAATGTTATCTTTGATTTTCAACAGTGCTGAGATTCAAGTGACTCATTTTTTGTGACTCATTTAGCTTTTAGAAATCATGAAATGCTGGTCAAGAACTCCATTTATAACAGACCCATTCATGATAATCCTCGTAGCTTATTTCACAGAAGCCATTTCCAGATAAAAATACTGATCATGACTTCCCTTAAAGGGGTGAAATAAAATTGTGGGAAAGGTTTAGAATTTGGCGAGTAATTTACAAAAAACCATTTTAAAAAATGATAGCTTCCATAAGCTATTATAACAAAGGAGCTTATGAGTTCAAAATTCTTTGGTGTATTTATCTTTTTATAAAGTGAAACCCAATGACTATTATTCAGTATCCTCAAGTTTATTTCAAAACTAAAATGATTTTTTTAGATGGAGGCACCTCTGAGCCACCTGCTGGCTTTTCAATCTCAGGTACAGTTTGGATTAATGCTGTTGCTGCTGCTGCTAAGCTATTTATTTGAATATAAGTGCGGATACTCATAGCTTGCCATTACAGATTTTTGTTGTCAGCCCCTGGCCATATTTGGACATTTTTGTTTTCCTGTTTATCAGCAGAATCAAGGCTGTTGAATGTTTTCTGTTTGATCCACCTTATGCGGAATTAAACATATTTCTTCACTCCTAATTGTATTTTTAATGTTTCTGGAACTCAGAACCCTTTTTTCTAAATATTTACTCATATACAATATTACATTATAGTCCCAAATAGCATGATTAGCTTAATCATTTCTTTTCTTTTCTTTTTTTTTTTGAGACAGAGTCTTGCTCTGTTGCCCGGGCTAGAGTGCCGTGGCGTCAGCCTAGCTCACAGCAACCTGCAACTCCTGGGCTCAAGCAATCCTTCTGCCTCAGCCTCCCAAGTAGCTGGGACTATAGGCATGTGCCACCATGCCCGCCTAATTTTTTCTATATATTTTTAGTTGTCCAGCTAATCTTTTTCTATTTTTAGTAGAGACAGGGCTTGCTCTTGCTCAGGGCTCAGGCTGGTCTTGAACTCCTGACTTCGAGTAATCCTCCTACTTCGACGTCCCCAAGTGCTGGGATTACAGGCGTGAGCCATAGTTTAATCATTTCTAAATGAAGAAATTTCTTTTAAATATGCAAAAAGAAAAAGTTTATCGGCTAGTTATCTGCTAGCCAATTTCTTTTACAGAGTTTTGCGTTTTAAGGCATGTCAGAGGTGATAAGTGGGCTTTGTGGAGTAGAAAGGATGCTTTTAAGAGCAAGACCATGTGGTGAGGGGTGGGAGGGAAGGGAATGATTCAGAAACCCTGGATGTGTGAGAGATTGAGGAAGGTTATCTACTTCTTTTGACATCAGTTTCCTCATGTGTTAATGGACATAATACTTGTCTGGAAAGATTGTAATATGATACCTAAAACAGTCCCAGGTGCATAATAGATTTCCAGCAAGTGGTAAGTGTGGTAATTAGAAATTTGTTCCATTTATGCTTCATATTGTAAAGTAATGCTGAAAAGATATTTTGGGATTCTCTGTCTTGTGAATGTATTAATAGGGTTATAATTTTCTGACGTTTACCTAAAGACTTTGAGACCACCAGAAGGAATACTTGATTTCTGAATAAACTAATCATTAAATGAATTTGTCTCAGTTTTTCCCTTCACTGTGTTAGAGTTTTAATGGCCATTTTTCCATTTCCCCAGTCTATGACATCTTTGTGAATTTAGCTTAAAAAAAAAATTAACAGAGTAACTGAAAAGCATATAAAATACTGCCAGGATAATTTCCTTATTTACAATTTTATACTTCATTCCTTAATTTGTTTCTGGATTATTTGGGCCTTTTATGGTTGTTCATAAAGTGCCCTCAAGGACACAAGTTGTATTTTCCAGTTGGTCCCTTTGTGAGGGGAAAGGAAAGGATGTAATTAGGAGCATGTTCGTGGGCTGCCTATTCCCCACTGGCCTGCTTTATTTTTTTCTGATTCATCGGTGGTTTGGAACTTACGCCCCCACATCAGTGTTCCTGCGGCGGAGGGGCTGTGTTCTAATGCAAGTTGAACTATGTGCAGCCTGGGGACCAATATTTGAAACATCACAGTTTAATGAGACATAAGATTGCATGATAAGTCTTCTTTGTGTGTGTGTGTGTGTGTGTGTGTGTGTGTGTGTGTGTTTAAAATCTAACTCTTTGTTCAATTTTTTTCTGCAGGTGGCACTTTCCTGAAGTTGTTCATTGAGTCTTCCCAGCATTCCTGCAGATATAAATAGGTAAGTAAATCAGATCACATGCCCTGTTGTTGGTGATTATTGGGAAACACTTTCCAGGTGGGTGGCAACTTACTTCTTGAAAAAGATGCAGTGCTTCAAACTTGTGGCCCCTGCATGGTAAGCATTAATTTTTTTTCAGCTAGAAACACCACTGGATGAGCATATATAAATGTTGTAAAGCAGCAGTCCCCAACCTTTTTGGCACCAGGGACTGGTTTCATGGAAGACAGTTTTCCAGAGTTGGGGGGGAATGGGGGGATGGTTTTGGGCTGATTCGAACACATTACATTTATTGTACAGTCACACCGCTCTGCTAAGTGACATTCTGTATTTGCAGCTGCTCTCCAGCGCCAACATCACTGCCTCAAGCTCCACCTCAGATCATCAGGCATTAGATTCTCACAAGGTCCATGCAACCTAGATCCCTGCATGCACAGTTTGCAGTAGGGTTCAAGCTCCTGTGAGAATCTAATGCTGCTACTGATCCGACAGGAAGTAGAACTTACGCGGTGATGTGAGCGATGGGGAGCGACTGTAAATACAGATGAAGCTTCACTCACCGGCCACTCACCTCCTGCTGTGAGGCCTGGTCCCTGGCCTGGGGTTTGGGGCGGCAGCTGTAAAGGACCATGTGAGATTTCCTAAATGGTAGTGAGCTTAATGCTATAATTTCCATGCTTCGATTCTGACATGCTTTGTCACCATTCACACACAAGTTTCAGAGCCCTTTATAATGGGCACAGCTGACTGTAAGTTACCTTTCCTTTTGAGCTTCTCTGTTTGTTATCATTTCTCTTAGGGGAAGTAGAGACAACCAACTGAAATTACCCTGTTTTATCACTCAGTGAGAGCTCACTAGAAGGATTGCTGGAACATGAGTTGAAAACACTTGACTAATAGGTGATTTATGATTAAATCTACAGATTTGAATTTATAAAGGTCACTTTTGGAAAATACTAGTAATAATAATAGAGGTAGAATAATTTCCTACAATACGCATTTGAGAAAATGAAGGCGGTGGATAGTTAAATAATTGTCCCCAAAGACTTTGATCCAGCTCTGCTTCCCCGGAGGGGGAGGCCTGTTCAGCCAGGTTCCTCTAGGGGTCTTGGTATAAGCTTAAGGGTTCAGCTGGGACCAAAGAAGCCAGTGTGAGGTATGGATTTGGGACCATCTGACGTCCTATCCAAGAGGTCTACCATGTGCAGGAGATTTGCAGAGTATTTTCACAGACACCATCTCGTTTGTAGAAAGGTCATTTTTTTAGCTTATAGATTCTAGGAAAGGAAAAATTACTCTTATGTTAGGAAGTGAACTGTTGACTTTTCAAATGTTATTAAGTTGTTCTAATAACTACTACTGCTTAGGTTGGGAAGCTCGGGTCTATTTTTTTTTAAATGAGAACTGTAAATACTTGTGAGTTATGGAATTATCTGAGCACAGTTCCTTCTCATGGGAAAGCCAAGGCTGACCTGAGACAGGTGGTGTCCCGAGCAGGCTAATCATTGACACCATATCAAATCTGTTCCATATTTATTTAGTGGGGGGTGGAAGAAACTGATTTGCTATTAATAAAGATTATTAATAAAAATACATACCTTTTCCTGTAGAATTTAAGGGATTTATTATGTCTGATTTTCTGAGCCAAGTGTTCATAAACCTGTTTAAAATTAAGTTAATAATAATACTCTGCTATGCGTTGTGAAGATCCAGAATTTCAAATGCCTGTCAGCTGGGTGACATGGGGGGGCTGGTAGTGAACTGGTTTTTGCTCTTATAGTTCTGCAAATACAGGTATTCTCAACAGAGGCAGGCCTGTGCTGGTGAGGAGTGTGTTTATTTCTACTCCGAGGCACTGCCTGCCTGAGTGGGAACAGAACAATTGCCATTTTGCCCCTTATGTAAAATCTAAGTTAAGTGGCCCTGTATTTCCCAGTGATGGCTTAGTCCCCCATGGTGGGTTGTCACCCTGGCTCACTGCCAGATTGGCCTGTTTAATCTTGCCCTGGGGAAAAGCCAATTCTGTTCTGCCAATGCCTTCAAGAGCCAAGCCGTGTTCTCCCTTGAAATCCTCCTCTCTGAACATTTAACCCAATAAAACTATCCTTCTCCATGCCTTTTTTGTTTTATTTTTAAAGTTGTGAATTCATTCTATGCAAATTATAACAAAACTTTAATCAAGTCAGACAGACACAAGAACAGACGTTCTGAATTAATGGCGTCCGAATTATAGAGAAATGTGCTATTAATACTTTCTGTTTTACACAGTCACTCACATTATATCAAGTTGGTAGAAGAGTTCCCTTGAGCAAAGAGAGTGACTGCAGTTTAGGGAGAGCCTTGATGTCAGGTGCCCCTGGGATGGGGTCCCATCTCTGCTGGACACAGACCTGGTTGGGATCCCAGCTGTGAGGCAAGTGGGCAGTGTGACCTAAGGCACCTTTCTTTACCTCTTGGACCTCCCTTCTCTTTACTCGTGGATAATCTATTCCTCCCCGAGTGGTTTGGAAGATTGACCAGAGTAAAGATAGGAATGCGTGTGGTGCATAGTAAACCACAGGTATGCCCCGCCTGGCTCCCTGACAGTAGGTATCTTGGAAAGAGCACTGGGTATGGAATCTGAGGAACTGCTCCGCCAGGCTCTCACCGTGCCTCTGGGCAAATTTCTTCCGTCCTGTGCTTCACTGGCACAGTGGCAAAGTAGTACCCGTTCTGTCTGTCTGCCTACTCCATGAGGGTTGTGAGAAGACTCTGAAAAGTGTGACTTTGGGTGTGTGGTTAGTATAAGGGGTCTTCTATTGGGGGGGCTTTTTAATTTTAATTTTTATTTTTATTTTTTTATTTCAGCATATTATGGGGGTACAGATGTTTAGGTTACATATGTTGCCCTTCCCCCCTCCAAGTCTGAGTTTCAAATATGTCCATTCTTCGGGTGGTGCACATTGCACTCTTTGTGTACACATACCCGTCCCCTCTTCTCTCCCCCCCGCTCCCACCTTGGGCAGGCTTTTTAAAAAAAAAAACAAAAAAAAACTCCTCTCTGGGCTGAATCCCTGCTCCACCCCTTGTAATTAATAGGTGTGTAACCTTTAGCAAGTTACTGACACCGTCTCTGGCTCTCACCTGTCTCACTAGATTGCTCTGAGAGTAAATGATACACTATATGAAGACTGGGCATGTGGAACTGGCACCTATTGACTCTCAATAAATAGGCTTGTGAATTCACCAGGATATAAGAAGGGAGGCAGAGAACTGGACTTGAAAAAATATCTGTGGTTTTAAAATCCCTTAAGTTTGAACTTTGGCTTGTTGAGCTGCCTTTTATATCATGTTAGTTTGAACCAAGGAAGATAATTTCCTGAAAAAACTGAGGTTGACCCTACAAGGTGAGACTGTCGTAGGATGAGCGCAGCATGGGGAGTTGGTCTTCTGGGCTTCTTCACGAGCAAATTGGGGACAGGTGTCTTCCCATTTGGGGGAGTTCTTACTAGAACCGACTGAGCAAAGGGAAAACACTGCAACCGCACCATCCAATATGATAGCCACGGCCCAGAGATAAGGCTACTGAGCACTTCGAATATGGCTAGTGAGACTGAGACACTAAATTTCTAATTTTACTTAATTTTAGTTAATTTAAAATTTAGAATTGATGGTCAGTTCCGTTATAGGAAAACTTTTAAGTATATTTGGAACAACTCACATGTGAAGATCTACTTTTTCAGCTATAAATTGTATAAAGTTTAAACTAGATCAGTCACTTCTGATTAAAGTTTTGTGCCTGACTTGAGATGTGTTATAAGTACAAAATACACAGCAGATTTTGAAATATAAATATTAGAAAAAAGAATGTACGTATTTCATTAATAATTTTTAGGCTGATTACATGTTGAAATGATAATGTTTTGCATATTTTGAGTTACATGAAATATATTATTTAAATTAGTTTCTTTTTGCCTTTTAATGTTGTTACTAAAAATTCTAAATAATATTCATGGCTCACAATGATATTTCCATTGGACAGTGCTGCTCTAGAAGATCCCAGAATTGGGTAGTTCCTAGTTTATCAAGTAAAATACTATTTTTCCTAATAGTTTATAAAAATTATGAAAGTGAGTTTTTTATTCTTTTAAGGTTTTTGTCCGCAGCCTGCCAGTTAACAAGTTTGAGAAATTTAAAAAAATATTCAAAGTTGGAAAGAGAAAGAAAAGGTGCATAGCAGATGTGTTACCTGAGCCTTACGTGACAGAGCCCGAGGCTCAATGTCGATGCCTTTCCTGTGGTCTTACCTCAGCTTCCTCATGACGCGTGTGAAGAGAGGTTCTCACGGTCGTCCACATCACAGCCATTCCCTAGCATGTGAACCCAAACGCTGTCTTCGGCTAAGCGTCTGCTTCCTTGATGGTTGTTGACTGTGAAGTTTGATGCAAGCACCACGTTCCCAGGGCCACATTTTGCCTTGCCCCGGGAGATCAGTTTTGGGACTGTCATCTAGTAGAAAGTGACTTTTCATTACCCATAGTGAATCAGCACTCTTTCCTTACCATGGTACCAGAACTATGGAGATATATTCCCGAGGGCATGATTGCTGGCTAGATGCTTAGTTGTCATCAGTGTATATATATGAAACATGCGAAAATAATACAATTAATGTGATCCGTATATTTGTTTCACATTCATGCCCTGAGTGGCACTTACGTGCATTCTGAGAGGCAGGGGGTAGAGTGTTTGGTTCAGAATCGTACTGGCCTGGGTTGAGTACTGAACACGTCCCCTACAAAGAGGTGGTAGTGAGGTTACCTAGGCCCCCTGATTCTGTATACCTCGTGCCAGTAAACAGTAGCCACTTTCCTTGTTAAAATTCTTTCATTGTGGGTGCTTGATCTGCGATACCCTCACTCCTTTGTGTGATAGCCATGGTGAACCATTGCCATCCTTATACTTTTCCAGACTGAGCAAATGAGTGACAGAGTTTGCTTTCCAGTGTTACAAGCTCTGTCTGGAAATGAAGCAGGATTGATAGTTCTGTATTAAATAGAAACCATTATGAAATTTCAGAAAGAATCTTTAGCTAAAGAAAAGTTGGTTTTCCTTTCATAGTTTAACTGTTACGTTATTGGTGCTTTTAAATTCCAGTATTACAATACAGAATTCACTTACACCTTCAATTTGGAAGCAGTTAATAGGAGTGGGAAGCATTTAATAAGACAGGGTGTAACAAATTTCTCCCTTTCATCAGCATAAATTAGGTTAAATATATGATCTCTGGGTAGGAAAATGTTAAAGTAGAAACAGTGATTTTCAAGATTTAACAAAAGCAAATCAAAGTACTTAAATATATTAAAGATTTAAAGTAAGCGTGGTTCTTTTTTCTTTTTCTGCTTTTGTTACTTGCATGTCAACAGCTTATCTTTTTTCTGCTAAGAAGTTCTGGCTAGAGCTGTCTGTCCTAGAGGAGATTCCTGGGGACTCTCCCCAACAGGGGCATTCTCTTTCTATGAAAATTTGCTTCCCTTGACAAACTGTCAACTTCATGAGCGCAGGCCTGAGTCTTAGTGCCCAGTGCCATGTCTGACACACGGGAGGCACTTGATAAGTACCGGTTGGTTGGATAGATGGATGGAGAAGACTGGATGGATTAGACTGAGGGGCTGTTCTGTAACACGCTCTAAAGAGAATTCTGCTTCAGTAGAGAACATTACAGGCTACCCAGCCCAGGGCCCAACACCTATCACATGCTCAGTAAATGTGGGCAAATGGAGGTGTGAATGTGGGCTTAAACATAGCTTCCAATTTATAAGTATTTGAGAGTATGACCAACTTACAATGTGGTAAGCCACGAAGTTTCTTTTAATCAGAAATAAAGTTGACATTAATAAGGCGCCACTGGTAGTGGATTGACCAGAGGCCAGAAAACCAGGTGGGAATGTGTTACTGTCAGGAAATGAGCAGGGCTGGGAGGGAGGCTCACGGAGTAGCGTGGACAGGACTGCAGCTGCCTGATGGGACACAGCCCAGGGAGGCAGGCCCTGTGGGTCAGCTGTGCACAGGAACAGGGCAGCTCTTGGCATAGGAAGGGTGGTATTGCCATCAGTAAGCTGAAAGTATAGGGAATAGGTGTTCAGAGAATTCTTATGTTGTGGCCTCAGTTCTTTTGAAAAGTAGAAGAAAAAGTCATCTGCTCTGGGGCCAAGAAGGGAAGCCGGGAGCCTAACAAGGATGCACGTTTTCCCTACGTGGAAAAGAACTCATCTTGGTGCTGATGTGACCAGAGTGGCCATCTTCCTGTGAATTCTAGTCCTCTGTCTGATAAGATTAGTCCATGGGAATGTTCTGGGATATCACATCAATAAAAGTATAGTTTTGTTGATTGAATACTGAAGTCTGTGAAAAAGGCTATATGCAGATCTTCCAGCAGGTAGCTTTGGTTCCAACTGGTACTCTTGTTCCTGTTTGACCTACATGAAGAGAT
>NW_012155284.1:4353545-4355205 GCF_000956105.1 Propithecus coquereli
TGAATATCCTTTTATGGATATCATTGTCCAGTTATAGGAATACTTCCAGGAAAGTTGGGTTCTCACTGGCAGTATTGAGAGGGCTTGTTTTATGACACCCTGATCGGGAATGAGTTGTCATTAGATTCTTAAATCTTTGCCAGTTTGTGAGGTGAGAATGGCATCTCATTTTAATTTTTGCTATTTTTATTAATCAAATCTAATGTTTTTTGTAAGTAGAATAGCCATTTATATTTTGTCTTTTGTGAATTTTGTTTGTTTTTTGTTTTTACAGCACTCGTCTTTTGTGAATTATTTATTCACATTCTTCCTTTCAGTTGAAACCATCATTTAAGATAATTGTGACATTTATGACCTTTACCCACTTTCCTAGAAAACTTTGTTTGGAATGAATACTTTGCACATGTTATCTGCTCAGTAATTGTTAATTGCATGCAAAACTGTCCTGCAGTTGAGAGAAAATCGGGTGTGGAAGTGTCAAAGAGAACACAGCTGGAGGTTCTCACATGGCTTCTTGGTTGTGGTGGTCGCATCTGGAAAGTCAGGCCTACCCAGTGAGCACCCCTATTCCACCTTCCCCAACCCTTGTGGGCCCCAGTTGTCACCCTCATCCTGCCCGGTGCTTCTGATCCCCCCGTGCCTGTCAGGGCAGACGAAGTGTGACTCCTGTTGTCAGAAGAAGAATCATAAACACAACATGTTGGCTCATAATAGAGTGTTCATTGACCCCATGAAGTGCTTCTTACCTGCTTCTCCTCTCCTGGTGTTTCTTCTCAGCCTGCTTGGCTGACTTCTTTTGCCTATACCTTAATCATTGTTTCCAGGGGATCCTTGGCTCCTCTTTTCTCCCTCAGCCCCTTGTGTTCTCTGGATGATCTAGTCCACTCCATGGCTTCAGCTGCCACCCACAGCCCAGACCCTCTCCTCCAGGCTGTAGCACTATCTAGTCAGCTGCCCATTGGGGGGTCTTCCCCTGATGTCCCTCTGGCACTTAAGATGCAACGTGCCCCAAATGAACCTTTTCCTCCCCCTTGACTGTCCTTGTGGCCTGGGTTCTCTCCAGTAAGAAGACCACCATCCCAGCCACTAGCCATCCCAATCAGACACCTGGGCAGCACCTGGACATCCCTCTCTCCTTCCCTGCCCACATGCCATCGGTTACATGCAGTCCGGCCCATTCTACCTTCTTCACGTCCCTTCATGTGCATCCCTGTTCCTCCTGCCGCAGTCCAGGCTTCACTTCCTGCGCGAGGGAATATGTTTTCCCAATTAGATATGTTCTTACAAAATGGATAAATCAGATTTCTCTAAAACAAATCATAGTTGATATTTTTCAGGGCATGTTATTTTAATGGGATCTACTTATGAATTCTTTGTGTGAAGTGAATCATCAGTTATTAGCTTACCATTTGCAGAAACAAATTTTTTTCCCCTACTTGCTTAGTCTAAAGCAAAAATAGACCTTGAATAATGTCTAATGTATGTTAGTCAAGTGAGAGCCCCCTAGACAGTACTTTCTAGTTAAAGGGCTTTTGATTTGAGGGCTTAATGTTTTTTCTTAGGGATCTTAATTATTTCCATATTTCAATATGTATTGTTTTTGTCATACTGGAATTATCCTTTATTAGCTAGTTTTTCAGCTTACCTCCTAGGGAACTCA
>NW_012155284.1:4355255-4356180 GCF_000956105.1 Propithecus coquereli
GGCTGAGGCAGAAGGATCACTTGAGCCCAGGAGTGTGAGGTTGCTGTGAGCTAGGCTGACGCCACAGTACTCACTCTAGCCCGGGCAACGGAGTGAGACTCTGTCTCAAAAAAAAAAAAAAAAAAGGCGTTTTTACTTTAATGATCCACTTTTTAATTGTTCCTTGAGAGGAAGGTGATCTAGTGGAACTCAGGTGAATGAGGATACAGTGGGATGGTGTAGAGGTGCCCCCCCCCGGCCCCCGTTGTCACTATAAAATGTATGTATGTCTTTATATGAAGCTTGTCGATGTAGGTAAGTAATAGCTGTACACATTTTTATTTAGTATTCTTTTTTAGAAAAAAATCATTTCCCATGCCAAACCACAGCAATCCCTGTGTGCCCGAAAGAGGGCAACAGTATACCTCTGAATTTTGAGATCCTGCTCCCATAAATACCTTGTCTGCTTTTTGAAACTTCTAACAGAAACTTGCTTCTACTGAATTAATTATTGATTTAATCTATGTTCTCTTTTGGGTTAATTCAGTCACCATAGTAAAATTTGTATAATCTTTTCCCTCTCTTGTGCTCTTAGTCATACAGCAGTCCTGTCCTTCCAGACACCGCTGGCACCAGCATCCCCTGAGCCACAGGCCAGCCACTTGGCACATACTCCAGGCCCAGGATGGCAGACAGCCTGCGAAGATGGGGTCAGCCCCCATCTCGGCACCTATGTTACCATCCCAGAACAGGCTGTGAAAACTCTTAAGACTAATTGGCAAGACCAGATGGACTTGGAAACAAACCCACCACCAAGTGGTGTTAGGAGGTGGCCACTTCCCGTTGTTAACTCAGGCCATCTTTTTCATGTAATGATGGCAAATATGACTGAAGGAAGATCCGTGTTAGGAAGCTAGTGTGACTTGTCTGAAAGAGCCAGTCCTCT
>NW_012155284.1:4357510-4363513 GCF_000956105.1 Propithecus coquereli
CACCAAATCTCGGATTGACTGACCTCTTGTTCCTTAAATTCAAAATTGCGTATAAGATTTGATGTCATCCATTCTCAAAAAGGCTCTCCAAATGGCTTTGCTGTGGAACTCATCAAAGCACTCACCTTGTTTACTTCTTAGACTGAGCAGCGCATTCACAATTCTCTCCCTTAGGAATATCTACTTCCTCTGTTATCATTCATGCTTTCCCACGGAATTCCCCATTCCTCTATAGATTCACTTTTATTCTGTCCTTTGAAATTACCATCAGGCTTCCAGGAGACATTCCTCTGATAATTTCACAACATAAGATGAAGACTTAAAAATATTTGACACCAAAGAGAGAAATGTTAGGATATTTTGAGTCCAATTTAGTAAGTTGGCTACTGACTGCTGTATATCTTTGGGTGACTTGCTGTCCTTCAGTGAGTGAATGGGATAATTCTAAGGAACTGCTCAGCAGCAGGATGAAAATAAATCTTTGTCTATTTTCCTCGCCAGTCATTCTCCCCAGTATAAGAGTATATACCAGAATATACAGGATACTGTTCTAGTCTCGTGTTCAGCATCCAATATTTCAGTGAGCCTTTACTGTGTGCCGTCACCCTCTCCACGCACGGGGACCGTAACGGGGGTTTGGGCCCTGAATTGAGGATACTGCTCTTGACTGTTCTTGGCCTTGTGAGTGCTCTGGTCATGGCAGCCCTAGGCCTTGATTTGAGTTGGCCCTCACTGCATGAATCTTCACCCACTATTGGGACCATCATGTTTTCACGACCAGAGTATTAGGTCACCTTTTTCTGTGTCATGGCTATTGAAATATGAGAGCCCAGTTGTGAGGATAAATGAGCTTTTTCTTTTCCATTGAGCAGAAAATCATATGGGAGGCTACAGATGGGTGCCAACAGGCAGGTGAGAAGTAGAGTTGTTCCTTGGTAGTCCAGCAGCCCCTGTG
Source organism: Propithecus coquereli (assembly GCF_000956105.1). Taxonomy (NCBI): domain Eukaryota; kingdom Metazoa; phylum Chordata; class Mammalia; order Primates; family Indriidae; genus Propithecus; species Propithecus coquereli. The sequence continues at coordinate 4,358,466 of NW_012155284.1, forward strand.
GCAGAATAGCTCTTGGCCTCCTGCTCTACTATGGATTATGCTGTTGTCACTGAATTTTAAACTTGTGAAGTTTAATCAGAGTGAATTTTAATGTTCATTCTGTAGGAACCAAGACTTCTGTCAATGCTCAGAAATATTATGTACCTGAAGACAAAGATTCCTAACTTTTGTGCATACAACTTTTAGGAAAAATTTTCAAGGCTAATCCAGAAGATTTTGAGTAGAAGTTTCTTCATGTCTTTTTACCTGAAAGATAAACTGTGGCGACCTTTAGTTTATTAACCCCAGCTCAGGAATCGCCATATTGTGTGCTACTTCCACATACTAGACGTGAGTGGTGACATTTCTGGGACATTTCATAAGGCAGCAAGACAAAGTATGCTAAACTGCTCATCGTTTTTTTTTTTTTTTTTTTTTTTTTAAGGACTTATTGGAAATATGGTGCTGGGAAGAATAAAAGGAAATTTAATACCATGGAAGTTGGAAACAGCCCCTGAAATCTAATCCATTTTTAGAACACACGTAACACACTAATTCCCAGAGATTGAAGACAGCTCATTTCGCTTCCTAAGGCTGTCAGGCTCCTTATGACTGTGACAGGAAAAGGCTCCTCAGCATGAGAATACCACAGCAGTGTTTTATTGACTGTATTTTCTACACCTGGCTATGGGGCCATGCCTTGGGTCTGCCTTCCCTTATCTGCCTAAAGTTGCTTTAGTCTGGTACTTTTCTTAGGTTGGGTTCCCCAAAAGCAGATCCTGTGGCAAGGGTTCAAGTGCAAGTAAGTTCTTTGGGAGGTAATCCCAGAAAGTGTCGTTAAGGGAATAGGGGTGTGAGGTATGGAGGAGAAGAAAGAGATTTTATTGAACAGGTTGCTGCTGTGGGTACCTGAGGCTCAAGCCTGGTGAATTCTAGGAAATATCCTTAAGGATTATTCCATCTGAGGGGCCAGTAAGTTCTAGGATATGTCCCCTCCCGACTCGCCTCTGTCTTTGACTGACCGCTTCTCCTGAGACCAGCACTTAAGGCTTGCTTCTTGCTGAGGCCAAAAGAGAGCCCTGAGGCGGAGGTCCTGTGTACTTGTAGTAAGTGTGTGCAGAGATGGGGAGCTGTGGGGGGGGCAGTGGGCCCCGACTGTGTCTGTGGTGTGCACTGCTGTAACATTTTTAACACTGATAGACAAGTCTACTTGAGGGAGACAGCGCAGGTGGTCAGAAACAAAGCACATGCTATCAGCACCTGATAGATGTTGGAGTGCATTTAAAAGATCAAGAATTTGATACCACTGATCCTGAAATGGGGAATGGCAGATGCAGGGGGAATCTCTGAGAGGTATCTAAATGTTGTTCCCCAAATGACACATTGTGCTTCAATAACAAATGCTGACAAACCATTATAGTCACAAATGGGACAGATGGATTGTCAGAGGTCCTTATAGGGCTGAAGTTTCCACAGGGCTAATCAACCTACAGGATTATAACTAGACCCACAAGGAAATTACAATATTTTTTCCATGCACTCAGATCTGGAAGAAAACAAAAATCTGACGGAAATCTGTGGCTAGCCAAGTCTGAACAGAGCCACCTTCATTACTTGGGGAAATTCCTGGGGAAGGAAAGAAGGTGGAATCAGTGCTATTAGTGGACCTTGAAAAGAATCCTTCTGTGCTGTATTTTTTCTAGCCCTTTCTGTTATATTAATGTAAAAGCCTTGCTGATACATCCCTATCGTGGAAAATGTATCCTAGTATCTTGTTGGCTCTTCCATTCTTGTCATTTAGTGGGTGAAGATCTTGAAGCTAGAGACATCTAATCATTTAGTGCTATTATTGTGATGCTGGGGCAACAGAGTAGGGCAGTTTCCCTGTCTCTTAAAGGGTCCTCAATCCAGCCATGAGAGGATAAGCAGAGAAGTCACTGCCATTGTGGTAAACTAATTACATTGGAGACAGAGGAAGGAACAGTTAATTCTGCCAGTTGGAGAAGGCATCCCGGAACTGTGACCTTTGAATTAGGCGTAATGATGAAGAGCTGTTGCTGAGGGATGGAGGGAGGAGGATGGCAGGCCAGGTGGAGGCAGAGAAGTGCAGAGTGTGGTCAGGAAGCAGTGAGTGGTTTGTGGTGGCTGAGATATTAATACGTGGGATAGTGAGGTTGTGACGGCAGGCAGGAGAGGCCACCTTGTGAAAGTCCTGAGGGCCTTGTCCCTGCTTTTACTGTCTCTCCAACAAGAATGTAAAAAAAGTGTGTACCATTTGTGGCCGAACCATTTCTTTTGGCTTGTGTCCAAGTCCCCACCAAACATCCTGTGGTTGTGGGAACAACTTAGGCACAGGATGATGAATGGAGCTTGTAGAACTTGTGTGGGGTTCAAAGTCCCAAAGGTGTGGCCTTTGGGTACTGAAACCAACATTTTGTGCTAAGTGGCTAGTGATCCTATGTGGCCTGTGGATGCCTTGTTGAAGGGTAAATTGACATGCTTTATGCAGGTGGACAATATTATACATAAAATATATTATTTATCCTTTATTTGCCGCGTATTTTCTACGACTCCAATAAGCCCCCAATATTCTACATTTCTGGTAGTGTACAGCATTGATTGTGCTTGTTTTTTCCTAATTTGTCCTTTCTGTAGTAGCTGTCTCACAGCATTAGTGTGTTGGTGCCTTTGGCCATGCTAGAGGGGCACACTTGCCCTTAGAATCCTGGAATCCCTCAGTATGTGGTTTGAGAAAGGAAACACAGGAATAAGTTGGCAACAGGTTTTCCCTCATATTGTATTAAGCAGCTCAGTCCCTTTAGTTGCCGTCTTTGTCTTTTGTTTCTGATGGAATAGCTACCTTGCTAGAGGGAAATAAAATTCAACATGGTTTCCAGGTCCTGGGGCCATTTCTCAGGGTGAATTAGGAGCAGGAGCTGAAAGTAACTCCCAGAAACATCTCTAGAAACCCTGAGAACAGTCTAATCACTATCGCACCAAATCTCGGATTGACTGACCTCTTGTTCCTTAAATTCAAAATTGCGTATAAGATTTGATGTCATCCATTCTCAAAAAGGCTCTCCAAATGGCTTTGCTGTGGAACTCATCAAAGCACTCACCTTGTTTACTTCTTAGACTGAGCAGCGCATTCACAATTCTCTCCCTTAGGAATATCTACTTCCTCTGTTATCATTCATGCTTTCCCACGGAATTCCCCATTCCTCTATAGATTCACTTTTATTCTGTCCTTTGAAATTGCCATCAGGCTTCCAGGAGACATTCCTCTGATAATTTCACAACATAAGATGAAGACTTAAAAATATTTGACACCAAAGAGAGAAATGTTAGGATATTTTGAGTCCAATTTAGTAAGTTGGCTACTGACTGCTGTATATCTTTGGGTGACTTGCTGTCCTTCAGTGAGTGAATGGGATAATTCTAAGGAACTGCTCAGCAGCAGGATGAAAATAAATCTTTGTCTATTTTCCTCGCCAGTCATTCTCCCCAGTATAAGAGTATATACCAGAATATACAGGATACTGTTCTAGTCTCGTGTTCAGCATCCAATATTTCAGTGAGCCTTTACTGTGTGCCGTCACCCTCTCCACGCACGGGGACCGTAACGGGGGTTTGGGCCCTGAATTGAGGATACTGCTCTTGACTGTTCTTGGCCTTGTGAGTGCTCTGGTCATGGCAGCCCTAGGCCTTGATTTGAGTTGGCCCTCACTGCATGAATCTTCACCCACTATTGGGACCATCATGTTTTCACGACCAGAGTATTAGGTCACCTTTTTCTGTGTCATGGCTATTGAAATATGAGAGCCCAGTTGTGAGGATAAATGAGCTTTTTCTTTTCCATTGAGCAGAAAATCATATGGGAGGCTACAGATGGGTGCCAACAGGCAGGTGAGAAGTAGAGTTGTTCCTTGGTAGTCCAGCAGCCCCTGTGGCAGAATAGCTCTTGGCCTCCTGCTCTACTATGGATTATGCTGTTGTCACTGAATTTTAAACTTGTGAAGTTTAATCAGAGTGAATTTTAATGTTCATTCTGTAGGAACCAAGACTTCTGTCAATGCTCAGAAATATTATGTACCTGAAGACAAAGATTCCTAACTTTTGTGCATACAACTTTTAGGAAAAATTTTCAAGGCTAATCCAGAAGATTTTGAGTAGAAGTTTCTTCATGTCTTTTTACCTGAAAGATAAACTGTGGCGACCTTTAGTTTATTAACCCCAGCTCAGGAATCGCCATATTGTGTGCTACTTCCACATACTAGACGTGAGTGGTGACATTTCTGGGACATTTCATAAGGCAGCAAGACAAAGTATGCTAAACTGCTCATCGTTTTTTTTTTTTTTTTTTTTTTTTTAAGGACTTATTGGAAATATGGTGCTGGGAAGAATAAAAGGAAATTTAATACCATGGAAGTTGGAAACAGCCCCTGAAATCTAATCCATTTTTAGAACACACGTAACACACTAATTCCCAGAGATTGAAGACAGCTCATTTCGCTTCCTAAGGCTGTCAGGCTCCTTATGACTGTGACAGGAAAAGGCTCCTCAGCATGAGAATACCACAGCAGTGTTTTATTGACTGTATTTTCTACACCTGGCTATGGGGCCATGCCTTGGGTCTGCCTTCCCTTATCTGCCTAAAGTTGCTTTAGTCTGGTACTTTTCTTAGGTTGGGTTCCCCAAAAGCAGATCCTGTGGCAAGGGTTCAAGTGCAAGTAAGTTCTTTGGGAGGTAATCCCAGAAAGTGTCGTTAAGGGAATAGGGGTGTGAGGTATGGAGGAGAAGAAAGAGATTTTATTGAACAGGTTGCTGCTGTGGGTACCTGAGGCTCAAGCCTGGTGAATTCTAGGAAATATCCTTAAGGATTATTCCATCTGAGGGGCCAGTAAGTTCTAGGATATGTCCCCTCCCGACTCGCCTCTGTCTTTGACTGACCGCTTCTCCTGAGACCAGCACTTAAGGCTTGCTTCTTGCTGAGGCCAAAAGAGAGCCCTGAGGCGGAGGTCCTGTGTACTTGTAGTAAGTGTGTGCAGAGATGGGGAGCTGTGGGGGGG
>NW_012155284.1:4363563-4422318 GCF_000956105.1 Propithecus coquereli
CCACCATGCCCGGCTAATTTTTTCTATATATAATATTTTTAGTTGTCCAGATCATTTCTTCCTATTTTTTAGTAGAGACAGGGTCTCGCTCTTGGTCAGGCTGGTCTCGAACTCCTGACCTTGAGTGATCCACCCGCCTCGGCCTCCCAGAGTGCTAGGATTACAGGCGGGAGCCACCGCACCCGGCCCAAAGTATGCTAAACTGGAACTGTTCTAAAAGTCCAGAGTTCCTGATTAAGCTTTCCAAAATGGTGTACAGGAAAGTAGTCTTCCTCTGCTTCTATAAACTGATTTGTTAATCATTAAATAAAGTTAAGCAGTATTTATTTTTCTTGCAGAACTACTCAGACTTCAGCACACTAACGTGTGCAGTGGCTCTTCAAGGGGGAGATATAGGATCCAATGTCCATCCTGGGATCCCTTTGGTCTCAGAGCCCCTGTGACCATGTCCCAGAACTCATGTCGCTCTTGCACAGTTGGGGAGATGCTGACATTCTGCAGATTAAAAATGTTCACAGATTCTTTTTAGCTCTTCCTATCAGTAACTGGAGTCTTGCTTCCCTACCTCTTACGTGTGGACTGGCCTTCTGCCTGGCTTTCACTGATCCAATACGGCAGAAATATCACGTGAGTCCTAGAGCTTCGGCCTCAAGAGGGCTGGCAGATTCCATTTTCACCTTCTTGGAACATTCCTGAGACCTTCATGTAAGCAAGCAGGCCTAGCTGCAGGAGGATGAAGGGCTGACCTGTGGAGGTACCTGCAGTGCCCCAGTTCGCTGGCAGTGATCACTGCCAGACACGTGAATGAAGCCATCGTGGGCCTCCCAGCATGGCTCAGCTGGCTAAAAGGAGCACCTGTGTGAACCCAGGAGAAACCAGCAGAGTCACTACCTAATCTGTGCAGTTGTGCGGCATGATAAATCGTTGTTTTAAGCCACTACATTTTGAGGTAGTTTGTTATATAACAGTAGTTAACAGATACACTAATGTAAGCAATACCACTCACCAAAAACTTTGAAACAAGACAAAAAAATACGATTTTTTAAATCTAATCTGATACTTTCGAGAAGGGTTTTCTGGTTTAAAGCTAAACTTCTAGACAGGGATTTTCTAGAAACCTGAATCAAGTAAATAGTTAACAAGAACATAATGTGTTTGGCACGTGAAAAACAGCACCAGAAAATGGCACTTAATCCCAGAACGGGTGCTCCAGGGTGAGTCATGGGAATGCTGCCTTGGAAAGGGTAGAAGAACTGATGGAGAAGCTGCTGCTTTCACACCTGCTCTCAGTGACAGTTTCTGAGGGCTGTGTGACAGCTACCTTTGAAGATGACCAGTGTCACTTAGGGCTCATCCTACAGCTTAATAATTAGATTTAAGCAGACATGGCTTTGGATACGGCCCATCTACTCTGCTGACTGCCCAGCTATGGGATATGAGACCTTTCCAGTGTTCCTGCCATGGAGCAGGTTTAATTATTACTGGCTCCTAGGAGCAAATCTGATTAGTGGATGTCACAAGGGGCCTGTTGTCAGCAGGCCCCTGGTGGGATGTAGAAATATGAGAGGGCTCAGGCAGGTGCCCTCGCTAAGCCTGGCAGCACCAGCTCCCTGGACGTTACGTCTGGTGTCTTCTCAGTGCCCCAAGGCCAGGTGGACTGTTTATGTGGAAGTCAGGACCGCAGGCTCTCGTACTGCCACTGGAGGCCTCAGCCAGAGCCCCATCAGTCAGTACACGCAGGCCCTAGAACACTCAGACCTGAGGATCGTGACAGGCATGCTGTGGCCATGCTGGCCAGAGTGAGTTGGGAAGACGCAGAAGAACCTGGAATCATGGGAGTTGGAGCTGGAAACGACCCATTTGGTCATGAAGCCTCTTCCTTCCTCATGGCCAGATCATTCCCCCTGGGATACTCTGGAGTGCTTTGTAAACCCTGTTTCCGAATGACTCAGGCTGGGAGTCTTCCAGCCGTTCCCTGGGGAGAGGTAGCGGCCTTTTCTGAGGAGGAAATATTTTCCTCACGATTGGTTGGGACTTTTCGCTGGTTGGCTCCAGCCCCGTCACTCCTGGCCGGTCTCCCTCAGACCACCCTGAACGAGTCCCCTCTACCTCTTGGATTCCCACAGTGAGGTCTGTGTCACGCTTCCGCTGAGCAGCAGTGAAACCAAGGAGGAGGGCCTGCCTCCTCGTCGCCCGCTTTCCAGAGTAACGGCTTTCTCCAGCTGCTTCGTTACTCTCATCCCCTACTCTGAACTTTTAATTTTTTTTGTCCTGGTCACATTTCATATGTGTGGAAACTATACTGGTACGTCACAAGCATTGCAAGGAGTGTGTATTCTGCTGTGAGAATGGCACTCTCATTGAAAATTATTTGAAAATTGCTGTGAGTTTCTGCTAGATTAGATTGACCTTGGTTTCCATGTCATTGTCCAGTGGGTACAAAGAACGGTACATGTAATATGGCTCCTCCAGAAGCCGATAATGATGATATCAGTCATCATATGTGCTGGTTGGCACAGCCGTGTAAACACTGTGGTCCTGGGGCATTTCTTTTGGGGATTTGATGTCACTCAGTGTACAGTCAATAAAACAAAGAAAATAAGGGTTTGTGTTGTCTGCACAGCCCACAGCCGTGTGAGGAATGTTCAGTAAGGAAGGGATCGTGGTCTGTGGGTCTCTGACTTTGTTGTTGCTGATGAAGTGAGGACAGGAAGAGCAAGAGCTTGCCAGTCAGCCGCCTCAAGCTCAGGCTGTGTGGAGTTTATAGGCCGTGAGAGCGAAAGTGGAAAAATGGTTCAGATCATGTTCTTCTGAGCACGTTGCACAGGGTGTTCCAGTTCCTGGGGGCATTGTAGGAGCTATGTGGAGGGGCATGGGGGTCCTTCTCCATGCCCTCCTTTTTCGTCAGTATAGCTGTGCTTTTATTTGTCTCATCTACAGAGCTTGGGTTGCTTGTCAGATTCTGTTTGATAAATAGAGTTCCATGCTCAAAAAGAAAGATTGCAAACCACAGGTTCAGAGGACTGACTTCTAGTAAAAACAAACAGTGAGAGAAACCTCTTTAGCCAAGCAACTAACGATTACATTTCTGGGATCCACATCGATCAATCCACAGACATTTGGAAGCAGCAAAAAGCAAAGAACTAAACAAATAGATGTTTCTGTGTGACTACTATGTCATCAGGAAACTGTTAGTCAATATAAACAGAACACGCAGACCATGACCTCAAAGTAGCAAGGAGACAAGAGGCCAATTCTGGTCTTATGGGCAGGTGACCCTGCCAGATGGTGATGTTCCAAATTGTGTAAGCACCAGCAAGTCCTGGAGTCGAGGTTAGTGAGAATCATGAGATAAAAGCTGCCATTTATTGAGAGCTTCCATTTGTTGGGACTGTACCTGGGAGGCATTCTCCATCTAGGAAATGTAGGTTCTGTTATTGCCCCTGTTTCACATATGGGGAAACTGAGGCTCAGAGATTGAGTTATTTGCCCAAGGTCACATAGCTGATAAAGTAATGGAGCTGGGGACAGGTGGCTTTGGCTAGAGTGCATGCCCTTAAATGCTCAGCTGGATTGCCCCCCTAATGGTTTTGGTAAGTGGAGAACCTAAGGATGGCTAGTTTGAAAAAGTGTCTTTTTTGCCATAGGTACAACTTTTTGATCACTTCACTGATAGATTGCTCCATATAAAGTTGAAATTTAATGTTGCATGTAAGTGATCCTTACTGTAGAAAAAAGAATATAGAGAAAAGGAGCCAACAATATAACCTTAACAGTGTGTACTAATACTAAGCAGGCACGTGGAGCTCTGAAAGCATGTGCTGGATTTGATAGCTCGCAGACGGTCACTCCAAGTTTTTAGTGGTGGTATGGGAGAAATTAGAACTCTTGTCGCCATAGCACCAAGTAACCTTGCCAAGGTAGATGAGACTAACTTTTGCACACATTTTGAGTTTTAAAATTTCAGGTGTTTTTCTCAGATTTTATCTTCACTTCTCCATTTCAGCCTCTGTGTCATGGCCTTAGCTACGGATGGGTCTCCTTTTGAGAGTCTGCTCTCGACTGACTCTGTACCCTTCCAAATTTGCGTGAACCATTTCCTTATTCTCGCTAGTAACAGGATTGTTCAAGAGAGTGTGTTAGATTCCGCTGAAAAGTCTCTCTGGTCAGTTGACAGTGTTGGAGCAAAGTTGGTCTCCTAAAGAGTGAATTTAACAGGCATTTAGGTTTGTTTTTATAGGTGCATTTGGAAAAGCTGGGACTGTTTGAGAAACTATTTCACAGCACATCCAGGTGGCTCGAATGATCTGGCTCCACGCATCACACTGAGTCTTTTTAAACAAGACGAAAGCTTGTAGTGAGTTTCTCTCATGGAGCAAGTGAGGCCCTCAGGGAGAAACATGAACTTATGTGGGTGCTTGGGAAGTGTTGAGTAATAACCCTTTTGAGCCATGAGGGCCCCATCTGCTTAGCAGAAATTTATGAACAGTGCCCTGGTGGCTTAAAAATTTTCATTTTCTTTCCCAAGTGCCTCACTTCCTAAAAGTAGCATTTTCATTGAAGGATTGGACCGTACTAGATCTTACAGAGAAATCCTCACACAAGAAATCCTGCTCTGGATTCTGTAGCAGACGACCACTTGGCTGAGATAGGGGCTTAAGCGTTGCCTCCTGACCGGCACTTGGAGAAAAAGTTACTACGCAGCAGCCATCTAAGATCTTGCAGACTGTATTAGAGCTGGATGTGAAGAAGCAGTCTCTGCACGGTTTTGGACCCAGATGGCTGTGCGAGTGTGTGATCCACCTCACAGTGACAAGCAGCTTGTTGGTGGTTTCCAAAACATCTGTCTCAAAGAGGCGGTTGAAATTCCTGCAGGGGAGTGTTTCCATTCATTGTCCATGAGAAACGAGCGGGAGTGGGAGTAAGTGATGTGCAGATCGAGAGGAAATGAGTCCGCTCTCCACTTGGGATTACAGTGCAGATGAATTCCATATTTTCGTTAGGGAATGTTTTCTTTAAAAAAAGAGAAGACAAGAAAGAAAAGCTAAGTCACTGACCCAGTTACTGAAAAGCAGACTAAAATGCAGTGAAATGCCTGCTGAAACGGTCACTTCAGTTGGTTGGGCTTTTTTTTTGTTTTGGGGTGTGCGAGTGTGTGTGTCACGCACATGCAAGAAGATGGCCGAGGACTTCCTTTTCTGCCTTTGGCCCTGCTTTCCCACTAAGGTGGCCTGACCCTGCTGACGAGCTGCTTTAAAATGACACAGTCAGCAAATGTGGATTCTTCACTATGTCTGCACAGATCGGCTGCTTACGGATTCAGACAGATACTACATATTTTTCCTGTTAAACAAAATCGCAACAGAGGTTTTCCTGGCTAAACTTTCACTGAAATCACTAAAACTGGTAGCCCTGTATAAGAAAGCAATGGTCGGTTTTGATTTGGAGATATTTTATGCCCAATTTGTGTTCAAAATGTGCTACCTATGATGATTCAGAACCAAAGATCTGAGCTCTGTGTTACCCTCAGAGGTGTCATTCAGCAGGTGTTTATTGCAGACGTGCCTCATGGGCCAGATGCTGTGCAAGGATGTGGCGTTGAACTTGGGGACACACACAGGCCCTGCCCTCGTGGTGGTTATCATCTAGAGTAGCCTGGATGTCGAAGCTCTCACAGCTGGGGGATTTGAAGCAAGGAGACTCACTACACCTGGAGGAGAGCCATTGGGGAACTGCTATAGTGAGGGACTCCGAAAGGGCGGGTCAGGCCATTGCTGCCCTGGCACTAGTGGGTGGTCAGTGACGGTCCTCAGAGCAGCGAGGAGTGCTTGCCAGCCTGGCCCTGTCGGCCAGCTGGAGGTGGGTCAACCTCCAGCATTCTGAGCCTCTCGTATTTCTGCCTGGAATTGTAAGAGACAAAGACTAAAACAGACCCCCCTCCCTGCAAATCACCCTTTCTGCCCTTAGTTCATGTGCAATAATGGGCAATAATGGCTTGATGTCTTGGCCTAATCCTCCTGAATTTTGTCCTTGTTGTCACTGTGCACAAATCTTACCTGTCTCCCTCAGTCCTCCAGCTGTGTGTACCTGAAGGTGACTTGACTCACTGAGGAAAGGCTCTTTCTTCAGCCCCACCTTGGTTTTCCTGTGTCCTAAGATTTCTGAGACGTGCATCCCAAGGGGGCTGGGTACCCCGGGTTGTGCTGGCTCCTTACCTCATCCCCGCACCCAGGTGGCTAGACCGGGGGTCTGAGGCTTGTCCCTCAGGGGGCAGTTGTCCCTCCTGCCATGCTCTACTCTCTCAGAGGGATAGCCAGGGAAAGACGGGCATGCTGAGGCACGCACCTGGGGAGCCCAGGGAGCTCTGTACCCCCCCTGAGCCCCCTAACCCCGCTGGTAGGGACAGAGCTCGGGCGGGGGGGAGTCCCATTAGGACTTATGAAGCATTTACTGAGTGTGCAGCCCTGTAGGGAATATGAAGGTGAGTTAGATGAGGATCTGGACCTCAAGGTGTGCGTGCACTGCCTAGTAACGGGGAAAAGGCACGCACTTAAATCCACCATGGTATGGGGAGCGCTTACATCATTGAAGTGGCATAGGTGGAGACTGACCCCTGTCAGCAGGAGAATGGTCTAAAGGGAAAGGCTTTTCTGGAAGAGGTGGCCTTCAGTTGGACCTTGAAGGGCGGGCACGAGGTGGACATGTGGGAATGAAGGGGGAAAGAGACAGGGCACGTGCATGGCATGGAGGCGAGCACTGCAGGAACCCGCCTGGCGGGAGCAGGCAGAGTAGGGGAAGCGCAGTTGTGCTCGGTGCCTCCCCGGACGCGCACAGAACAGCGTGGCTGTGAGAGCCCATCAGGCGATTGCTGGAAGTCCCAGGAAGCAGGTCACAAGCACCCTGCTCCACAAGAGTTGGGCGTATTCAGCTGGGCTTCTCATGGCCACAGCAGCGTTCCCCACTCAGAAACCTGAGCCTCGCAGGGGACCGACCCCACTGGAGAGAGCGAGCCCTGGGGTGCTGAGGGGCTTGTTATAGATGGTTACCTTTTCTTTTCCTAGTGACAAATCAGAGCCATCACGCAATGCTAGAGAATATATTCCTGAAGGACATGGAAGTAGTTGCACAAACAATGGTCTTTTAAAATGAATGCAAAGGTCACAGAGCTATTAAATTTCTGTAACTTAAGGATTCTAGAATTACAAATGGCTTCCCTGTTAGAACGGACCCTGTCATCTTTCAAACTCTAAGCATTCTAATGTTATTTCTACCACAGAAATATATTTTTAAAGGAGGAATGCTTTTTTTTAAAAAAAAAAATTTAACCACTGTGGTTTTGGTTTCTGCCATCTGCAGGCTAGGTGGGCACAAGCTAATGACTGCCCTCCTGCTAAGTGGGTACGTAGGTACTCGGAGTCTGCTTTAATTATTACCACTTTCCTGCTGCGCAAGTCAGAACTGAAAGTTCTTTTTTGTGTGGGCCTCGCAGCACAGTATTTTATGGATTTATTTTTTATGCTTTTCCCCTCCGTGAGTGTTACTGGATCCCCAGTCACCGGAAGGCTGGAATCTGTTTTAGCAACTGATTTATCAGGTGCCAGGCTGGTCACACACCTCACTGCAAGAGTTTATGAAAGGGACCCCCACCTCCTTCCCTGAGGACCTTGTGACTGGCCCAGCCAGGAGCCCCTGACAGAGTGAAACAGGCCAGGGGCTTCCTGCGTGTTTTCCACACAAGAGGAAATGTGAAATGACTCCTACAAGCAGGGCTGCTCCATTGGAAATGGGAATTCTGTAACCTCCTTTAGCAGCCTCCTTCAGCGGCTCCCACGTCCCAGGGCCACGCTCCGGTAACTCAGGAAAGGGTGAGAAACTTCAGAGGCCTCGGTCAGTGTGTTCATGCTTTGCTCCCACTGCACACTTGGAAGATGCTCTCCCCACTTTCTCCCCCTCCCTCTGGTTGCCCAAATGTTCACCTCCCCCGCCATCGCTGCAGGCCAGCCGAGAGGCCCGGTCAGATGCCTTCTTTTAAGGCAAGATTTAGAGTCTGGGGTGACATGGGGGTGATGGATGGTTGGGGAGGTGGGCTGCTGACTCGATGGTGATATGTCAAGCAGTTAATTAAGGGATGAGCTTCCTCTCTGTGGGGGGTAAGGGATTTTCTGTTCCTTTGTTCTTCAGCTAACGTTGATGCCAATTTCCCTCATGGCGACTTCATGGCCGTGGTCAAAAAAAATGCTTCCATGATTCCCTTTGGCAATGGTAGAGGGCAGCATTGTCCCCTCACCAAGGACACAGGAAAGTCACAGGATGGGGGTTTCCTTCTTGCTATAGGCCAGGAATGTGGGATGAAAACTCTCTGTGTTCCCATAACAAGGTAGGGGCTGCCCAGCAGGGCCGTGTGGCTTGTTCAGACAAGCAGATCATTCGAAATCAGCTCCAGAGAGCCACTTCAGTAAGGCTGTTGTCTACCCCATGGAGGAGGAGCTGTTGTCCAGGGCTGCTGTTCACAGAGTGAAATTCGTAGCTGTTTTAATGTGTCACTTTTGAGTCAAAGCTCATGATGAAGACATAGCAGTGAGTGAAAGGATGCTTGAATGAATGCAACCGACCACAGGTGCCAGAAATTCTCCCAGCCACCTACAGTGCCTCCTGTCTCACAGACACTGCATGTGGCCAGGGAGGTTCTCCTCTCAGCCAGTGTCTGCTGACAGCCGCCAGGCCCTCTGCATTCTGATAGCCATGAATATGAAGCCACTGTGGTTCCTAAAAAGGATTGCTGAGGCCAAGATCTGTGGCCTGTTGAAATCAGTGACTGATATTTTAGAACTGGAAGGAGGAACTTGCATGGAAACCATTGTTTTTGGAAAGATACATTATGTTTCTTCCGTCAGTTTTGCAGCATTGGCAGATAAAATGCTGCCTCCCAGACACAGATCATCACTAGTCCCTTTTTAAGGAAACAAACAAACAAGACAGTGACCCAGTTCAGTCCCTTTTCATTTATTATACAGTGTATGGTTCAAACATTACCAAAGGAAACTGGAAGATTTCCATTTCATAGTTGAATTAACATTAAATATGTTGCTTCGCACACAGGGAATGAATATTGATGGGCATGGTATCTATTATGTTTATTACATTGCTCAGCACTTTGCTGGTATGAAATAAATGCAAAAAAGAGGGGAAATTTCCCCTGAAAGAGGGGAAATTGTTGTATATGTATGTTTACGTGTGTGCACTTTTAAAAACATTCTGTTTGCAACACACTGTGCCTTTGGGGGCCACTTATAGTTTTTCTGGAGGGTCGTACGGCCTATATGAAATATTGAGAGAACACTAATTGCTCAACTGTGTGGTCTTAACCAAGTGCGATGTGAGATCAGAGAAAGGAGACATTTGTGTGGGCCAGAATGGAATTTAAAAACATATCTTACTGACTTTGAAGGGAAAGAAACAAAAATGCTAACTTTAAAAAATAAAAAAAGCAAAAAATTTGGCTGGTTTGTGTAGAAGCCGAGTGGGTAAGGAAGATGCCAAGCATGGCTGCAGCAGGGGCTATGTGGTTTTAGGACTCCATCCCACTAACCTGCATCCTCGGATGCTGATGTGGGCAGCCTATACCGAGACCCCACAGACTGCAGTGCCTCCTCCCTTACTATAGGTATGGAAGCTCTGAGATTTGGGGGTGGGGTAGGGTGGGACAGTGATGGAAAAGTCAATCAGCCAACAAATATCTGTTTCGCACCAACTGTGTAATAGCAGCAATAACCACTTCTATGGAACACGTACTATATGCCAGGCACTGTGCTAAGCACTTCACAATCTTTTCTTTCTCACAGCTCAGTGAAGTAGGAAGGCTACCCCCTGATTTCACAGGCAGGGAAACAGGCTCAGGGGGGTTGACGTAGTCTGTTTGTGCTGCTATAACAAAATACCTGGGAATGGGTAGTTTCTAAAGAACAAATTTATTTCTCAGAGTTGTGGAGTCTGGGAAGGCCAAGATCATGGTGCCAGCACTGGTGTCTGGTGAGGGCTGCTCTCTGCTTCTAAGATGGTACCTAGTTGCTGTGTCCTCACATGGCAGAGGGTGGAAGGGCAAGAAAGAGGGCTCTCCCTTCAACCTTGAGCCCGTTCATGAGGATGCTCATCCCATTCATGAGGGCGGAGCTCTCATGACTTAATTGCCTCCCAAAGGCCATACCTCTTAATACAGTTGTGTTGGGTAGTAAGTTCCAATATGAATTTTGGAGGCACATCATTTAAACCATAGCAGGGGTTAAGCGACTTGCCTAGGGTCATTATACTGCCACTGAGTGGCAGAGCTAGGAATTTGAAGTAGGTTGCAGAATTAGGGCTCATGCTCTTAAGGGTTATACTTTCTGGTGTGTGGTTGGTGGCAGGCCACTGGACAATAGAAAGGATATGTGGTGTGTGGTTGCAAACCTCAGGCAACCTGTGGACCTCAAAGAGGAGGCAACTGTATGAAGAGGCAGCTCATACTGCAGGCGCTCCTCTCCCCACACGGGATCATAGGGAGGAAGGGAAACTGTGCCAATGCAGGTATGCTTGCTTCCATCTTCAGAATCAGTGAAAAGAATAAGCAGAGGAAGGTGATGGTGTCATGGGCAGTTCTTGTGTATTTTGGAAATAACTATAGTATGTGGTATAGTCACACACACAGGTAGGCAGCGAGAAAGAGAGCAGGCTGGTATGAGGCAGTAAGGAGTAGTGGAGACTGGGACAAACTGGAGTCTATGTTCTGTCTAAAGAGAGCAGCCACTACTTAGCTCTTATCACCTTTGTCATGTGGACATGTGGGCCCCGTATTGTCAGATGCACTGATATTTCTCCTTTAAGAAGCTGGAAATTTGGATTTTTACATTGTCTTCCAATCTGTGAATGTTTGCTATTAATTTTAAAATCTTTTATCTCTTGAGTCATTCTGGTAAAGAAAAAAGATCTTATAAAAATGTTTAACTGATCAATGATCATATATAAGCCTCCAATTTGGAGAAGTTGGAATAGAAATTGGTACACAGAGGTTGCAAACCCCAATACAGCAGACCAGGAGTAGCAAGTGTATCTCACTTTGTCGATCCACATCAGCTGACTGCAGCCCACACCAGCCCTTGTTAAACTTTCCATGTGCATGTGATTCACCTGGGGATCTTGTTGGAATGTAGATCGTGACTCAGGAGACGGGGTCTGAGATGCTGCAGGACTAGGGACTCTACTGAGAAGATGCTCAGGCAGCCTCCAGACTCGGGGGAAGTGCTGTGATGAAGTGGTGCCATCTGCTGTGAGCAAAGAGAGGGGCACGGCCTCACGTAGTCGCTATCCCTGTAGCTCACCAGGACAATAAGGTAAGTGGTGTGTTCAGGTCATTTCCAGGGTCCCCCTAAACGTCAGAATTTGAGCTAGGTGAGAAGATTTTGAATTTTATATCCTTTTTATGCACCCTCCTCCTTATAAGATAAACTTGGATTCTTCTTTCTATCATCTGGGAAATTGGGATTAGAATATTAAGCTCTCAACTTGGGTGGGATAAAGGGAGAGTTAGCTGATTGGCTCTCCCTTCTTTCTGCTATATTTTGAGGGTGAAAAATATGTCTTGCATATGTTGGCGTTCTGTTACTTCCACGTGGCCTTGGCATCCCTTCAGCATGGGGTCCGTGGTGGGAGGAAAGGGTGGGTGCTAAGGAAATTGCTTTGAGCAGAAATCATCTTGTTTCCATTCACTAAGAGCTGTTCTTGGATCCACTCTCTGGGTCCCCTGCCTGTGTCCAATGCCCTTGGAATTGTATGCCAGGAAACAATATGATCTTTCTAATTGGGCAAGTGGGAGGAGAGGGACTGGGTGAGCCAGGATGGGCTGGTAATTGACACCTAAAAATAGATCTTTTTCCTCATGAATAAACATTTTTGGGGACAAAAAGCTGTGCACATTTCTAACCATCCCAGATGAACATTGCCTTGGTGGGTCAAGGGAGGTGGCCAGCTAGGACAGGGTGCGGGCAGGTGGGTGGAATCCCAGCCAGAGTAGGGTTGCCATGACAACTGAGCCTCTGGGGAGGGAAAAGCTTCAGTGGGAGCAGAGGCAGATCTCAGATCTGGGGCCAAAGTATATGTGCAGGGGATGAGTGGGAGGAGCAAAGGCTTGCAGCCATGCTGCTTATACTTTAGCCTGCCTGTGAATGTGAAATGCTGATTCCGGTTCAGTGGATCTGGGCTGGAGCCTGAGCTTCTGCAGTTCTCACAAGCTCCCAGGCAACACCAACGCTGCTGGGGGTCGAAATGCATCTGTGGTCCTCAGGGCTTTGAGGAAGAGTGAAGGCGAATGGACAAGGGAGTTACAAGGACAAGGGAGTTACCTTGCTCAATTTTTGGTCTAAGCTGAATTTGGTCTAAGCTGAAAAAGGCAAGTGTTTGACAGCTGTTTCTTGTCATATTGTCATGCTGATTATATTTTTGTTGCATGGTGGTGGTGGTGACACTTTAATATAATAACAAGATTACACATGTTGTGTGTCATAATTTTATTGGTAAGAATGCATATGGTTGGGCAGAATCTGAACATTGTACATGTTATGACTAATTCAGTGAGACACAGCCCCCGGGCTAGTTAATGTGTAACTGAGACTCTTCTAAAATAATGGAGCAGACTTTACCAAAATTACAAAGGCAAAAGAGTAGCCCAAACATTGAAGTTGTGAAGTGGAAAATAATTCTGATCATTTAAAAAGTTTGAGGATATATGTAGTTTTTCCTTTGGGGAAGAATAAAACCATTCCCTGAGAGGCCAGGGTTCTTACTGGGTTCTGTAGTTTCTTGGAGAACAAATTAGACAAGGCCATTGTTGGGAGAAAGAAAAACCAAAACTTGTGTTGGTTCTATAAGCTTTTGAGATTTATTCCAGAGGCAAGGAGTAAACAGTGCTCCTTTATCTCCTTGGAAGGCTTTTCTCTTGATGGGTCTTTTGCTGGGTGTCTGGCTGGCCGGTTCTGTCTGGGCAGTGGAGGCAACATCCATTTGCAGAGCCATGGCCGAGTTCCACTTGAAAAATCTCATCCTCCTTTCCACCTCCGAAGCGAGTTCTTCATCCCACATGCTGCTTCCGATTCCCCCACTCTCCACGTGATCACATTTGGTCACTGGGACTGTTTCCAGAGTCTATCGCATTGTTCTGCTCTTAGCATGGGTGCCTCAGAAACTTGAATGAGGTTTGGTGTTGAAGCTGTGACCGGGAGCTCTTCATGGAAGGAGCCCAGAGAGCTTCCCTGTGTGACTCCCACATCCCTAGGGGAGGACGCCCAAGTTCCCCCAAGGGTGTGAATAGTCTGATTTTTAGAACTCGGAGACCAGTAGGCTCCAGCTCGTGATTTTGATTGTACTCCAGAGATCGTTATCAGTGAGTGTCAGCGTCTGGCACCCACTGCCATGTGTAAGTGTCATGATCAGGTCTGTGCAGGAGCCCGCAGCCTGCCCACCTCTGAGTTGCAAGGCATTGTCATGATGCTGTCCAGTGGCCAGGGGTCACAATATGTCTATGGTTAGCGTGTGGGAGTCCCAGAGGAACCCCTGGCCATAGGCTTGGCAGGGGTGCAGGGACCCAGCCTCCCCAACTCCCCTGCCTGGCAGGCATCAGCACACGGGGCTCGTGAGGGAGCAGGCGGAGCAGGCCTGGGACGGCGGCGGGGGCTGGGGCTGACTACCAGGGGGCTGCTCCTGTGGGTGGGCTTCTCTCTCCCCTGGCTGTGCTGGCTTTGTGTGGCTCAGTGGGCAGTGTGTTCCCAGGTCTTCTCTGCTCCTCTTTATTCCTCCCCCTCACGCTGGCCACCACGGCCATCCCTGTCCTCTGTAGGCGGCCACAGGCAGTGAGATGGGAAGGGAGGCGTCTCTGCAGCAGAGAAGTGCAGAGGGGGCTTTTGAGGGCTGTCATGTCCATCTCCCCCACAGTGATTTGCTCAGGGTGAGGCGGGTGGGAGGCCAGGACCGCCCCCCGCTCGGATGTGCAGCGTGGTGCTGGGCGCACTGCTCTCTCTGTGGTCCCTGGGCCATGCTCCTTCCCTGACAGCATCTTTCCTCTTTGTCTGACCCTGGGGTGTATCCTAGGGGTCATATGAAGCCTCATTTCCTTTCGTGGGAACTCATATGTAATGGGAGAAGCTCTGGGACACCAGAAAATAGGCTTTTCTCCCTTTTTATCCCAAAAAGTTGTTGGTTCCCCCCCTCCACATTCCAGCAGACTTGTTCAACTTATTACAAAATACCATTAAAGCTTTTAAGTTTTTGCCATGGACTTAGAGTAGAGGGCAAACAATAATAGTCTAAGATTTACAAAGCTTAAGTTGAGGCGGCGGTGTGATTTTGGCAGTTTTTCTCCCTGGGCCTTGTCCCAGCCTCTGCCTCCCCCCGCCTGGGTTGGCAGCAACAGGGAGTTTTGCCAGAGCAGAGCGGGGACGGCAGAGGTTGCTGGGAGTCAGGCGCTTGCTGCGGTTTTACGCCCCGTTTGCTGTGGACAGGGTCTCCTCACAGACACGGCCCGCTCGGGCAGAGGGGGCCCAGGCCTTCAGTGATGGCCTGGAAGACAAGCTGAGGCCATCGCTTCCCTTGGGGACCTGAAGCCACCGCAGTACCAGGGGAAGTAGGGAGATCGACCCCACATCTGGAGTTCCGCCTTTCTGTTCCTATTTTGCTTCTATTCAGAGGATGGTCAGGAGAGGAAACCCAGCGGTCTCAGCTCTGTGGAGTGAGTCAGCGCCCGGGTGAGGCGTGAGGACGCAGAGCCGTGGCAGCTGTGAGGGCCCCGCGGCGACTCCCTCCCGCGGGCCTCGTGCTTGTGGAGGAGCCAGCTGAGGCCCCGGAAAGCAAAGCAGCTGCCAAGGGCACGCGGCTGGAAGGGGAGCAGGTTCCCAGACTCCCAGCCTAGCTCTCCATTCCCAGCACCATGGTGACCCCCCGGAGCCCGCCCGCTCCCTGCTCCTCCCCGCGGAGAGCACCTCTCCTGTTCTTTCCGCCTTGGGCCCGAGAGCCCCTCTGCTTTCCCCGCAGGAGGGACTCCAGGTCTCTTGGCCCCGCAAACCCCCACTTGTACCCTTCTGGGCAGGGGTCCTGCCGCACTGTCGTCATATCCCTGCTGTCCCCCTCAGCCTCCAGTGGCGCATGGTTGGATTGGCCACAGCTGCCAGGTTCTCTGTCCTCCGGCTTCATGTGGCCCCTGCTCCCCTGCCAGGTCCGGGAAGGCCGCGTGAGGCTCAGGGCCAGAGCGTCTGGTGTCTCCATCTAGGCTCACGGCCTTCACTCTGTTGTTGCACTAATAGCCCCTCTGGCATCATTTTTCTTTCTTTCTTTCTTAGAGTAATGGCCTAAAATATGAGGCAGGGCCAGCAGGTTTGGAGGAAATGGTGGACCTCAAGTTTAAAAAATTTAATAAAACAGCTTTAGTTCTGGGAATGAAAAGAAACAATTTTAGGTGTTGATAAATGCTTGGCAGAGTTCTTTTCCTCTTTTCAGAGCTGATCCTACAGATTAGGGTTTTGGCACATGGCTTATGACTTAACCCATACACAAGCAGGGAGAAATGTAAATAACTCTTTTCTTCTGAAAAGGGGTCTCTGACCTTGGAATACGAGCCTTTAGTTCAAGCACTGACATCTCATCGTAGAAGGCATTCCCCTATCTCCTTTGTTCAAGGAGATCGAAACGCTGTACCTTTACTTACCTTTTCCACAGCGTCCTCCACTGCCCATCCCCTCCTCTCTCCGTGCGAACAGCACATTTACAAACTAATGCTTGTTATTGTTCATTACCATTTATTCTCATATGTATTTGTCACAAGTCTTCTAAGGAATTTCACCAGGCAACACTTTGTCCATATGGTTTGAATTACTTGTACCTAACAACAAAGCTTCATTTGTTTAAAAATATTCTACTCTTAAGGCTTCATGTTCAGTGCTCCCCGATATACCTTAATAGGGATGTTACTCTTTTGCGGGTAGCAATATCAGGAATGGGAAAGATGCCTCCTAGAATCCTGGCTTGTGAAAAGATGATGGCACTTGCCTAGAGCTAGGCAGTTAGTGTCAAGGCAGACGGTTTCAGTCTACTCAAGCCCACTGGGAAGGCTGTAAGTGGGCTCAGTGAAGGAGAGGACAGGAGAGGAGTCCCTGCAGTAGGTCGGCGAATGGCCCAGCCTGCATAGGATAGGGCTGCTGGTACCACCACCTCCGCTTGGCATGGCCACTTGTCCACACGCATCAGGCACGATGCTGTCAGCCTGGCTCACCACTGGGGGAAACATTTCTAATCCCTGCCCTGATTTGCCTCTGTCATTACTTGAAGACCAGTGAAACTGACTTCATCATAATAAAATGACACTAGAATTGTTAGGGTGAAAACATTAGTGTTTTGGTCAATAAGATGGAAAGACAAGCATCCGAGATCTTGGTTGTTTCTCTCTAGGACAGCCTCATTTAAATGAAGGTGATGGTTTTATTGTTGTGTTTAGCTTTCTTTTTCTAAAGTATTCTTAGCACTATTACTTAAGAACTGCATTTATCAGTTATTACCTGAAACCCAATTACGGTGCTTTAAATGAATTAAGAGTTTTATTGTTTTGTTTTCAGGTAACAAGAAATCCTGAGATAGGCAGACCACAGTGTTAGCTTCACAATGTCACCAGGGACCCAGGCTCCTTCTCTGTTTTTCCTCTACCATCATTAGCACAGAACTTTCATTCTCTAAGTCCCCCAAGGTCATGAGATGGCCACTGGAGCCTTTATAGTCACATTCCCCAGTTGGAGAAAAGCCAGTGTGAAAGCTGCATCAGGTCCCTTGCAGAAGCCCATCCTTTAATATGTTGGAAAAAAAAAAAAAGATGAAGCCCATTCCTATCTCTTGCCCTTAAATCTCATTGGCCACCCCATTTGCAAAGGAAGTTGGAAAATGTAGGCTTTTTAGCTGGATCCATTACCACCCCCCTAAGTTAGGGTTTCAGTCAGGGCCAGAACTAAGGTCAAGCAAGTAAGACACTTACCTTTGGTGTAAAATTTAAGGGGGCACCAAAAACCACATAATCAAGATAAAAGATGTTTTAATGTAATGTGCCATATTGGAGCCTGAGACAAAAGGAAAAATTGGTAATGCTGATTCTGTCTTTATTTAAAATTTCGATATTTTGTTCATTGTGGGTTTTTAAGTTAGTTATTTTTAAGATGTACATATTGAAATATTATTTAGCATGATTAATCCATTTTGTACGCCCTCAAATGTGTCCCAGATGAGTCCTGCCATACGCCAGTTGTGTCCTGCCATACGCCAGTTGTGGCCAAAATTTCTGTTGGCAAAGAAGGGGAGCATGGATATTGGGTAGGAACCTGGCAGTCTCTGCCAAGGACATGTTACTCTTTGCTTACCCAAATCCTTAGCCATTACAGGTTTTGAAGTGAGTAAACTTGTGGTTGAGGGACACCATTGGGAGGGCAGGTGCTTTGGTGCTGAGTGACCAAGGATGAGTTGATGTGGTCAGTGTCTTATAGTTAGTTTGGGGTCCATGTTATAAAAGTGATTGATAAAGTGTTGACCCAATAGGTACAGAGTCAACAACCGTGGAGTGTGGAACTTCTAGGAGGAACCACGGACTCAGAAGATCTTACCAGTTGCTGTAGAACTCAGGGCAAATGACCTCACTTACATGATGGTGGGCTCCTTGGGGAAGGGACTAAATGAATACATCATGTTCGGGGGAGAACTCTGCAGCACCCTGTGCCATGTGCAGACAAACCTCTTGGAGTGATTGTTTATGGTTCAGCTTGATTTCATGTGGACCTGCTTAGTGGTTATGCTTCTACAACAAGTTTTGGAGAAATGATAGACTAAGGTCACATGTGTATGTGAACCCCAAAATAGTTAATTTGCTGTTTTTAGATTCTAGTGGTATAATTTGATTATTAGAGATATGGTTTATAATTTTTTCATGACTTTTAATAATCATGTGGAATTTCAGAGAAGCTCATTTTTTAAAAACTTCAAATTATTTTTAAGTTACTTTTTCTAAAATTATGTGTAATTTTGAAAAGTTCTACTTGATGGTGTTTAGCTATGAATTGGATTGCCCTCAAGTAATTGTACTAAAAATAATGTGCCTAGTGGATCTTATGGCTTAACTTGGGGTATGGACAAAATGGCATTTGCCCAATATACTGTGCTGGGAACTAGGGTCCCCTACCCACCCTTCTTCTAGTTTCCAGAAATTTGATCTTCAGGTAAATTTTTATAAACTTTTTTTTTTTTTTTTTTTTGCAAAATTTACAATCAGCGAGTTGATACCTGAAATAAAAAGACAAGTGTAAATGAATTAATCCCTGAAATGAAAAGACAAGCACTTTTGGGAAGAGTTGCTACATTCAATGAGCCTGATTTTTGCAAAGACATTAAAAAACATTTCGTGGGTATGATTCATACTAGGAAGCGTTTATAAGTTCTTGCATTGCACAAATTCATGATTCAGTCTGTCAGATGATTTCCCTTCCCGAGACTCTATAGTGTTGCAAAATTCAGTGATTTGCTTCACAAATCCTTTCATCTGTCTCCTCATGTAATGCTTTCTGTTTTAAAGCTATGAGCATTTTCTCATCTAGCTGTATGCCAGTCTCGCTGCATGGCCTGGCTCCATCCTACACTAACTCCTGTTGCCTATTAGGCTGCAAAACGCTTCCAAGGAGGCAGTTGTGGCTTCATACTTCAGGGAAAAGTGCTGTGTTTTATCTCTTCACCCTTTCACAGGAATGCTATGACAGTAAAATGAGGTAACCAGTTAAAGTCCTTTCAGTTCTTATGAAGTCACCTGCTGCAGAATTCTAGGCGTTGGTATAGGCAAACTTTTCAAGTGTGAAAGTGCTTTTCTTAATGCTCTGCCATTTAACATGTGGTTGGTTGTTTCCAGTTGGAGAATGCATATCTGAAAAGTAAATTGTTTTCATTTATTAGCATTAGGCTGGTTAAAATAGAAGTGTCTTGGTTGTTGGCATTTATTAGCATTTTTAAAATATGGATGCTGTGTCTCAGGTATTATGGCCAGGGCCGCAGTTTCCCCATTTGTGAAACATGATCATTGCACCTACGTGAAAGCTGTGAGGGAGTTAAGCAGCAATGCATTTAGCAGGTACACGGTATGAACAAATTCCCTGAAAAAGAAATTTAGAGTAAAGAGACTTTAGTCCACTGAACAATTTATAAACTGGGGAGATGTAGGCAGCTTTCAGTATAAAATGAAGGTGCATTACAGAGAACAAGGAGAGGTTCAGGTTTTATAGCAAAAGTTCCCACCCAGGTTCCCAATCAGGTATATTTATTCAAATGAAGTAGCGAAACATGCTTAGTTCTGATTCGTCAGTGCAGCTGAGTTCTGATTGGTTGATACAACCAAGCCCTGATTGGCTGGTTCAGGTGAGCTCTGAAAATCCAAAAGTTAAACAGGTGTGGGTTTTCAGGGACCTCAGAGTATGGGTGTGACCTCTAATCAGCAAATGGCTGCTTGGCTCTATATTAAATTTAGACCAGTTTGGGATTTGGGATTCTATTTGGGATTCATCTTGAAGGACTGGCTCTTTCAGGTTGACATTTGTTCACAACGTATTTATCACCATGCCTGTTGCTTTGATTGGGCCTGTAAATGGCACCATCGTTGGTTATTGCTGCATAAACACATCCTACAACCATTGCACAAACATGGCAATGAGTTAACGTGAATACAGTAAAAGGCAATCTGAGCGCATAAAATAGGGAGTGTGCAAAGGGGGTTGAGTTAGGACAATGGAATCTATTTTGTAGGGTGTACTTTAACTCAGAAGCCTGTAGCAGGTACAGTTCTGTGACTAAATGCCCACATGAAATGCATTTGTTTAAACATCTCAGTATTGTTTTCTGTTGCTGAGAGCACAGTTACCCCTAAAGAGAGATCTAGTTTTAGACAGATGGTGATGGTTCAGAGATCAAAAATTCCTGGCAGCTGTTAGGTTCAGAAAATAAAGGAGAGTTATCAGAACTGAGGGACAAGAGAAATGAAAAGTAAAGATTGAGTATTGGATGTCACTTTTCATCCTCTCAGCACTCATTTGTTGCTTACACTCTTCAAGATTCAGAACTAGAGGCATTGCTGACTTCATGCTCTTGTCCAGGCAGTTCAGTGTCATGTATCTGAATAAATAAAGCTTGAGGGTTGGGGGACCAAGAGGGAAAGCTAATTTTCCCAGTTGAATGATGTTGTTCCGTCTGTCTTTTGATGGGACTAGAAACTGTTGTAATATTAAAAGTTGAAAATTTCACAATCTTTTTTTCTTCTTTTCTGTGTGAATGAAGTAAAATCGAAAATCCTTCATTCCTTCATTCCACTAGAGGTGCAGTGAAACTGGCCTTCTAGACCCATTTCTAGGCAGAGGACTTTGTGTACAAAATTTGCAAATGCAGAAGGGTCAGGTAAAATAATGAGACAGGAGGCTGGTCCAAATTTCTGATCCTTTGAATTAAAAATTGTGCCAAGCTGTGGGGGTGAACTGTGCCAGCAGGGAGGCAATCCGAAAGTCAGGGTTGCCATTTATTAGCTTTCTTTACTTCTAGGCTCTCAGTGACTTCTCATTTGAACTTTAGAAAAAAGAATCTCATCAGCATTGAGAGCTTCTCCAAAGCTTGATCATCTTCAGAGTCTTGCTTCCTGATTTCCAGACAGAACTGAGTTAAAAACATAGTAACTGAGTCCGTTTGTTTTCCTGTCTCCAAGGTGTTTGGCCCCATGTTAATCCTCCCAGCCAAGGAGGGAGAGGAACTCTCAGTTACTCAGACCAAACACTGATGTGAACAAATGATGGAAATGGTGACCTGACAACATGTTGGCTGGGGAAATGGAGTTCTCCTTCAAGCAGGACTGAACGTTTCCCAAATTAATTCTGACAAAGTGAATTTCACATTCAGCCTTCTGGGGGTTCTCAGAATAGTTTAGGGTATTTTAAGTCAACTCTCTATTTGTTGCCTGTTTTTCAAATTTCTAACCTCTACTACCTGTTGGGTACTTCATTTATGTCAAACATTTTACTTTTCTAAACTCTGCTGTGCAAGTTTTTATCTTGTGAAAATTACCCTGGAAAGTAAATGCCACCGTGATGACTTTGATTTGATGTCGGGGTCAAATGCAGGGTGCCGTGTGGCCTTCCTTCAGGAAAGAATGAAGGGCTGTCTTGTTTTCTTCATTTGGTTCTTCCAGCGCACTCAGCTGACAGCGACATAATAGCATATCAGGGTAAAAAATCACCAGTTTCCACTGGGTTTTTTGTGTTGACCCAACTTGGGTTCAGACGATTACAGATGGGTGGGTGCATTGTTGATTGTTAATGTGTACAGCCTTAAACACTGGGCACAAGCCCACTACTATTCTGGGTTATTTAATTCACTTTAGTGAGAAAAGAACAATATGGTGCCTTTGAATGACATACTAGACAACTGCATGTTATTGGGCTATAAGTATAACATGGGTCAAACAAAAGACAGTAAAGAGGGTATTTCATTAAATATTGCCAGGCTTTGTCTCACAAAGACTTGGTTGTATTTCTGAATGGCTAATTAGGAGCTACGATTCAATTTAGTGTTGCGTTCTCTGTGAGTCAGATAGAAAGTCAAGATGATTGTTTTTAATAGCTTATTTCAGATGTTAGCTACCAGATAGAGTCACTGGCTATTTCCAGCCCCGGGGAGGCTTGGGTGCTGATGGACACCCGCTATTTGTGTTCCGGTGAGTCCACCCACACCTAGCCTGCGTGTGAAACACGAATGGAGTGCGGGGCTGGGGTTGGGGCCACAGAGGCTGGTGAAGGAGGTGGAAGGGGAGGCTTTGTTTGGTGTCCTACGGAGGGGCCAGGGAGCAGCTAGTGGGAGAGACCCAGGTTTGAGGCTCCTGATCTCTCCTTCTGGGGGACCCGGGTACCACCTTCTTCACAGGCTCAGCAATTGACAGGAGGAAGCTATAGGTGGCCTTGGGCCAGAGAGAGTCTCTACAGTGCTCACGTTTTCCCACTTCTTCAGCGTTTGGCCATACTATTTTCTTCTTGGCTACATCAAGACTGTCCTCCCCACCTTCCATTGACTGTCGTCAGCTCATTAGACAATCAATGGCTCTTGCCATGGTATCCTCTCCCCACGTTTAATATGTTTGTTTTAACTTGTGTCTTCAAGTAGTTTTTAAAAGGTGCACATTTTTACCTTTTCCTCTTTGTGTTGGGATCTCTCTCCTTAGTCCATAGCTGTTTTCTTATTTCATCTCTTTTCCCTTTATTCCTACTGCCCCCTCTGTCCCATCAAGGTTGGAGTTAGTAAGTGGCTGTATTTCTAACACACAAGCCGCGAGTGCCCTCGTACTGACTGCTAGACGTGAGCTAGGTGGGCCATTTGTTCTTATCCATGGCCAAAGGAATGACCTGCTCAATTCTTTCTCCCAAGGTCATGGGTCTATGACTTTTCTTTAACCATCATCATTGCTGCCATTTACTAAGTGCTTACCAACTGCCAGGCTATGGGCATGGCATTTTACATGTATTTTCTCATTTAATCTTCATAACAACCCTAGGAAGCGTGCTCCTTTTACAGCTGGGAAAATCGGGGCATTGGGAGGTCAGTTACTTGCCCTACCCGTTCTGCCAGAGTGTGCCATCGCCAGGACTGGGCCTGCATCTCAGTCCGGGCCCTGTGCCTTAACCACAAGTTGGTACCTTCTGGAGTAGGAGTGTCCCTTCGGGGCATTTAAAAGTGTCTAAAGACTCTTTTTGGGGTTTTTTGGGCCATAACTGAGAGAGTGCTCCTGGAATAGTGGGGACAAGTTAGGGATGCTGCTGAACATCCTGCAAGTTACAGGACAAGCCCCCACAACAAAGAATTATCCAGCCCCAAGTGTGAGGAGTGCTGAGGTTGAGAACCCCATTAAGGATACAGCTGAGTAGTTATGTTAATAGTTAAGGGGTCCCATCCAGTGATGCTCTGAAATTTAAATTATTTCAACAGATATTCCTAGTTTGCATAGTTTTAAAAATTATCTCAAAAATACTCAGTAGGGAGGAAAAAAATACGTAACTTTGCAAGGAGGAAACATTTGATGAAAGTCCTGACTTTTGAAACTCAGAGGATCACTAACCATTGTGATGTGGTTATTGGAACAGAGCCTGTCATTCAGATAATCACGCGACACATTTTTTCTTTGGTTCCCACTTAGAGGCTGTATACACATAAATTTTCTGCTAGCTGTCACCAGGAAACTTTAAAATGGTTCACTTTGGTGTCTTGGCCTTGTTTGGGTCCCATGAGTGAGTGCTCCCCCGAAAGCCCCAGCGAGCGGCCAGGCAGGAGGTGGGGAGGCCGAGGAGCGCGACCTGGGCTTGGGCTTTCCTGAGAACGAGGCTGGCCGTAGGTTCTGTGTGCAGCGATTCTTGCAGCCTTAATCACAACCTTCTGTTTTTGTGTTCCAGTCATGTGCTCAGCCCCTCTGCTCAACAGGCAAAACCCAGCGTGCGCAGTTGGAGAAGTTTAAGGTCTTCCTGTTTGTCTGAACTCCTGGCAGCGAACACACAGACATCTGTGCATTGTCCAGCTCGTTTCCTTCCCCCAGCCCCCTGCCCAGCCCCCAGCAGCATCTACACCATTGTATTGTTCACATTCCTCCTTATCTCCACCTCGTGCTAACTGCCTGTTTATTGTAGTGACTCCTCAGATAAAGTACTCCTTGGGACTTTTTTTCCTTTTAATTAAATGCTTGGGGCTGGAAAATTGAGGACCTAGCTAAAATGCAGCACACAACATTTTGAAGTGTATCTTAGGCCACAGGAGACTGACTAATTGCTGCTTATCAAGCTCATGATTTCGGTAAAATGTTTGTTTGTTAGGACGTGACCGTCAGTGACGGCCACTGGCCTCTGCCGGCCAGTGCCACACCTCATCTGTCTCTGCCATCACCTTCCAGGACAGACTCTCTTCATGCCTCCCCCTTGGACTGTCCCTCAGACTCCGGCAGGTTTCTGCTGTGTGGAGCAGACAGCACGGCCAGAGTGCCTCCTGGTGCTCTTGGTGTCTCCCTGCACACCCTCACCTCGGAGGAGCTCATTCACACCCTGTTTTCCTTACTCGGGTAGATCCCAAGTCTCTTGACTTGAAGTATTTAACGGCCATCCTCATTCCTTGAAAGCCATTATAAAAGGTTCGCAAATAATCTTGAGTTAAAAAGTAAATTTGAATGGGTAAGAGGGGCAGTGAGAACATAAGGTTAACTTTAATTTCTGTTTAAAATTCGTCATACTACATAGGTAGCAGATATGCCTGGAGTAATTATCATTCACTCTTTCAGCCTCTATTTTTCCTCACACACCAGCTAGGGTCATCAGCCCCTTTGTCTTGCTCGGGACATAAGCGGTGTTGGCCTGGTCCAGCCCTCTCGGCTTCCATTAAGAAGTGTGTTTATGCATCCATCCAGGGTTATCCAGCAGAAGCAGGGAAACTCCAACCTTTTTTCCCAAGTGCAGCTCTCCCGTTTGAATTAACCATCTATTTACTTTCCAGATACTACATTCCTGATAAAGCCTTATCGTGGTTTCCTAGAGATTCTCACTCCTCAGTCCTGCCCCATCTCTCCTACATTCTGATTTCTAAGTGACTGAGTCATGGTCCCACAGTCCTCGATGGCCCAGGGCTTTATTATGTCTGTGTCCTTCCTGATTCTAGCTTTAACAACAGTTGCTGGAGGGCAGCGAGAGTAACTTTGTGTCTCCCCACCTGCCACCGCTCTGCCCCCATTGCCTGCTACCTCGACCTCGGCCAGTCAGATCATGCACAGGATGGTGGGTTCTAGAGGTGCCTGCCTTGCCTTACCCCTTTAGACCTCCAGTGCTTGGTTGAGTAGAAGCTGGCTGTCGATCATCACAGTGAACAACAAGGGTCAACAAATGCATATTAATATGAGTTCCCTGGTTTGGAAAGCCAGCAATATAGGAGTCTCCTTTTTAAGTGCTTTAGTTTTAGCAGATATGTAATGACACTATTTTTAAGAAGGATGAGATTTAATAAGATGAGAAGAAAGGAATAATCAAATATCCTGGAAAAAATTATAAGAGCTATTTTTGCAGAATTGATGCAACTTCATTACCTCAGAAATCCATCGCCTTTGTGAAGAGCCTGGGCCCTTGGTTTCTGGGGGTGGGAGTGGGGGGTCCTGTCTGTGTGCACAACTCCTGTGTCAGGTCATTGCCCTCCTATGCACAGCCAGCCTTAGAAGGTCTGCCTTTTCATTCCTGCCCACATCACAAAGGCCTCGTGTGGTCCAGAGCTTGCGTTTATGAATGCCTACTTCTGCTAAGGAGCCGGAAATTCAGAGGAGAGAAACTGCACATGTTTATGAATGTCGTTCTTGTTGTTGACGTGGCTTTATTCTCGAAGCCCAGGCCTGTAGCCCACTTGTTAATTTGGGATGTGTGTGGCTGATGGTCAAGCAATTTGTCTTACCAGAACCTCTCACCCCTGGGCTTTGCTATCTGTGATTATCATCTTAATCAGATCAATTTTACTGAACCTTGTAAAATACTGTCTTTGACAGCACTGCAGCCAAAATTTAAAAAAAATTTTAATTCATCCGTGATCTCACTGATAATGCCAAATATAATTGAAAATCACTTTAAATTAACGTCTGATCAACAGCTTCGTCACCAGGCTATTGGGTTGGAGTGTCAGATTTTTAAACATCATTTGAATCATTTGGTTGATTATAAAACAAGACATTTTATTAGATCATTAATAAAACTATTTATCAGAAATGTGTGCCCCTGGATAGATGTAAATCAGCTTTCTAGGGCCATTTATAACTGATGAGAGAGGTGAAGTTCATTGCCCAGTGACACAATTAGTTAATGATAGAGCCTGGTTTATGGCATCGAAATAGGTCTGCTCCGTGGTTATGTCCTTTCTGCCATATGACTCCTTTTACATGGGAGAAATCAGTATTTGAAGGAGAGGCTAATTATATGCCAGGTGAGCCCTAGAACAGAAAGATCTAAGTGGCAAAAGGAATGTCTGAGATGTGACCTCATACATGGTTGTGTCTGTGCCAGGCTGAGGGATGGGGAGGCTGGATCCTGTTCTGGGAAGGGTACCCACGTGCCTGGGGTACTGCCAAGTGCTAAGCACTGTTCTCAGCTTGTTACTTATTTTAACTTGGTTGACTCTCACAACATCCCCATGCTCTATTATTACCCCATTTTACAGACACAGGAACTGAGGAAAAGAGCAGAAGTGTACTGAAGGTCGCCACTTAGGAAGTGGTAGAACCAGAATTCACATCAAGGCAGTCTGCCTCCAGATGGAATCGCTTCCATGCTGCCTTTCTGGATGCACTCGTTGCTCTGGCAGGGTGGAGCAGGGGTTTTGTCCTGTGTCCCCTTCCATAAGCCCAACAGATCCTCCCCCAAAACATAGTCCAGCTGCCATCTTATGCTGGAGCCCAGAATCATCAGCCACCCACTTGTGGGAGAGCTTGGCACTTGGGGTGCAGAGAAAAGGAACTTCTCTGCCACACGCGGCTGTCTTCTCCAGAGGCCCGTGGTGATCGGGGCTGTGGGAAATGGTTCGCAGTAATGAAGTCAGTTCTAAAACTTACCTCAGAGAAGTATGTATCGGCACCCCAGGGATATATGCTCCTTTTTATGACCTAACCAAAATCCAGTCTATTTTTTTTCTCCATTGATTCCCCTGGGCTCTTTCCCCTAGCATCTTTCTCATTGAGGGCCACGTGGGCTTTCGGTGAGTTATCTACTCCAGCCTGGCTCCCGCCGGCGATCAAGGTGGCAGGGGCCCACTGGAGCCCTGGGAGTCCACAACACTGCACGTGTAACGGGTGCAGGCCCCCTCTGCCCACCTTGTTTAGCAGCCCTTCCAGGTGAGCCGCTGGGGAGCAAGGGGTTGGGAAGTATCTCTTCCTATAGAAATGAACCTAAAGCCGTTTCTGCCCAGGCCTTTGTGGCATTTTTAAGTTGTCTGGTCTTCTGAAACATACTCCCTTCTGAGATATCCATTTGAACTTTATCTCTGTTTACTATGCCTCACTGTTGTTAAAAGCTATAATAATAAGTCCCTGTTCCCAGAAAGAGGACACTGGATCATATGAACAAGTACAAGGGTTCGGACTTTCAAAAAAAGGGATGTTCTATGACCGTCTTGAACTTTGAGCCCGCAGTGACTTCATTTAGGCTGCGGTGAGGAAGCTGCTCCGGCCTCCTCTTCCCGGTCGTTAGGCCAGCTCAGCAAAGCACCAGGCTGTGGCCCAGAGGTGAAGGGTTGCTCTGTATTTGCAAGTTCCTGGAGCTGCTGGCAGCTGTCTGTTGAACTCACTTTTCTTCCAGGACTGTACATCCTTTTGGAAGCTGCACTTATTTATTATTTTCAAAACATAATTTGAATCCTAAGTATCTGGGGAATTCCTCTAGTTAATAAATGAAGAAAATTTAAACCTGTCTGCAGTTTTGAATTTGGCATTCTGATTCGGGAAAGTTGAAAACTACGGCCTAGCGGATCTCCGGCTGTGAAGTCATTGAGATGTACAGTGTTCGGTGAACGGGGCGAGGATGCGGCTCACAATTCTGTCTTGCTGATTTTTTCAGATCTTTAAAAAAAAAATCTCACGTGTGTATTCCCGATCACATACTATTTCATCTGTCTTAAGTCTCTGAGAGAAATAATGCACTAGAGGGGGAGATTTTCAATACATGGATAAAATTATGCATACCTTGTTTGTGAACGTCCACCTCGTCCACTTCTTTCTTTACTGCACGTGTGCAATACACAGAGCTTAGGCTACTTTGAGGCTCTCTGAGCCCTCTGGCTGCCAGGAGATGTGCAGTGTGTGTGCACAAGGCAGGCACCGGGACCTCGGGCTGCAGGTTGTGTCTTTGGTTGTCAAAAGCCAGCATCCATGTGAGTGAAGTAATAAAAAATGGTGAGTTTGAAAATTTTAGCTGTATTCTCGGAAATGGGAACTTAGCCTACACTAGACTTTGGCCTTTTATTTTAAATTATTCAAAAAACTTTTTAAATTCCGCTACCACTTAGTGATATTGGTTAGAAACAGAAGTGACCTCAGCGCGACTGTGAAAGGCTTCAAAAGAAAGCAGGTGAGCAACCAGTAGCATTATCTTGGTCGCTGCGTAAATCCCAAATTAGGCTCTTGGTTTTTAAGGATGTGCGTTGTCTTACGTCATCAGGCTCAGTTCAGCATAGTATCCTTTAGTGGGAAATTGGAAATGCCTCACTCTGCTGATGGCTTTGCCGGCAAACCCACTTAAGGCTGGTTCTTCTGTGACATGTGTGGAGTGTTTGTTTTAATGGATCCTGGGTGCAGGTTGCTGCTGCAGGTGCCAGCTGTTCCTGCCTACGCCTTTCCAGAAGTTTCTGGGTGGGTGTTTCACCCGGCAGGGGAGGATCCCCTTCCAGTCTCTGTGGGTCGTGCAGCTAGACTGTCCCCTTGGCCACTTTAGGAGGAAGTTTCTGTTCACACCTGTCACCTCCCTGACTGCTGGGAACCACAGCCCTAAGGCCCAGCGTCACTATTAACCACTCCTGTTTTCTTCTGTCAGCAGCACTCATGGGTCAGGTTGTCCGGGCCAGTGGAGGTTATAAGGAAAGAAAAACTTTTT
Source organism: Propithecus coquereli (assembly GCF_000956105.1). Classification (NCBI taxonomy): domain Eukaryota; kingdom Metazoa; phylum Chordata; class Mammalia; order Primates; family Indriidae; genus Propithecus; species Propithecus coquereli. The sequence continues at coordinate 4,392,273 of NW_012155284.1, forward strand.
TAACTACTTGTGTGTATTTCCAGACTAACATTTTTGTATGTTACCAATTACTGAGTTTATAAAATGATACCATATTCTGTTTTGTAAAAAAGTACTCAGTTCTTTGAGGCAGTACTTAAATAAAATCATTTTTTAAATGCTGGGTATTCTCACGAGCTGAGAATAGTCTTCCTCGTGGAAGCCATTGGTTTTCACACTGATGCCACGTTCTTCTCCTTCATCTCTGACATGACCATATTCCTAGAAGGAATGCTACAACTCTTGTAACCAGCTCCATGAGCCCTATATGTTTTTATAATCCTCTCCTTTAACTAGCTACTTGACCCTTGGAGTTGTTGCCCAGAAATGATGGACCTTGAAATTCTGGCCTCAAGTGATCCTCCCACCTGGGACTGCCAAAGTGCTGGGATTATAGGTGTGAGCCACCGCACCTGGCCTGAAATGGTGGATTTTCTACAAGACAAAGGAGCTGAGATTCTGAGGGCCCCAGGGTGGACTTCCTGCCACCAAGATTCACCACCCCCTACAACCTGCCACCCATTCGTGTAGCCCCTTTGAAGATATCCCGCGGCCTGCCCCAAGAACATGGCGCCTCCTTTAAAAGCTCATGTCAGTGAGAGGGATTTGAGGCAGCTTCTACCGTTCTCTCAGCAAGAGGTCTATCCTACTAAAATTCCTTTCTTCCTGGGCAATCCTCATTGTCTGAATAATTGGATTGTTGTGTGACGAGCAACTGGACCTAGACTGAAACCCCCTTGCGGTTTCAATAACATTCTCAAGGTAGAGATTTCCTGAAAGAATCTGAAGCGTGGTCATGGCTTATTTCTCTACCTGGGACTTGCTAATTCCGCCTGTGGCTGCATTTGACAGTTTCTCACTCTCTCCCCTGTGACTGTCTTGTCTCCCTGTTCCTTCTTGGTCCATCGCCAGAGGCCCAGGGCCTCAGTCATCCCACTGCTCTCCTTGATGGCTTCTTCCCTCCTTAGCTGACACCCTCACATCAGCCCTGTGGCCTCCATCCCCTGGAGAGACAGGCCCCTGGGCAGCCCCGTGCCTTTGTGCTAGTACCTGGCACGAGCTGGTCCTTGAGGTGTCTCCTGAGCTGACCTCTGGCCGAGCCTCCCCTTCAGACAGAGCTCAGAGCTCTCTCCTTGTGGTTGTGAGAAGCACACTTCCTCCTTGCAGCAGGAGGAGATGGCTAGTGTTAGCAGCTCTGAGCGAGCCACACCTCTTTGGTAAGAGAGCTTGGATGCGGTGGATGTGGGAAGTGATTCTTCAGGCTGGCACTCTGGGAGACACTTCTCAGGTCTTCATTTACTCAAAACAGAATTTTCATCTTTCTTAGTACTTCCCCTCATTAAGAGAGCAAAATTTTTATCGTAGCAGCTTACCGGATTGAATTGTATAGTGGATGCTTCTGAGATAGTTGGCCAAGCTTTAATGTGTCTCACTAGATGACTTGTATTATTGTTTAATTTAAAAAAAATTCTTTACCTGGTATGTGGGCACAGATGGTGAGATTGAATGTAACCTGATGCCAGAGAGAGACAGGGCGAGCAGGCGCTTTGACTCCGCCAGGAGCTGTAGCCCTCAGGGGAGGTGGGTTTGTGCCGTGACCCTAAAGTCTCAAGGCTGACAACAGAAGAGGTTTGGTTTTTTTGCCCACACTGCACATCCATCGAGGTTTGGCTATGCCCCTGCTTCATGTTGTTGGGGACCTGGGCTGGTGGAGAGGTCTCTGTGATCTTTCTAATGTCACAGTAGAGGGAGTGGAGAGCTCATGAGCTTCTGCTCAGAAGGGGCACATGTCACTTCTGCTCACGTTGAACGGGCTGAAGCAATGGTCAGGATTGATGCCAACTGGGTGGGAGTATCCACTCCCCCTGTAAGGAGGGACAGGGAAGGTTTGAAGCAGGAATACAGTCTTCCACAGGAGCTGTCCCAGAAGCTTCCGGTTAGGAAGGGGCTCTTGGATTCTCTGATGTGTTATGAGTTTGTGTGAGAGACTCAGAAATAACAGATGCATAATCCTCCATACATCATGTGTGGGGCTTCTTGAGCGGTTGGTATCCTGTGAGCAAGCAGTGGCTCTTTCTGCCTCTGTGCAGAGCGACAGGAGGCCTGCGCCGCTGTGAGAAGGAGCACGGCGTTCCCTAGACCAGGAGGGTTTCTGCCGGGGAAGCCAGAAGCCCAGGCTCTAACTGAGTCACCTGGACAGAGGGCACAGCCTCCCCCATGTAATACCAGGGACATCAAGAAGGAAGTTTTGATATATCTTGATTTTAATTTATAAGTTGTTTTCCACTCTTACTACTTTTCTGCATTAAGACTCTGTACTTTCTTATTGATCCTGAAAAGACTCGTGAGGTTTATATTTTGCCTGCTGTCACAGAATTCATTATAAATTTGAAAAACACCTTTTGATTAAAATTATGTAAAGCAGTGACATTAAAAGACAGCTCTTGAAACTCAAGTTTTAATTCCATGTAAACAAACCAGAACAGCTTCTGACCCCCAGCGTGGACAGGTAGAGGCGAATTGCCTGGCTTATCGGACTGGGGCCAAATCGGACTTTGGTTTCCACAGTGGAAGTTGGTTTGTCCGTCTCTCCTGTCGACAGACAGACACATGGAGAAAGATTTGCCACCCAAAGAGTGTTAGATGAGGACATTTGTAGAAACAGGGGTGGAAATTATAAAACGTGTAAGTGGACTTCAGAAATCTTAAAGAAGGGATTATTTAGCGAATAGGACCAGGCAAGGGGACCTGCCGCCTCTGGCAGCAGGAGCCTCAGCACGCAAGGGTAAGGGCAGCCCATCCCGACTGACCGGACACGGGAGGAGTTGGAGCGGGCATGGAAAAGGAAATCCGACTGGCCGCACTTGATAATGAGCAGGAGGTCAGGAGAGCTCACGGGGTGTTCCATGCCCAGAAAAAAAAGATTTGTCCAGGTGCTTGTGGAGAGAGGGGCCACCAGGCAGCTAAGCCTGCCAGGAAGCTCAGGAGGGCGCAGAGCGTCTTGTCGCCGGGAGCCAGGCTGGGGTCGGGGAAGGGTCTGACTGCCTGAGAATCCCGCTGGTCTGCTTCGTAACTTCCTTGAGAGTCCCTGAGACTTAGAGTGGCCGAGGCCATCTGAGCATCTACTGAGTGGCCTGCCCAACTTGGGAGAAGCGGAGTTTGAGAGAAATAACGGCCATGGGGCCAACCTTGTTTTCTGAGGCAGTGTCCATGACCCTCAGGTGCAGGTCACGGAACAAATGGGCTCCCAGTCTTAGTAAGTGGGAAGCCCCATTTTGCCATTCCCGGAATAGAGATCACTGAACACAAAGCTCACTTTAGCATGTGAGCCAGAGAAACCACCCAGACCCCAGGGAGGCAGGATCACCGACACTGTGAAACTGGGGTCAGTACATTTTGGCAAGTTGGACTCTGCAATCCTGTCACTCTGTCGTCTTAGACATACAAACTAGCATGGATCTTAAAAAAAATTAGAAAAACAACTAAAAATGAATTTAGTAAATATGTGAATGTCTAGATTACAGAACATGGTATATTCATTAGAATAGACCTTTTTAAAATGTGAAGATTTTAGAAATCTATTTTAAATTGCACCTACACATGTCAAAACTGCTCTCCTCGAGAGCAAGGTTCTCAACAGCGACATGGCTGACATTGGGGCCGGATAATTCTCTGTTTAGCAGCATCCTCGGTCTGAGAGATACCAGTAGTACGTACACCTCTCCTCCAAGGTTGTGACAACCAAAAGACATATCAAATATGTCCCCTACAGAAGTGGGATGGGGGCAGGATTGCTCCCAGGTGAGAACCACAGCTTCAGAGCTCCCCCAGTGGAGTCAGAGGTGGGGTGGAGGAGCGGGGGTGAGCGCAGAGGCGGAGGAAAGGAAATTCGCCAAAGCAGGAGGTGTTGAGCATGTTTAGACTATAACTCAACAACTAACATAATTATGAGTGCGTTTGGACCCACCTCTTAAATATAGTCAAGATGTCTGTATTTCTGTAGTCAGTATGTTTTATGAGGTGGCCAGGGTGAGAGTTTGCAAAATTTCCTTTGATAGAAGATTTAAAAAAAATAAAAAGTCATGCAGGGTTCTGTACGTTTCATGCCAGTACTATCCTTCCAGTTCTGAAAGCTGCTTTTGTGCTCTGAAGAGAAAGTCCTGAATGTTCGGGCAGCTCATTTCATGCCGTTTGAGGATTGTTGGAGAACACAGGAGCTGGGAGGACAGCTGGTTTGCCCACAGAATCCCTCGTCCCTGTGACTGGGGAAGCTTCCTGAGCAGTGCAGAAGACAGGTGGTCTGGCCACTGGGCCTGTCCTGACTGAGCTGGGTCACCCTCCTCCTGCCTGTCCCCTTCAGCCTCTGCTCCCCATCACCTTCTCCCGACTTCCTCACGGTGACTTCGCTGTGGAAGAATCTCCTGGGGAGCTTGTGAGAAATACATGTTCTGGCACCACCAGAAGGTTTGATTCAGTGGCGGGGACCAGGAACTTAGGCTTTTTTAGTAGGTGGCCCTCGTCCTCCTCTAGGAGATGGGGGTGGTCCAGGGACCACACTAGCAGGTCTTTCCAACTTTTGGAAGACAAAAGGACATAAATTCTACTTTACTGATCCTCTTACTCTTGCAGAAGATGGCTGGGATGCCAGCGTGGGATCCTGGGATGGAGGCGTGTTGTCCAGCCCTCGTGTGACTCAGATATTCAAGCGAGGCAGCAGTAACGAAAATAGAGATTGGCCAAGACACTACCAGTGACGTGGGAGCAAAATGCAGTCTGCTCGGAGGCGCACTGATTGTTGGGCCACATGGTCAGTGTAGTAAATGCATTATCAATAGTAGGAGCTAATACTTTTGCCCGCTTCCTTCACCACAGACATCGCGTTGGGCTAATCCTATGGTGATGATTATTAACAGCTAACGTATGCTGAGCGTTATGAATTAGAAGCTATGCTCATTTTACAGACACTTTCTCCTTTAAACCTCACAGCAACCTTGTGAGGAAGATGCCATTGTCTGTATTTTGAAGATGAGAAAACCGAAGCTTGCAGGGGTTACATATAAATAGCCTGTCCAAGGACACAGAGTTATTTAGTGGAGGAGCTGGGATTCCATCTTGGGTCTGTTTACAGAGCTCTTAAAGCACAATGCCATCCGGACTCACACAGTTTAATACCCTTTTCTTAACCTGGAATCGCCTAGTGCATAGTGCCCCCTCCAGGCTGGCTGTGGGGCGGGGGTGTGGGCAGAGGACAGAGTCAGAGGCTTCGGGGAGCCCAGCTTTGTCCTTTTTGAAAGGAAGGGTTCCAAGTTAGAGGAGGGGCTGTGGCCACCAGGCTACCATTAAATCCTGACCCTCTTAGTTACACAAAAGCTTTTCTCATCACCATCCCCTGTGCTCTCAGTTCGAGGAGCTTCTCCAGGGAAGGGCTGCATCTGTTTAAGGTTGTATCTTGCTCCCTGTGTCTGAAGATCATTTTGTATTTTCCTAAATTATGTATAAAACATGGTTCCACTTCAAAGAAATGTAGCAAACATTTCTGAGAAGTAAAATTCCTCTTCAGCTTCTAGGATGGCATCTCTCAGAACAGGGCTTCTCTGCTGTGGCATCAGAATCCACCCATGGAGGTTTTCAAACAAAACAGAACTCCATCAACAGAATTCTGGTTCTTTAGGACTGGAGAGGACCCTGAGCACAGTGTCTGTCTCTCATTTTCCTTTCTCTCTCCCCCTCCCTCTCTCTAAGTATGTGTACACACATATACACGTACACACACACACACACACGTACATGCATGCAACTGTTCTGATTCTGAGGTGTAGCCCAGCCGTGTTCTTCACAATGTGATGCAATGGGAACTGTATAGCATCACCTACAAAGAATTTTCACTACAAACGTTTAAGCCTTTAGATTTAACGTCCAGTTTCTGTGAAACAGAGGATAGAGAACACGTTTAAATGAGATCATGAGGAAATAGCCAAATTTAGATAGCTGGGTATTCTGTAAGACTGTGGTCCCTAACCCCCAGGCCATGGACCAGTACCAGTCCCTGGCCTATTGGGAACTGGGCCACACAGCAGGAGGTGATATTGTAAGAGATTATTCAACCTTTATTATTATTACTAGTATTTTCCAAAAGTGACCTTTATAAATTAAAATCTGTAGATTTAATCATAAATCACCTATTAGTCATCTGTTTTCAACTTGTATTCCGGCAGTCCTCCTAGTGAGTTACCACTGAGTAATAAAACAGGGTAATTTCGGTTGGCCGTCTCTACTTCCCCTGCCTGAGAGAAATGATAACAGAGAAGCTCAAAAGGAAAGATAACTTACAGTCAGCTGTGCCCATTATAAAGAGCTCTGAAACTTGTGTGTGAATGGTGACAAAGCATGTCAGAATCGAAGCATGGAAATTATAGCATTAAGTTCACTACCATTTAGGTAACCTCACACGGTCCTTTACAGCCGCCGTCCCCAAACCCCAGGCCAGGGACCAGGCTGCACAGCAGGAGGTGAGCTGTGGGCAAGGAGTGAAGAAGCTTCATCTGTATTCATAGCTGTTCCCCATCAGTCGCATCACTGAATAAGCTCCACCTCCTGTCAGTTCAGCGGAGGCATTCGATGGTCATAGGAGCGCGAACCCTACCATGAACTGCGCATGCAGGGATCTAGGTTGCAAGCTCCTTATGAGAATCTAATGCCTGATGATCTGAGGTGGAGCTGAGGGCTGCAAATACAGGTTATCATTAACTGAGAGGTTTGACTGCACAATAAATGTAATGGGCTTGAATGATCCCAAACCGTTCTGCAACCCCTCCCCCGACCCACCTGCCTTGGTCTGTAGAAAAACTGTCTTCCATGAAACCTGTCCCTGATGCCAAAAAGGTGTGGAGGACCACTATTGTAAGACATCCGCCCTAGTATCTTCAGATACCAGTGTCAGGGAGGATAAGAGGGGCGGGATGGGATAGGTTAGGGTGGAAACACTGTTCTTGACTAAAAGAAACTAATCAAATGCAGTGCATGAACCTTGATTGAGTCATGGTTTTAAGAAAACAGCTATAAAAAATGGAGCAGGGATAGGGAAGTTTGAGTACGGACTAGGGTTTGGATATAAGGGGATTATTGTCAGTTCTCTTGGGTGTGCTAATTTTATTGTGGTTATGTAGGAAAATGTTCATATTTTTAGGAAGTGTATGCTAATGTATTTAGGGGTGAAGTGTCAAGACATCTGCAACTCATTTTCAGATGGTTCAGGAAAAGAATTGTGTGTTGGCGTGAATGTGTAGGCTATAAATGGATGGAACAAATATGGAAAAATGTTAACAAATGTTGAATCTGAGTGTTGGGTGTTTATCGTCTATTCTTGTCAATTTGTATCTGTGTTTGAAAATTTTCATAATAAAGCTGAAAAACAGAACCAAGGTAAAGAAGGTAGTGTTCTTTAAAAACATGATTTGTTCTGGTCTCATTTTTTGGATTTGCTGTTCCTGTCATGTTGGGCAGCATGGACAACACTGCCTTGATTTATGTCCTCTGGTTTCCCTCGGCCTTTCCAGGTAGAGGTGAACTTTGCCCCTGGCTTTCTGTTCCGGTAATCCAGCCAGCAGCACTGGATGGTTCTGGCTTCACGTGTACTTTTTCCCCTTCTAACTGGCAGCAGGAAGCTGCCATGGAGAGAACCCAGGATCTAAGTGACAAACTGCAGCTCTGCTCCGCACCTTCACCCTTCTTTTACAGTTAGAGCTTTGGGAAGAATATGTATATATACGACTGACTCCTACAGACCAGCCTCTCCTAAACTCCTTCTTGCTCTCTATTCTGACTGTGGTATTGTAGGTTTCTGCATGATCCTCGTTTGTCTTTTTTTTAGAGGCTTTACTTTGCAGACCTTTGTGCCAAACATAGCATCATTGTCTGAAAGTCAGAGGGCTATGCAGATTATCCATGATCATCAGGCATGTGATAGCAGTGTCAGGCGTTCTAGAGGGGAAATTTATGTAGTGGCGCCTGGAGAGAAGACTTTTACATGGAATGGTGATGAGGGTCTGGTTTTATGAAGTGAGCTTTGTGGAAGCAGGAATTAGTTAAGAGCAGTGGATGGCGGGGCTGAGGAGTGCTGTGCCTGGATCCCTGCGGTTTACAAGGTTCTATAATGAGGATCTCTTTCCCCTTGGATACAGATGTTGTCTCAGCAGGTGTGTGCGTCTCTGTGCACGGGGCCAAACTGGGGCACCTGACAGAGCACAGACCACTTGAGAGGCCCCTGCTGCATTTCCAGATTTTTCCCTTGTCCTGCCTCCCTCAGAACTTTGCTTGGAGCCCCCAGGAAGCTGCAGTCGGCCTTGCATATCATGGCTGTTCCTCTGATAATAGCTGGGGAGACGAAAGCATCTTATCTCCCTGTTCAAAACAGAAGGATGAAGGCCTCATCCCAGCTATTCTGATGTGGACATGAGAATTTGGTGCAGTGGGTGGCAGATTGTTTCAGCACAAGAGGAGAAGGAACTGTTAAATTATTTGAACTTAAGCACATGAGTCCTTAAATAATCCTGCCTTAAATTTGGCATCAACCATTTTGCTGAGCCTGGACGTCCCACCTTCTCTAATCCTGAAGTTTTACAGCCTTTCTTTTCAGAAGTTGCAACCTAACTGCATTCCTAACTCTGAGCAGAGCTTGCTGGCCAGGACAGTGGACACTGGCATAGCGATTAAGATACAAGTCACCTGAGAGGTTGTAGCAGAGGCCTGCACTTCTGCAAGAGGACAAATATGTGCATCCACATTGAAAAATTACCATTAAACAGAGAAAAGGGACAAGACAGGCGGGCTGTGTGTAACAGTAAGTTGGTTTTCTAATCAAATGGGAAGGCGTTGGAGCTCTTAGCAGGCTGGGCTTCCACCTGTTGGTTCAAAGCCGTCTGTGAGCCCGGTGGGCAGGTGCAGCCTCTCAGGGCCTTGTGGGAGTCATTATGGCTGGTTTTCTTATTCTCTTTCAGAATGATCATTTTCATGACAATCTCCTCTCAAGCTCTTTTATAACTGGTAACTTTTTTCTCAAAAGGCCCTTCAATTTGCTAATATTGGAGGGGGTGGGAACGAGTGAGTGGAGTAGGATACACCTTCTGGCTTCATGCTCGCTTTCATGGGTGGAATTTGGCAGCTGGGGCAGGTCGTGGGGAAACAGGAAGACAGACCAGGACCCCGTGCTTGAGGCTCGAGGCCCATCAGGGAGGCTCAGACGTGAGTGGCCTCATCCATCCCTCAGCAGTCTGTTCTGCCGGTGTGCGGTGGCCGGGTTTCTGCTGGTACAGAGCACCTCCACCGGTTTGCTTGTCTGACCAGCGCGTCCACGTCAGGGGAGAAGCTTCTAAGGGAAAGGACTCGATATTTATGAAGCACATACCGTGCCAGGCACTTTAGCAGGTTCTTGTTTATTCCTTGCAGCAGTCTTGCGAGGCAGGGGCACCCTTACTGTCTCTATGTAGGTGGTAGATGGGGAAGCTCTGAGAAGTTAGATGTCCATGCGACCAGTCGGGTGGAGCTGGCTTTGGAACAGAGACCTGATGGACCCGAACTCTCTCAGTGGAGCACCCCACTCTCCCTTACCAGTGCGCAGCACAACCCCATTACGCGTGCGCACGCTCACCCCCCGGGTCCACCCCCCCCACAGTTAAGTCCATGTATTCCTAGTATTGCACTAGTTCTGTCCCCAAAATAGCATCTTGTATAGCTACAGTGATAGGACTTTTAAATACATCCTGTTTCACGAGAAGAGTCAGTCACTTGCTCAATAACATGTCAGACCGCAAGCAGACAGCTGGTGCGTGGCACAGAAACGGGCACTTTAAGCCTTGACACCGGGCTTCCTCATTTCCCCACTTCCCTTCCTCTTTGATAACTGCCCGCCTCACCCTGCTCCTCCCAACATGCCAGGGGGCTCTTTGTAGGTCTCATGGAGTTGACGTGACCTCGGTTAATAAGATCTAATCGTTGAGAGCAGGGCCGTGTGCCCAGATGTCAGATGTGAGCTGCATGACTCTTCCTGACCTTGGAGAGGGGGCAGAACGAGGGGCTGCAGAGAGCACTGGCAGGCCTGCTGCCGGGCCCAGGCTCCTCTGGAGGAGGTTTGAGCCATTGGAGCAAAGTCCTCTGGTAATGAAGTCATTTGTCCTTGGGAACAGAATGAGCCCTCTGTGAAATCAGAAACAATGGGCATGTTGAGTTCCAGACCTGGGGTGAATTGAAGCTTAGGCAGGGGCACATGGGATGAATTGGGACATTTCAAGGGATGCATTCTTCATAGACAAGTTTCTGCTGTCAACAAGTTGGTCCACTCAGTTGTAATGATACTTAGTTAACGGTCATCACTGCCTGTTAATAATTTCCACAAGTAAGGTTTGTTGAGGTTTTTTTTTTTCCTTCTTTGAGTTCTAATTAGTATGAATTATTTGTCTAAAAGTCACCCTGCGAAAATGAATGAAAAATAGGTTTGGGTAGCAATGTTTCGTTTATTCTTTTTCGTGGGATTGTTTCCTTTTACATTCTCATTTACCTGTGAAGCACATGCTCAGTCGTAGGTCTCTGCTAGTAATTTGATTTCCAGGCAATAAATGGGGTGTTGCTACTCTCTACTGCCAAGCAAAAGCTTTTGGTGCAAGTATTTCAGAACTTAGCCTATCTAGTGCCAAAACAGCAGACCGAGTCTTGCAGACTTTAAAAAATGTAGCCAATCCGCTGACGAAGTTCACGGCCAGTCTTGCCTGGATCTATCTGTGCTGTTTGACTTTTTCTAATAAAAGACGAGGGAGCAGGAGCCTCGTCGGAGCGTGCAGCCGCCCGGGCAGTGCCCGCTGATCCTGGGGCGCCCCGGGTGGGGAGCAGGAACCGACGTTGGTCCCTCCCGCCCTGCCGCGTAGAGGTGAGGTGAACCGCCGCCTGCAGTGCCGAGTGCTGTGTGGCCGGGGAGAACCTGAAACCACGAACCCCACGGATGCGCTCGGAGCGGCCCGGCACGCTGCCCGGACGGGGCTCTGACTCGGCTCCGCGGGCCGCGGGGCAGGCCGGTGCGGACCCCGCCCGGCGGGCAGTGGGGCGGGGCCGGGCGCGCCGCTAACCGCCTCCCCTCTCGCCCTAGGTGAGCCGCCCGGCAGGCGGTGCCGCGGCTCCGACCAGAGCCGAGAGCGCCCCGCAGCGTGAATGCCGCCGGCTGCGGAGTGGATGACTGCGGCTGCGACCTGCTTCCCGGCCCGCCCGAGCCCCCTTCCCCGCCGACTTTCTCTTTTGATTAACTCCGTGGACGCCTGAGTCTTTTCCCGCCTGGAACATCAATATGTGTCATGTCATCGTCACCTGTCGCTCGATGCTCTGGACCCTCCTGAGTATTGTGGTGGCTTTCGCAGAGCTCATCGCCTTCATGAGCGCAGACTGGCTCATCGGGAAGGCGAAGAGCCACAGCCGCAGCGGCGCCGAGCCGGCTGGCCCGGACGGGGGCTCCCCGGAGTTCTACCACCCCACCTTGGGCATCTACGCGCGCTGCACGCGGAACCCCGGGCTGCAGCACTTCCAGCGGGACATGCTGTGTGGGCCCTACGCGGAGAGCTTCGGCGAGATCGCCAGCGGCTTCTGGCAGGCCACCGCGATTTTCCTGGCCGTGGGGATCTTTATTCTCTGCATAGTGGCCTTGGTGTCCGTCTTCACCATGTGTGTGCAGAGCATCATGAAGAAAAGCATTTTCAACGTCTGCGGGCTGTTGCAAGGAATCGCAGGTAAGTGCAGAGGGCAGGGACCGAGCCGGGGAGGGCGGGACCGAGAGCTGCGGGGCAGGCTGGTGCTCGCTGATTCTCCTCCTGCCAGTTTGGGAGACCATCTGCTCTCATCGGGCTTTCCTTTGCTACGTTCTGTTCCATGCATGTGCTGCCCGGATGGGTCCCTTCTCCCTATCTCACCCTCACCCCACAGGAAGATGCCGTCTTATTCTTCTCTGGCGTGATCTTCCTCGTTGCTTATTTCCTCCGGGTCTAAGTTGTTGGTTTTTATTTGAGTAATTACTCCTACTTTTTGCTTTTCCCGTTAAATGAAAAGCATGCTTTCCACGCCAGTCTATCTCTCCGAGGAATTATGGTGAGAGGAGTCCCACCTGCAGCAAGCACTCTGTGCTAAGAAGGAATGCAAGTAGGAGGCAGCCAGCCTGGGCCCCACTCTCAGCCCCGGCCCCCAGATGATTTCAGCTTTTGGCCTGGGAGAGGCAGGCTGGGAAGGAATTAGTATCAGCTGCTCCGTGTTTAATGATGTTCTGGTTTAAATTGTCTGTCTCCTGGAGCCTGACAGAATGTTCTGTGCACTCAGATCAGAAAAGGCAATCTAACTCTTCCACTTTCTGAGAATTTCTTACTAATGAGCTTGTTAGAAAGGGGTGGAAGAAACGCATGAGCTCTTTACAGTGATCCCAGAGAGAAGGCTGTGAGCTGTAGGAAAACGTCCACTGCCACCAGCACTTTGTAGGCTTCCCCACGTGGGTTCAAGAGGCAGGTCCTGAGCAAGGGGGTAACAGTCTGTCCAGGCTTGTCCTGGGTGGCAGAAATTCACACACACATACATAGCTGAGTTTGAAGACATCCACAAGGAAGTAGAATCTTACTTTGATAGAAAAAAGTATTCACTTTTAAACCAAGATATTAATCTCAATTCTAACAGGAGAAACAGTAATCCGCCTACAACCCTAAATGAAGGACACAGGTGATTCATCCCTCAGCAAATTCTAACGCTGTTGCACAGGACTCAACAATGAAGATAAGCACTGAGCCTTGTGTCCAGGGCTGTAAAGAACAGACCCTAAATGAATTAGCTCTAGTCTGCTTCATAGCAAAGTCTTGAGCTCAGCTGGGATGGCTTCCAAATAGATCAAATGACAGGTTTTTTTTTTCCTCAAACAGCTGATAAGATAAAGTTTTCTGTTCCTCAAATCTTAGGAGGGCCCCTGTGTGGTGGTGGGGGATGGGGGCAATGGCAGAGGAGCTGCCCCTCAGTTCTGATCGGCTGTCATGGGGGTGGGGTATACACCATCCAGTCACCAGAGCCCTTAAGTGTTCTGGCCCAGAATGACAAATCTCTGGCCCCTCATCTCACCTGCCAGGATCAGCCATACCACGGATGACCCAGGCACTGAGAATTTAGGTGCCCAGGATTTTGTTTCTCAGCTTTGCTAATATTAATAACTAGCAGTTCCCCTTGAGATACTGTAAATGTACCACCTCTCTGGAGCTCAGTGTTCTCTTCTGAAAAATAGGGAGATTGGAAAATATGACTTTACCTTAGATTTCTTTTTTAATCTCAGAGTTTTGATTCTGCTCATGGTCTCCTTTTGATTCCCTTCTGAAATCTTCAGCTTGGCATTTCACTGGCCAGAAGTGTTCAGTAAGGTGCGTTTCAACAACACTGTGAGAGGAATGCCCGTGCTTTATCCTCAGACACAGTGCTTCAGGTGTGTATGCGTAGATGCATGCGTATGTCTTAAAACTTCTGCAGAGAAGTGTTAGCAAAGGCTTTTGAGGAGTCAAAAATAAACACATGGATAAAGGGAGGCCAGTACACAAAGTTTATTAATCCTATGGAAGAGCCCTGGTCGACCAGATGGGAGGATTTCTGTTTAATTTTTCTCTCACGGTGGTGTATTTGCACATCCTTGATGATTTCATGCCTTTATTGTGGGTTTGATCAATATGGTAGTGTGTAGGTGAGACTCCTGGCTTGTCACCTGAAAGAGCGCTTTTCACCCTGAGAAACTTGGTGGTGATCTAATTGCCTTCTAGTAAATCAGTGGCCATTTACTGCAAGGAGTGGGACACCTTGGGCCACAACACCAAACCTGTCTTTTGTAGGTGTTCGGGAGCAAAGCACAGGTGTCCTTCAGGATGATTTACATGCAGTTTTTCATGAGGTGTTAGTCCAGTGAATTCCCTCTTGAAGAATGAGGATTAGTCCAACATACCGTTTGGTGCTCTTGTGTGCACCACATAAATGGCAAGAGCATTCATTTTGCACAAAGATCAGTATATATCTTAGGTATTATTTCTACACTCTGGTGAGATTTTTCTGACTTTTCTCTTTTTCTCTCTGCATAAGGCTTCTGGGAAGAGAGTTGAAAAGGAGGAAGCAGTAACACTCCTGAGGGGCTAGTCTGCTGGTCATCAGTCTCTTCCAAAAGTCTGGGCTTTCTAAAGGAAACTTTAACTTTCTCCCACCCCTACGTCCTATGCACATCTCAGAAATTCTGAAATTACTCAAAATTTTTAATTGGCAGGAGGCAGAGGTTCCTGCACAGTGTGGCTGCTGTCTAGGAGCCATCAATCTAAGGCTAAGCACTCAGATACAGGAAAGAGTGGTTTCTGTTCTTCTTCCAGCCCAGCAGCACCCCACAGGGAAGAAATCATGAGAAACACGGGATAGGCCATCCTTTGCGTGTTTGGGGCTCACATCTGCCAGGGATGCTTGGGGGTCTTTCTCCCTAATGGAGGTCTACACCTTGCAGTTCAAGCCAGTGGAAATGGCAGCCATGATCCTTGCATCTCTGGCTGAGAAGGTTGCCACACCATTGTCTGAGGCAGCTGACTTGCTTTCTCTCCTGTCAGCCAATCTGTGATAGCATCTGGCCAGCCCCGGCCAGGGACTGGTTGCAGCTGTGAGCGTCAGTCTTGTCTCTCCCTGTACCTCTCTCACTCAGCCCTGGATCTCTTCCATGTTGAAACAAATGGTGAGAAAGGAGGCTGCTGCCAGAGCAACAGGAGGATTCTTTAGCAATACACTCGGCTCTGTGTGTTCTTGCAACTCACATTTTGGCAAAAAGGACATTTTTGTGAAATGTAGCTGGATGAAAAATTATAAGATATTATAAGCATATTCCTTTGCTACACTTAATTTTAAAGAATAAATATGCCACAGGCTTGTATAGCCCTCATTATCTATAAAAATACAACATAAATCATCAAAATCCTGATATTTTGATTTTAGAAGCTGAATGTGAAAGAATCGGCTATCTCTGTGGAAATCCCAAACTCTGGATAACTTCAAAAAAATAAAATACAGTTATTCCTGGTTAAGTTAACCCTGACAGCAGGATTTGTCTTTAAGGCCTAGCCTGATAGTGGCACCCATTCTAAATACTTTTCCACAGATATCCTTGGTTTAGCACTCACTCCTGGCAGTAATGAGAGTTCAAGCTTCATTTAAAAGTGGCCGTGAAACATTGACCAATTTACCTCACTTCTCTAAGCCTTAGTTTTCTCATTTGTAAAATGGATGTAATAGTATATGCCTTGGGGTTGTTTTGAGGGTTAAATTAGATAATATAAGAGTATGAGAAAGGCTTAAGTGCATAGTGCTTGACTCACAATAAATAATAAATGGCAGCTAATAATAATAATTAAAGTATTTCTGCTTTCTTAGCAAGTTTTAGTGTATTTTTTGTTTTCCAGAATTGTGGCATTCTAAGACAGGGGTCCCCAACCTTTTCAGCTCCAGGGACTGGTTTCACGGAAGAGAGTTTTTCCATGGAAGATGGGGAGGTGGAGCTCAGGAGGTGATGCTCCACCCTGTTTTCCTAACAGGCCACGGACCAGTACTGGGCCATTGCCAAGGGGTTGGGGACTGCAGTTCTTAGGAATAGGGGTATCTCTTGCAGCTTTTACTGTTGACCTTGTTCTGTTCAAATCAAACACGAATACATTGTATAGGGCCATTCCCTGGCCCCGTAATAGCCTGCCTGTGTTGGGGCTGCAGGGTGCGGAGCAGTCCTGTGGCTTTGGTATGGCCAGGTGTGTCCTCAGATCATTTTTTTAAAAAGCAGAAGATAGCAATTGAAATGACAAGGAAACAAAGACCTCCTTCGCCCCACTCCCCTCCTGCCAGACACACACAGTCTTCATCCCTTTGCTTTCTGGAGGCAGCTCCTCGCAGTGGAGTCTTGATTGCAGGTGGCTGCTCGGATTCCCCTGGCAAAATAAATCACAGGCTGATTGGTCTTCACTAGGTGAGAACTTGTCCAGGACTTGGCAGAGCCAGAAACACACATCAGTTCATATCCCTCTGGGATTCATTACAAAAGCTGGGTAATCCGCCAGCAGGGCTGTTTTTTTGCCAGCTGTCTTCCTTAGGTTGTGACCTGGATGTAATCCATAGTGAAACTGTAGAATGCAAAGATCCAGGTTTTCCATGACAGCATCAAGCAGTTTGTTTTTGGAAATGCATGTAGGGCTCTCTTAGAAGTCCATGGAATCCCCAGTGACTCAGAATTGGGACAGAAGCCATTAAAATGAGCTCAGGATTTGGCTCACTCGAGCTGGCTGGGCCTATTCCACTGGGATTGCCACGAGGGCTGCACTAGCACATGGGCTGCGGGGCCTGGCTGCCTGCTGTCTTCCAGTCTGCCCTGGTGTGCTTGCTTGCCGCTTTGAGTCCTGCCGGCTCTCACGCTCTCTACTCGCTCCAGCCCTCCGTCTGCCTGCCTGCGGGTCCCAGTCCATCAGGATTGCCTCAGCCAGCGGCCCCAGCCAGTCTGACCAGATCCACGGCTGTGGGGCTGAACTCTGCCTCTGCAGGGCTGGGCTGGAGGGTGTGGTCGTGGGAACTGCTCTTTGCTTTGGGGGCTGAGGGCCTGGCTGGGGCAGGCTCGGTTTTCTTGGAAGTGAGCAATGATTGAGCAGTACCAAAAAAGAAAAAGGAATAAAAGGAGAAGACTCTGAGAGAAGACAAGTGGAGGGTTTTTGCCTTTGTTGCTCGTGGAATTGCTTTTGTCATAACCTGAAAGTGTGTGGAAGTATGGGTGGCCGTATGAACTGCATCGCGAGCACTGTTCCAGACTTGGTATTCACATTGCTTTTTTCACAGGGTGAAAAATTACCTTTAGCATCAGGTGATGACCACAGCCCAACCCAGCCCCAGCCTCCCTTCTGACTCATCCTGCGCCCTACCCATGTGCTCCCAGGCCAGCCGCTGAGAGGAGAAGTAATAGCAGGGGCCTGGGAAGCACAGGGAGGGACAGGCAGAGATTCCTGGCTCTCAGAGCCCCGCCCGGGATTTTACACCTGAAAAATGCCCTCAGCTTTCTCTGAGAAGGTAGTGTGATGTTGGTTGCCCAATTTCAAAATGTCCTCCAAGAAGGGGCATGAGAAAAGTAGGAGGAGCATCCCCTGCTGTCCCTTCCTTGTGGTGGCTACTGGGGACCAAAAGGAGACTTTTTTTTTTTTTTGAGACAGAGTCTCACTCTTTTTGCCCGGGCTAGAGTGCCGTGGTGTCAGCCTAGCTCACAGCAACCTCAAACTCCTGGGCTCAAGCAATCCTCCTGCCTCAGCCTCCCGAGTAGCTGGGACTACAGGCACGCGCCACCATGCCCGGCTAATTTTTTGTATATATTTTTAGTTGTCCGATTAATTTCTTTCTATTTTTAGTAGAGATGGGGTCTCACTCTTGCTCAGGCTGGTCTCGAACTCCTGAGCTCAAACAATCCGCCCGCCTCGGCCTCCCAGAGTGCTAGGATTACAGGCATGAGCCACCGCGCCCGGCCCAAAAGGAGACTCTTGATTTGTGGCTCTCCAGACAGGTGCTGCCTCCCCCACAGTCAGGTCCAGTTCCATGTCTGAAGCAGTTTAAGAAAAACCACTGGTAAGACACATGCACTACTTCCCCAGCATTTAGCAGCCACTTGGTAAAAAGTGAAAAATGCAGAGATGTTATAAGGAAGGCTAGAATTGGAGCTTTTATTGGATGCCTACTATGTGCAAAGACCTGTAGACTCAGATCTACAATTTCTTGAGCTTTTGCTCCCAAACTGTATCAGAGTCATTTCAGAAACTGTATCCTAGAGAAGCACAAAAACCTACATCATCATATATAAAGGGAACGAAGAACTCAACTATATAATTACAGTAAAAACTACTGCCTAAAAGCAAGTGGATCAAGCATTCATTTGAGTAAATCTAGAGACCAGGGTCTACTTTTAAAGAATGAGTTGGAAAGCCTAGAAGAAAATTGCAAACTCTTAACATTCAGATGTAGCAATTGATACACAAAATGTGGAAAGCAGTTTGCCATGGCAACCACTTAATTGTAGACATAAATTATCATGGAGCCATGGATGATCTATGTTGAAATTACATTAGCAAATAATCGCTTAAGCATGGCTCTGAATATTTACATGAGCAGTCCAGATGCTCTGTTTTAAGAGCTTAATGCAAAGGTGCTGTTCTTATAAGCTATAAAGCCACTTCAGAAATAATGTGCCTCTCCTATGAAGACCTGTGCTATATCAGCCACATTTTTTTTTTTTTTTTTTTTTTTTTGAGACAAAGTCTCAGTCTGTTGCCCAGGCTAGAGTGAGTGCCATGGCGTCAGCCTAGCTCACAGCAACCTCAGACTCCTGGGCTCAAGCGATCCTTCTGCCTCAGCCTCCCGAGTAGCCGGGACTACAGGCATGTGCCACCATGCCCGGCTAATTTTTTCTATATATATATTTTTAGTTGTCCAGATCATTTCTTTCTATTTTTTAGTAGAGACGGGGTGTCGCTCTTGGTCAGGCTGGTCTCGAACTCCTGACCTTGAGCAATCCACCCGCCTCGGCCTCCCAGAGTGCTAGGATTACAGGCGTGAGCCACCACGCCCAGCCTATCAGCCACATTTATGGGTTCATTTATTATATGTGGTCTTCCCAGTAGCTTTATTAAATGGCCAGCAATCTTTTTTTTTTTAAAGACAGCCCCTGTCTTTAAAAAGACACATATTGAGAAAATGAAACCAATATTAAAATACTTTAAGAATCAGTACAAATATATGTGCACAACACTAAGTAATTTCAAACCAAAATGCAGAGTGGCCGCATGTTCAGACTGATAGAGGCCAACCTCAGGGACCTAGTGTTGAAAAGATGTCACCTGGTTTTGATGTAGGAATTAACATTATCCGCACCCAAAGACCTCAGCAGGCAAGAAATTTATTGTCCTAGAAATATTATAGCTCAGTAAGCTTTTTAAAAAGTATCTTTTACTCTGTTACACGCTGCATTTTGTATTTTATTTACTTCAGTAGCTTATTTTGAGTTGTCAGTGTATTTTGGTTATAGTCAAACAGGAGCTCTGTCTTTTGTAATCCTTTGTGTCAGGTGAATAATTTATGGAGAAAATATTTCATAAAGTCCTTCCAGTTGCAGGTAAGCAGTTTAACAAACAGCTTCTCACCCTGAACGTGAAGTAAAGCTTCATCACTAACTGATTGGAGGGAATAATCTGGCTAAATTAGTTTGTTGAGACACATTTCAACAATTTCAGAGTTAAGACTTTAAAAACTGCCAGCAGGAAATAATTTGCATGTAGAGAGGAGTCATTGCATCTCAGCTAGGCCAAGGGGGAGTACAAAATAAAAAGAAATAAAAAGAGGAGTCATTGCTGAGAAAGACTTAGGGGAGGCTTCCCCAATTAGAGAAACTGCATCTTTCTTATAAATTATTTCTCCACATGCCCTAAGGGCATCAGACAAGTCTTAATTGATGGCCATTAATTTGAGTAATTGTAACAGAAACTTCCTTTGGGGGCCTTGGTTGTAAGGTCTTTTTATGAAAAATATAATCTGATTGT
Organism: Propithecus coquereli; assembly: GCF_000956105.1. Classification (NCBI taxonomy): domain Eukaryota; kingdom Metazoa; phylum Chordata; class Mammalia; order Primates; family Indriidae; genus Propithecus; species Propithecus coquereli. Next base: position 4,411,910 of record NW_012155284.1, read on the forward strand.
CTTGCAAAGAGTTCTGTTTATGTTGCTCTGTCATCCTTTCTCTGCTGGAGAGTATTTTTCTTGCCAATTATAATACCATGGGAGTGTTTTTAGTAGAAAATGGATATCCTACTATATCCCTCTGGGGAGATGGCATAAGCATTAATACAAGCTTTTTAAAAAACTATTGACATTTGCAAATAACCAGCTCTTTCCCTTTTCCTCTGAAAATCTTACTGGTTAAAAAGCTCTGATATTATTATCGGTCATGTACTAAGCTGACGTGTGGATATAATCTGCTCTACAAAGACACTGTGGTCATCAACTAAAACTCTTTGCATTGCCATGAACCCTTTGACATCTAGTTTCTCATCTGGCCATCGAAGCAGAGTTTCTAAATGTCAAAGTTGGGCCCTGTCTAGCTTGTCCATAAATGCTTGACACTTTAAAATGAGAGGCAAAATGCTGGGTGCAGTGGCGCACGCCTGTGGTCCCAGCTACCTGGGAGGCTAAGGCAGGAGGATTCCTTGAGGCCAGGAGTCCAGGGCTGCAGTGAGCTGCGATTGCGCCACTGCACGCCCCACGCCGACCCCTCAGAAGGGCCCCTTGATCAGAAGTTGCTGCCTTTGACTGAGAACTTGTTCTCTCTGTGCTAACGTTTCCGCCAGTCCGCAGCAAAAACGAGAAAGATAAGGACAGCGTAGTAAGATTTCATTGAGCTAAAGATAGTCAATTTAAAGAACTGTCCTTTATTTTCAGATTACATCCCTCACCCTTCTTGTGTTAAAATATTCTTTCTTTTATTAAATGATGATGAGAGAAAATAATGGTTAAGTGTCCCTATATTAGCAAAATGAAAATGCTGACTTCCCAACAATTTTCTGGCTATTGTACCTACTGTGTGAAGTCCAGAAACGTGGGAACCACTGTTCTAGAAAATAACCAAGCCCTGAAAGGGTGTGATTGGTGTCTTTTCACAGTGACATCTCTAGTGTTCAGAATGGGGCCTGCTGCATCCATCGCAGGTGCTCAGTAAAGGCAGAGTCGCGGTGCTGTGCTGAGTAGGGTAGTGTGTGCTGGCGCAGCTGCAAGCGTACAGGTGTTTGGGGAAGAGAGTAAAGGATTTAACAAACGCTGCTAAGTCTCAGTTCTCACATGGACTCTGCCACCCACACAGTTAAAGCATAAATAATTGATGGAGCCATCTTCTGAAGAACTAATACAAATCATTTCAGAACGGACAATCTCTAAAACAGAATTCTGCTTGGGCGTTAGACTAAATTTTCATGGAAAAATTGAAAAACCTTTATGGGCAAAGTGATTTCAAAAGTATAGATTAACCAAAAGTGATAATTCTTGGGCAGAAATTCTTTTTTTTTTTTGAGACAGAGTCTCGCTTTGTTGCCCGGGCTAGAGTGAGTGCCATGGCATCAGCCTAGCTCGCAGCAACCTCAAACTCCTGGGCTCAAGCAATCCTTCTGCCTCAGCCTCCCAAGTAGCTGGGACTACAGGCATGCACCACCATGCCCGGCTAATTTTTTCTCTCTATATATATTTTTAGTTGTCCAGATCATTTCTTTCTATTTTTTAGAAATAGAAAATCACTCTTGCTCAGGCTGGTCTCAAACTCCTGACCTTTTAGCGATCCACCTGCCTCGGCCTCCTAGAGTGCTAGGATTACAGGCGTGAGCCACCGCGCCTAGCCTTGGGCAGAAATTCTTGATTCATGTTATAACTCATACTTTGTTATATTACTTTTATTTATAAGAATTATTCAAATACCCTTGATCGGAAATGGGTAACTGAAGTTTTGGTACTGAAGATAGTGGCCCATCCTGGCACCTGGGAAAGTCAAGCAAGCTTGAATACCATTGCTAATTAGCTTTTGGGTTTGCAGGGGGTGGGCACAAAACCAGAACTCTTGGGTAGAAGGAAGAGCTCTTGGGGCCCCGCTCCTGCTGTCTCTGCAGTTGTCATAAGTAAGATTTCACCAGAGCCAGAGGCCCAAGATTGAGAGCGACATTCCCTGCATGTAGACACACAGGCAGGTCTCTGGATGACACAGCCTTGACTAAAACCCTCTGTACACAGCGGGTAGTGCAAGGATTCAAGGGTAGGAAGCAATCAGGAAAGACAAAGACCATCAGCTCTGTTCTGTGAATTAAGAAGGGCTATTTGGAGGAGGTGAGATGGCTAAACAAGGAGGGATCTGGGGCTGTCTGAGACGTTCTCAGTCCTGGATTTGGTCTCATTGGCAACAGATGGCTGTCCTGAAAAGGACATAGTATTGTGTGGGGTTTTTCGTGGATCATCCTGTGGATGGCATTATTGTTCTAGGCGGACGTGCAAATGCTAATGGTTCCCAAGCATACAGGATCGCAGGGACAAAAATGAAGCTGTAAGCTGATTCTATTGCTTAGATTTCCCCCACTCTGGTCCAATGGGTTTCATGCTTTTTTGCAGTTTTATGCTCACATAGGTGTTCCTGTACAATACATCATGGTAAACCTTAAATTGTTCTGATCTGTTCACTAGGTTTTCTTTCTAGAAGTAGCTTTAGCCAAGGGCAGCCATTCCAAAGTGGCATCTGTACTTCAGAAAGGAGGTTGGTGATGCTTAGATTGGGATGGAAGAGAAGATGTGGATGGAACTTCTGAATCTTGTCCTGCCACAGGGTGAGCAAACCAATCTGCTTGACAATAGGCGACGCTTTATTTTTGGTGCGGTGTTCTCCTCCCAGCCCACTCCTGTGGTTGCTCACTGATAACTGGCCTTTACATCTGCTCTCCAACCTCTCAGAGCTACAACTAAGCCAGTGTCCGAGTACCTGCCAGTCTCCCCTCTTCAGGACACAGGTGCTTTTGTTTGGAAGTGAGCCTGTGGTCTGTAGTAGCACAGCAGTCCAGCATGAAGGCCCAGGAAGTGGGCTCCAGAGCCATAGTCTCTGGATTTGCGTTCCAGCCCTGCTGTTGATGATGAGCCATGTAACCCTGCTGAGCCCTCCGTGTCTCAGTTTCCTCATTTGTCACATGATATTAATAGGGCCAACCTCACAGGATTGCTCTCGGGACTAAATGAGTTATATTTAAAGTGCTAAGCTGATGCCTAACACAGAGTACTCAGTAACCATTAATGCTGCCATTGTCATTATGACATTATCTTTGTGATTATTAAAAGGTTCTACTCACCTGTACAAACCTCCAACTTTAAAGTATCAGTTGTGAATGTATAAAATTGGGGGAGCACTTTATAGCTTCAACTCAAAGCTTTATCTTGGGATCTACCATTTTTACTATAGAAGACCTTTCTAGAAGGTTCTTCCAAAGAAATAAAGACTAGAAAGGAAATGGCGGTCACAAATGACATGAAGTTGCTCAGCAGACACTACGTGTGCAGGACTGTGTGATGGGCACCCAGTGAGGATTTGGGATGGGGCAGCGCCATAGAAATCAGGAGGGAGAGAACGGCCGTCACGCGCTGTCAGCAAGTTCACAGTGGCTGGAAGCTCAGGCCTCCGGTGGGCTGTGAGGCCAGGGCTGTTTTATAATGGCACAAATGCATATTTTGTCACAGCGAGACTTCTGGATGGTTTTCCAGAGAGTTAGTTAACCATTTACTCGTAACTTTTATTTAGTTTTTACCCATGAAATTCTCTCTTAATTGTATCATGTACGTCTCTGCCTTCTAAAATAGAGCGTAGGGAGCCTAGAGGATCGTTTCTGCAGAGTGTCAGCAAAGTCCTCGAACGTGAGAAATAAACAGGTTCACACTGTGGTCTCTGGGTAAGGGAATAGCGGACTGTGAACGGGGTCTGATAGGGTGTGTCCTCCCCAAGGCACAGCCTTCATAGTATCTGACGCTTTCCCTTGGGAAAGTGTGAAAGAGAAAACGTCTCCACCTGACAACAGTCGGTGACCTACCAATACTTATTAGGGATTGCCGAAATGACTTCTGACTGTCAGCACCGAAGATGACTTGGGGAAAAATAAAAATGCAGACGAAGAAGAGAGGGCAGCATACAGATCCGCATTAACTAGCATGCATAGGGATGTTTATCACCCTGCGTATCAGTTGTTTACCCTGTGATTGAATAGATGGTCCCAGACTTAGGGATACATAACTGAACATGTTCCTCGACTGCAAACAGACCCCGCCCCCAGAGGCTGATCTCTGACATCGTCCTCAGGGCTGCCGATAGAAGCGGGCATTTTCCTGGGCTGTAGGACAGTTCTGTACCCTCTGCCTGCAGCGCTGACACCTCTCCAGGCTCATGCTGCTTCCGGATGCCACCCGGCCTCTTCCGTACACTGCTGTGGTCCCTCATCCCTCATTTCCCCTCGTGTCTCTCACCTGTCACATCGCCACCCTCCTCCAGGTTTATCCCCGTGCACTGCTCCCCTCCAGCCGCTGCCCCGGCCAGTTCCCACGGTCAGCCGCAGCCAGGCCGAGGTTTTCAGGGTTTTGAGGCTGAACTAAGGCTGGTCTCTAGATAAATGAAAATGTATTACATTTAATCGACTTACTACCTTTTCCTGTGTACTTTCCCGACAACCATTTTCTGTAGCCAGGAAGGTTTTCATTTCGGGCGGCTGTGTACAAGACTGGTCCCGTGGTTTGGGCCCTGCAGGGTTGCAGTAGTAACAGCATGGCTGGTGTTCTGTTGGCCAGAGTCACAGACCCCTGGGATTCACGTTACTGACCAAAGTTTTTCCTGCAGCCATTTCAAAAACTTGACAAGAACTTTCCACAGTGGCTTCATTTAAAAATGTAACATCGGCCGGGCGCGGTGGCTCACGCCTGTAATCCTAGCACTCTGGGAGGCCGAGGCGGGTGGATTGCTCAAGATCAGGAGTTCGAGACCAGCCTAAGCAAGAGCGACACCCCGTCTCTACCAAAAATAGAAAGAAATTAATTGGACAACTGAAAATATATAGAAAAAATTAGCCAGGCATGGTGGCGCATGCCTGTAGTCCCAGCTACTTGGGAGGCTGAGGCAGTAGGATTGCTTGAGCCCAGGAGTTTGAGGTTGCTGTGAGCTAGGCTGACGCCACGGCACTCACTCTAGCCAGGGAAACAAAGTGAGACTCCGTCTCAAAAAAAAAAAAGTAACATAATCACATCTCCTTACTTTTCATTTATCCATTCAATCAATCAATATTTACAAAGAGCATGTTACATGTCCCACATTGTTCTAGGCAACTGGGGCACACAATAAACTGCACAAAGTTTCCTATTCTCCTTTCCTTTAATCTAGTACTTTCATGAAGCTGTCACCCCCTAATAAGCCTGGAGTGCTGTGTGAGCTGGTCCCAGAGTAGGGATGAGATACAGGAGGCAAGTCACGTGCCTGGCCTCGTGTAGGAGGTGCTTGTCCTGGGGGAGGGACCGTGGGGTGTGGGGGTGGCGGCCGTGGCAGGGCTAGGCTCTCGGCATTGTGCTACAGCCCAGACCTCCGAGTCACAGGGCAAACCTGGTAGAACCAACACCAGGGGATTTTTTTCAGAGAAATGTTAGAAGGGGAATGGATGTCTGACAGCTCGGTAGCCTCCTGCTGTATTCCTAAATGAGTCAATGGCTGTTTGAAAGCCGGAAGTGATTTGAACTCTTGACCTAGCAGGTTTATCGGTAAATGTTAGGGCAAAATTGTGATGTCTCCTTAGAATAAGTATTCATTCAGCCAACAAGTATCTAATAAGAAGTGTCAGGAATGCGCTGGGTACAGGAGACACCAAAGTCCCACTAGGGCTCTGCCTTACCCTCGGGGCTGAGAACTACACCCGACACTTAGCAGGTAACTCGATAAATAGCTGTTGGATAAATACACAAAAATAACAAGGTAATAAAGAGCTGAAGATGTATGTCCATAGGACAGTGGGAACAGAGACTAACTCTGGCAGGCAGTGGTGACAGATGTTTCACAGAGGTGACATTTGAGCTGGGTAGAGGAAGATTTCCAGATGGATGAGTGTCTAAGGCGGCAGCACGAATAAGAGCCCCCTGTTCAAGGAACGGAGACATGTGTAGTGTGACCAGATTCCTATCACCAGCCTAAAAGTGCTCAAAGCCTGTGAAACATGACAACATCCCACTCCTATAACCCTGCCATGGCCACTCACAAATGCTCCCGCAATGCAGACAAGCACATGGTGTGCGCTCATTGATGACACACCTTAGGAATTCCCTAATTGGAGCCCAAATTGATCAAAAGATAACTTTAAATCTGCTGTGATGTCGCTGTCCAGAGATGTTAAAGTATTTCATAGCTTTTGTTCAGAATAAGCTTCTCGATTATGACTTAGTGCAGGTGCTAAGTGTAGCGGCTTCTCCACAGGTTGCTGTAGCAGTAACAGATGGCCTCCCTCTGTTCCTGCCCTTAGAAAATTTCCTTTGCAAACTGAGATCTAGTTAGCCTTTAATATTTAGTCTGGAAGCCTATCTGAAGAGGAGTAGGAGTGTGATGTCTAATTATTCTATGGAACAGGAGCCAGCCTATAGTTCGCTTTTCAGGCAGGAAAAATGGCCTTCTATATAAATGGTGGGTGACCCACCAAGACAAGAAACCTTGAGTGCAGTCCGTTGGCCAGCGAGTACTGAGAGCGTGGCATTTGCGTGACTGATCTGGAGCCGGGAGGCGGTGCCCAGGGAAAGGCTGTGACATCGCCGTGGAGCCTTTTCCCGCGTCCACAGACTGAAGAGCCACGTTTCAGGCTTGGTGCCCTCTTTCGCAGCAACCCACGCTCCTAGAGCTTCAGGTGGTCATCTTCAGACCATGTAAAATGTTGTTCATTTTATTCAGAAACAGCTAGTCTTTCCAAAATTGAGGGATTGACAGGACTGTGGAAATGCTTTTCTTCCCACCTTAGGGACTTCACTGAAACTTACGATTAATATCCTATTCTTTGATTCCAGGGCAATATTAAGAAAATTACCTAAAACATAAATTTGTGCCTCTTCCAATCATAGCGCAGAATGTTCATAAAAAAGTGGAACTATGACTTCACTTTTCCTGGTGTGTTTCATGTGTTAGCACCTTCTATGGTTAGGCACTGGGAACAGGGACAAGACACAGCTCCTACCCTCACGGAGCCCACAGTTGAATCATTTGTGTTAAGCCCCAGCTACATTTAGGTTCCCTAAAGAGACTGTGAAGATTCCTGCACAGGTAGATGAAGTGCTGGGAGGGAAATTCTGCAGAGATCGCAGAGGGGTATGGTGGTACTGCACCTGGATAGCTGCTTGTGAGGACCAGCGCCCTGGGGCTGCCAGTGGGGTCGTCAGGCTCCATCTCCAGCTGAGGTGGCATCGGTAGAGTAGTCCAAATGACTAACCAGTTTCTTTTCATTTACTGTTTTTCTTCCAAGGGTAAGGGTGAGTCATGTGATCCAATGGGCAGCAGATGTTGGCATCTTCTAACTATCTTGGTACAATGAACTGGGAGGTTGTTAGGACACAAGGATGATGATGTCTTTTAAGGTTGTGAAAATGGCACCTTTTAGGGAGCTATCTTGTCAGTTGAGCCATGGGAGAGGTCACCAGCCCTCTAGGTTACTTGTGGCTTCTTTCTTTAGTGGCTCTATTTTTCTGGTTGCTGGCCAGTATCATTCTTCTTGCTCTTCCTCCACCCAACTGGGCCAGCTACAACCCAGCCATGCACCAGGAAGAAGACAACAACTGCCCACTGCCCTACATAACAAGCACACAAACACACCTCCCAAAACAACGGTGCAGTAAGGCAAGGCACTAGCAAGGCCCTGGAGACCACTCGAGGCTGGCCTAACTTCAGGAACTGCTTTTTTAATAGCTGCAGAAGTAGAGCAGACCATCTTCTGGCTCGGCTCTTATGTGCAACTAAGTCCAAAGCACCCCTTGCCTTCCATTTGGCCTCTGGACATAACCTACAACCAAGCCCATAGTCCCTGGGTACAATCCAAACTGAGCACCAGGAAAACCATGCCAAGTTTACAATAAACTTAGTAAGCTCTACCATTTTCTCTTGCAGTTGTCTGACATGCTCATTTCAGAAGTCAATGATTTTAATTGTTTATAAACAGGTATCATCAAGCCCATCTGGAATTCAGGGGCACAAGTTTGCTTCTAAACCCCAGGGCTCAGAAACCTAGAGCAGGATAAGCCAATCAACAGAGGGTCTCCATTTTTTTTCTTGCTGACACATTTCATTCTTATTGATTGGTATCCATCATTTATTTTACTGGTGTCCTTCCCCCCATGGGCTCTCTGTGGTTTAGGAATATTTAATCACAAAGCAAATTGCACTGACCTTCAGTAAAGTTTTATGAAGGGCCTACTGTGTGCCCAGTATTATTCTGAGCACTGGCTTTACAGTAGAAGATATACAAAAATCCCTGCCCTTGGGGAGCTTAAAGTCTAGGATGGAGATGGATAATAATCAAAATAACTAAGTAAAAAATTAGGTTGAACCATATGAAATGGCCATTTTGTACCTAAAAAAATTATCAACAGTTGACAGTTTCCTATGAGTGCTGGAATGAAGTTTGCACGTGACTAAAGGATGCGTGTTAGGGCCCAGGAACCCCTGCCCATGCTGCCGAGAAGCTGTTCTGCGCCTGACAGCAGTGGCGGGCTAGGTTGGGCTCAAACAAGTGGCTTTGCCTCCCTGCTCTGGACTTGGTGAGGGGAGGACTAAATGTGGCAGTCACCTGGGAGGGCCACCTGAATCACTAAACTTTCTGGGATTATTTAAATACCCAGAAAAATGACACGTGATTTTTTTTAAAAATATTTTTTGCTTACCTGAAGGCCCACTGTTGTTCCTTTCAGTTGGATACAGGCCTTGTGGTTTCATGGCATTAGCTATGTTTGTGACAACTATGATGAGTGCTGGGCGCAGAGGTCCACGAGGCACAGCAGAGTGGACAGAGGCAGCTTCCTCCCACTCAGAATGGGGATGAGGCACTCTCGTGTTTGTCTGGGCTGGCTGCCCGGGTGCGAGCATGTGGTTTTGGTACACTTTGCATCCACTGGGGCAGATGTACCACAGCCCACTTTTTATTACCCTCCCACATGGACTTTCTTGCGGGCTTATAAATAGTCAGGCTGAGGCTTTCAACAAGCTCATAAGCATGGCGCCCTTATGTATGTGATTTTTTTTTTAAAGTCTCCCTGCTGTCCTTATTCACAAATTGAGCCAGTAGCAGCCATGGATTATAAGGATGGCCTGAAGCACCTTCTGAGCTATTAGAAAAGGGAACACCTAAGGGAAATAAATGTGCCTGGCTTGGCTGAATGTGCTATGAAAAGGGGTCTGATGCTATTAAAATCAGGATTATGTTAAATTATTTTAAACCTGCATACTCCCCAAAAGGAACTGAGACAGCCAAATTAAGATATTTCATGGGTCCTACAACCAGCCTGGCAGAGAGTGGCAGAGCTGGTATGTGATAGCAAACTATGCTTTCTGTCTTCTGTTAATATATTAAAATGCACTCATTTAAACTACAGATAACACATGAAATGTGCAGTTAATATTTAATTGGAACCAAAATATGAACACTTTGGTCTTTTAAAGGGAAGAACAGCCAATGCTCCCTTGTCTAGGGCCTGCACTTAGAGCTTTAGGGCAGAGGCTGCATGCACGCACACCAGAGAGTACCTTTGAATCCTGGGCAAGTTCACCATGTGTAGATGGCCCAGCGCTGGTACACCAGGGTGGTAACTTAGGACCTTGAGGGAGCAAACTATCAAGGTCCCCTCATAGGGAACAAGGTGGGATGCAGACAGAATTAATTGGGATTTATCATAGGCCTTAAAAATTGGTTAAATCATTTTAGATTTCCCCTGCTGAATAAACTTCTGTTTGGATGGAAAATAGTTTACTATTGCAAGGGTACTAAATTGTATCTTGCTGTCCTCCTGGTTCCTAAATTATTACACCTTTCAAAATATACCCTTAAAAATAAGCTGATCTAAGCTGGGCCAAGTGGTGCATGCCTGTAGTTTCAGCTACTCAAGAGACTGAGGTGGGAAGATCGCTTGAGCTTGGGAGTTTGAGACCAACCTGGGCAACACAGCAAGACTCTGTGTCAAAAAAAAAAAAACCATATCTGTTTATTCTTACTTGGTAAATTGCTCGTGCTTATATATGGGAGGGATCTGCAGAGGGCTGCTAGTCTATGTTTCCAGTTTTGTTGTTATAAAGGTACAAAGTACTCTTTACAGACTTTAAAATTCACAGCCACCTTGTGAGTTAAGGATTAGTCCATTTTACAGGTGAGGAATCATACTTAAAAACCTTTTCTAAGATCACTCAGCTCATAGAGGGCAGAGCCTGCATTCAACCCTCTCAGCTATTAACTGATTCACTTCTTTTTTTTGTTTGTTTGTTTTTTGAGACAGAGTCTCACTCTTGCCCGGGCTAGAGTGAGTGCCATGGCGTCAGCCTAGCTCACAGC
>NW_012155284.1:4424013-4427773 GCF_000956105.1 Propithecus coquereli
AAAAAAAAAAAAAAAAAGCATTCAGACAGAAAATTCTTACGAAGTTTGCAATTTGTTTCTAACAGTGTATTTAAATACACAAATCTCCGGCCCCAGGCATTGGTTGGTGTTGAATGCCTGCAGACTCCTTCTGGGCTTATTTAAAGCACTAACCGTCAGGCTAAGATCTGGTCTCCTTCATGGCCCCTGCTTCTTGCATTTAACCAGGTTGACATCCGATGGTTCTGTGTGAATTCCCTTAGACCAGAGGTTGGCAAACTCTCTGTAAAAGGCCAGATGGTAAATATTTCAAGGTTTTGCAGGTCTGTGGCAACTACTGCTGTCCTGGCACAAAAGCAATCATGGGCATCCATAAATCAATGGCCACAGCTGGTGTTCCAATAAAACTTTATAAAGCCACATTTGGCTTGAGGGCCATATTTTGCCAGCATCTGCCTTAGACCTAAAGGGAATTGCAATAAGAGCCCTGTGGGAAGAAATAGTTAATTGCTCTTCTAGAAAAGCAAATTATTAGTGGATTCACATTCCAACATGTACAGAAGTGGCTGAAAATATTTCTAATACCATAATATTTCTTGACTAGGTCAGATTAGTTGCATGAACAGTCCTAACACTTCTATTATAAAACAGATACCATTGCCCAAAGCAAGCAAATCAAGTAACGGTTACAACGGATCTACACAGGTACTTTGTGTTGTAGTGCCATGGGGGTTTTTAATCTGTTTTCTGTTTTGTCCTGCAGGTCTATTCCTTATCCTTGGTTTGATCCTCTACCCTGCTGGCTGGGGCTGTCAGAAGGCCATAGATTACTGTGGACATTACGCGTCTGCCTACAAACCTGGAGACTGCTCCTTGGGCTGGGCCTTTTATACTGCCATCGGTGGCACAGTCCTCACCTTCATCTGTGCTGTCTTCTCCGCACAAGCAGAAATTGCAACCTCTAGTGACAAAGTACAGGAAGAAATTGAAGAGGGGAAAAACCTCATCTGCCTCCTTTAGCTTGGAAGAGACACTAATGCCATTTTCTTCCTTGAGTAATCTCATGAAACAGTCCACTTCCAGGTTCCTCATTTGAATCAAGTGGAGAACTAGCCTTTAGCTACCAAAGCCACATTGCACAGTCCCAGGCCTTAACAGGACCCAGAGAGGCAACATCCAGCTAAGCAAAGTTACTGGACATGAGGACTGCAGTGCAAACTATAAAGGATGGAACATGAAAGTAGTACATAAACTCTTACGTGTAGTTGCCAAGTTCTGTCGGACTCCATGTCCCCCAAGGCTCAATGAAGGATGATGATAGAAATTATTAAGGCAGCAGTGTCTCTGGTAATGGAAGCCACTGTTTGTCAAATTTGCAGGCTGTTTCTGCTCCAAGGCTGCTTGTCTGGGAGCATCTCTGCCTCAGAATGAGGTTTTTGGGTTGGTGTTTTTGTTTTCCTCCTAGTCCTTTCAAGTTGTCTTGGTTGGAGACGAATGGAAAACTACAAACATGCTGAGGACAGGATGTGTGCTAAAGGGACCCACAAGACTCTAGCTCTTGCTTAGGTGACCAAAGAGCTTAGCAGGGACGGTATGGAATCCTGCTGTGAAACTTAGGCTGAATTCCAGGGTAAGGTGGATCGCATGAACTATCACTCTAAAGAATAAGGACCTGTACAATCATATGAGAACAAAAGTACGTAATCTCTTACTAGTGAAGACAAATTCTTTCCTCTTCCCTCGTACCAGCCAATACTGGCCTAATCTTCTCTTCTATGGGAGGTCACGTGTTTCTCATAGGGTTGTGCTTTGACTGCCAAAGGAAACCTCACTCTGTTTCCTCCTTCCAGGGACAGAGGTCTCCAAGCCAGCTGTGGCTCATTCAGATGGTCAGTGGGAAGACTTGCCAGAATTTTGGCCCTTGCTAGCAGGGAGATCTTTCCTCCCTATTTGGTAACCATTGCTGTAGTCGGCAGTTATTTCCAACCTCATCAGTAGCAGAATGGCATTCTTTGCAGGAAAAAGCAGCTAGTCATAGGAGTTAAGTTGATGCAGCTGAAGCGTTGCATCGGAGACTTAATCCCAGGAAAGCACAGAGTCAAAGTTAATGCAAAAACAGGAGCTAGACCAAGGTCAGCGTGCCTACACCTGTTTACAAAAAGAATCAAATACCACTATTATAAAGGATTCAGGAACATAGTATGCAATAGCCAGAAATAATCTACTCTGTCATTATGTGAGCTTCAGAATTGCAGAAACACTCCTTAGCAACTTAAGTGAGGTGGACCTGCCGGATTTCTAGAAAGATTATTGAGGCTTTGTTTTAAAAATTTAACAAATAATTACTAAGCACCTTCTATGGGCAAGGCAGTGTGCTAAGTATGACCAGGTATACAATCCTTACTCAGATTTTACGGACTTGCCCCCAGTGAATCATGTTAAAGCTGTGAGAGTCTAAAACCATACCTGGGTGCAAAACAAATAACTGCTTTATTATGTCTAGATGGAATGAGGCAACTACAGTTTTATTACATTTTGGCCTTTGGGCTATACCAGAAACCATCGTATCTCACAGATTAAGGACAAGCAGGGTGGGAGAGAGAGAACCACCAGGCCTTAATGGGTTTACCATTCTTGAACCAAAGTTCAGAGTAAGAAAGGTGTAAATCCTAGGAGTTTTTTTGAAGAGAGAATGGGTATCCTCGTAGCAGGTGTCTTCATGGCAGCCTAGTAACCACATCTCTAACACCACAGAACCAGGCTCTGGGAACTACCAGACAAGGCTCCTGTCCCTGTTTGTGCATTCGTAATGTTCTAACCAAGTCTGTACCACCATAGTAACTATTTTTCATACCTTGGCAATAATTTTCATTAAAAGCAATTCCCTTCATCAGGCAAAATCTTAAATTTTTCATCAGAAGATTGAGAATCCACATTCTAATACTGAATTTGCAATTTCAGTCTCCTCATAAGCCCAAAGGATCCTCCAAGCATGTCCATCATCTGCTGTTTACTGAGGTGGTGGTGAACCCCTAGATCTACCTGGCAACAGTCACAAATGAGAATATGACCTCTCGGCCAAATAAAGTCACTTGACAATGTTTATTTCATTAATTTGAATGCTACCGAAGACAACACATGCACAAAACCCCAAGTCACTAAAAACTACCTAAACACTGAATTCCTCCAGCAGAGACTTGAGAAAAAGGTAGTGTTGGGCCTTTTAAACCTTCACTCCCTTAGGCTTTAGGATGAAAGGACCATCTAAAGTCATGCTAGTCTAGACCATACTCTTGTACATGGCTGTTTAAAAACCACTGAGTATGAGGGATGTGCTAGAAAGAAATGTTAAAAACAATTAGATTGTTGACCCACACTTATTTTTCTAATAAATAGGACCATTACTACTACCAGAAAAGTCTTATTTATTTTGCCTGCATTTATGCTTCAAGTTTCATGATGGGCTGGGCTTCTCAACAAACTCTGAGGCAGTAATATTTGCCTTAGATTCTGTGGATTCTTTAAACCTGTGTGCTAACTCAACAATGTTATGTTGTGTGTTTTTTGTATAGTTTTCAGACATCTGTGGTGTAATGATCTTTGTTAAACATGTAAAGTGCCATAGTCTTTTTATGTGTAGCATATTTAAGATAATATGTCTATTATACATACACAAGTTCGTGTGAAAGATGTGCAATAACAAACGTGTATGTATGCTTTTTTTTTTTTTTTTTGAAACTGGACAGGAGTCAAAACAGGGATGTTTCTGTTTTGGCAAAGG
>NW_012155284.1:4428808-4430197 GCF_000956105.1 Propithecus coquereli
TCTTGCTCAGGCTGGTCTCGAACTCCTGAGCTCAAACAATCCGCCCGCCTCGGCCTCCCAGAGTGCTAGGATTACAGGCGTGAGCCACTGCGCCCGGCCTGATTCACTTCTTATTAATAATTTAGTGAGTCTGCCATGGTCCACCACATTGCTGGTTTGAGGTCTAGCCTCATGCTCACACTAGACTATAGGGGCTTTTGTGCTACATGAGTTGTAGCCTTTCCAAGCCCAGATTGCTGGTTTGGGACCTTCTGGATTCTGGAGGACCAACAGTCTAATGGCAGCCTTAGCCTGGGGGAACTGGCTCCCAGTCCCTGCCAACAGCTCCTTCCCCACACTGCAGCACTCCCTAGGTACAGACCCCTGTCCCCCTGCTCCAGCCACTCAGAGGGCATAGGGTCAGAAGGACTTCCTCTGTGAATCACCCATCTTCAGACTGTGAGCATCTGAATGCATTCCCTCTACTCTACCCCTGCCAAAAAGTCCCTTGAAGCCATCTGAGTAGAATGATGGGATGAAGGGGGTACAATCAGAACCCCAAATGCTCTGGTAGTGAACCAAACACCATAGGAGGAAGACAGCTAGGAAAGTTGTCATCTGTCCCCCTAAACACTGGGCCCAACCTTCCTTCAGACCTCATAGTACCACAAAATTAGTCATGTTTTCCTTGTGGGGAAGTTGTTATAAATGACTCGGAAGCTTTGATGTGGTAAACCCAGAGAATTTCAGTCAAGGTATGAAAAAGAACTAAAGCCAAGATTAATTCATAAGGATAGAATTGCTAGTTCAAGGTATCTAAAAAGGCAGGACTTTTTGGTTATGATTTAGCAATCTTGATTATGTAGTTGTCATTTTTCAGAGAAAAGTTTTTTCCTTCCATGTAGAATAAAGCCATCCTCCTCTTGTGGCATCTTGCAGGTGAAATAAAGGCCTTTATAGAAAATTTTCTACCCGGAAAGTTTTGTTGGGTAAAATTTGGGGACCCTACACTGCCTGTCATTTTGAGGACGAGCCTGGCAGCCAGGGTGGAGGCAAGCACAGGGCTGACATCTGAGACCTGAGCGTCAGTGAATGGCTCTTGCCTCACCCTCCTCCTAGCCCTGGTGGGGCAAGGCAGAAAAATAACTCAATTGGTGCAGTCCAGTTAAGCAGTGAGGAATTGAAAAATGGATATTCTGTATGACAGAGTGATAAGGTCAGCAGAATGGAAGCAAAGCGTATTAGTGTCCCCTCATGGCCGAGTTCACTTAAAAGCATTCAGACAGGCTGGGCGCGGTGGCTCATGCCTGTAATCCTACCTCTCTGGGAGGCCGAGGCGGGCGGATTGTTTGAGCTCAGGAGTTCAAAACCAGCCTGAGCAAGAGCGAGACCCCGTTTCTACTAAAATTA
>NW_012155284.1:4434047-4451743 GCF_000956105.1 Propithecus coquereli
ACAAACGTGTATGTATGCTTTTTTTTTTTTTTTTTGAAACTGGACAGGAGTCAAAACAGGGATGTTTCTGTTTTGGCAAAGGAGAGTTACACATTTTTGCCTCCATGGCCTAGTCATTAACCCATAACAATTTAATGCTACACAAATCTTATGTGAAGAAAAGACTGGTATACAATCATTTTCTCCTGGGTCTAAATTAATCACTAGATTTATTTAAGCCAGCAACAAGCCAGGCCCAGTTAATGCTAGTCTTTTATGTGAAATGTGAAGCTGCCATGTTGCCTTTTCTGTTTGTTAGTGTGATAACTAGTAGCTGGTACATAATCACTAAGGAGCTATTTCTTAACATGCTTTTATAGACCATGTTAATGCTAGACCACTATTTAAGGGCTAATCTCACACCTCCTTAGCTATAAGAGTCTGGCTTAGAACAGACCTCTCTGTGCAATACGATGTGGCCATTGGAAATCCCTTGCCTGCATTTCTGTTTGGGTAGCAATGACTCCCAAGGGCCAAAAGAATTAAAGGCATGACTGGGATTTCTTCTGAGACTGTGGTGAAACTCGTTCCAAGGCTGGGGGGTCGTTAGGTGCTTTGGAGGAACTTGGCACCACTTGATATTCAATAGCCACTTGAGCCAAATATGAAATTGTATTTACAGCTGATGGATTCAATTCGAGCCTTTAAATTTGTGGTTATCCTGTTATATTATAAACTAATACATTGTTTGTCTAGCATTCATTAGGTTCCTGTGCATATGTATTTTCACAATGTGTTCCCCTCCCCAAATCTGAATTAAACCAGATTTTGCAAATTCATTCAGGTCTGAGTATACTGGCTTCAATATGATGCATATAATTTGATCCAAAAAATACTTAAAATTTATTTTAAACACCAACTGATATGTAATAATGATGACAGGAAAAAAGATATTTAGGTATTTTCAACTATTCCATTCACTAGTAACATATATCCCTACTCCAGGTTATCTTTGACTTCAAGATATTTCTTCCTTGGAGAAGCACCAACATATTAAATAGGAAAAAACTTCTCAAGTACAATGAATATATCTTAAAGTAAAGCTATGAAATATGAAAATGCTTCAAAGTATTAAAAAGGCTTCACAAAGAAATACAACAATGACAAAGGAAAGTTAACTGAAAGACAAATTCTCTTCCAACAGAAATACTGGGAATAAAAAAAGCCAACCACATGGGGCAATTCCACATCCACATTTCCTGAGGGTAATCCTGCCCATAAAAAGCCTCACCCGTCATAGGTGGAATTCTAATTTATAAACTCAAAGATGACACTAAATACCCTTTTTGTAAATTTTCAACCCTCCAAGTCCCATGAAGCACTTATCTGATAGAATAAGCAAAAATGGCTATTGCCTCCCCTGACCTAGGGCCCAGGACAGTTGAAACTACATTTATATTTTGGTTTCTAAACATACCTGGCACCTGCCAGATTTCTAATAAATAATTAAAAGCTGAAATAATTATCTAAATCACTAAAATATTTTCCAAACAAATCATGATCTGAATAATCCAAGCAAAATGAGGAAAAGTCAATTGCTTTTTTGGCTGTCCTATCTTTCTCAGAAGTTAAAGCAGAAGAGAAAGGACTCTGGCTTACATTTCAGCAGAGTCCTTTCTGGGGAGTCCTCCGTGTGCTTCCCACCTGTAGTTTGTACCTAGCAGTTTGCTTCTGGGTCAGCTTTCCACAACTGATCTGGGACACATTGCATTCAGCTTACTCCTAGATCTCCCATTAAAGTCTTTGCTTAACCAAAGAACCACTTAAGAAGAGTCTTTACTACCCTGGACATTTCTTTTATGTGGGTATTATTTCAGTAGTTTCAAATAATTCTGTACCTTTTTCGACCCTCAGACACTGAAGGATCAGGGCATTAAAGCAAACTTTGGACTATGCCTCAAAGCAGCAAGAACCAGTAACTGCATTTTAGAGACTCACCAGCAGCTTAGTCATCTGGCAGGGCCATCCCATTGCTGCCGCTACTACTATCTTCTTCCTTGCAGCTTCCTCTCCTTACCCTGAAAAGTTCTTCAAGATAAGTCTTCAAGACATGACTGCTAATTTTGCTTAGGTGCACAGGGTATAAATAAAAGCATAAATTAGAGGAGGTAGTGAAGCCAAAACCACAGGGGAAAGAAAAGCCAATCAACACAAAACTATTAGCAGCTCTTCAGCTTTTTATAGCCAAACATCCTGAAAAATCTAACACCTACAGGTAGGCAGCCCACAAAATGCCTATGTTTGGAGGAAACCGCTAAAATTTTATTCACAAGAAAGCCTGAATTAAGGCAGGGACAGTGGGGCAATCAGTGGGATGAATTAGAGAGATGTGAGGGAGAAAGAACAGATGGGTCACTGGAGAGAAGTGGTAGGAGAAGGAGTCAAGTCTAGGATGACTGCCAGGTATTTAGTGTAGGCACTGGGTGGAGAGTGGTGCTATCACCAAGATGAAGAATCCAGAAGGAGCAGCGACAGTGAAGGTGGGGAGGTTCAGCTTAGGTTGACAATGGAGAAGTCCTGTGTGCAGCTGAAATATACCGTGGGGAGACCAGGTTACAGATAGATTTAGGAGACAATACACATGGACAGATCGGTAAGTTTTTAGTTATTGTGTACATTCTATGTGCAGATACTATGTTAAGCACCTAACATAATTCATTTATTCATCAAAACCCTATGAGGTAGAAACTATTATTAACCTCTTTTTATAGATAAGTTAACTGTCACTTAACTGAGGTTAAGTAACGTGCCCCAGGTTAGAAAGCTATTAAGTGGAAAAGCGAATACAGATTTGACACCAAAGGCAACACTCCCAAACGGCTAATGTTATCTTCTTCTTCCTAGACTGTTCAGGGTGAGAAAGTGGCCAATATAAACTCCTTGGCAAAACCAGTGTCTCTGTGTGATCACATAAGCAGCATACTTAACATAATAATTAAATAAGGATCTGTCCTCAACTAATGTTTCTCCAAACACACAAATGCCAGAGGCAATTTAGTAAGTTAATACTGTCGAAGAGCAGGCAGCAGGCACCTGCTCTTCAACAGGCACCACTAGGTAGGCACCACTCTACAGGTGGTAGAGCTAGCCAGCCCTTGGTCTGGAGACTTCAAAAATACATGCTGTAAATTTTTCTTGGTTATCAATACTTTTTCTAGTGCCCCCTGTCCTTAAAAGGATGGACATGAATTACTGGAAATGTGGAAGGATGGAAGGGGACACAGAACTGGAAAGAGGTGGCACTGTGTGACAGAAGCAGCCCCACACTTGGCAGGAGTCAGGGCTGCTGGTTATTTTCGCTACCCCTCTCCAGCCCTTTGCCACTACCACTCACTCAGTGACCTTCGGGTAATTTCCTAGTCCTCTATAAAACAGAAGTGACATCACAGACTTGGTGTGAGGATCAAGTGCTGTAAATAATACATTAAGTGTAGTCTCTGGTATATAGTAAGTCCTCAGTAAGTAAAAGTTACTATTAGAAGAAAACTAAAAGCATCTTCTGTCTGCCCAGACTAGTATCATTTGCAGTTGCTTTTAAAAATTTTTTGAAGGGTAACATAACCTGCTGTCAAAACCAATCAAATTTTACCTAGAGACTGATGGTTTGGCTACCTTAGGCCACCATTTCTTTTTCCATCTTGTTACAATAAAGCATTCAGCTAATCATCTTTACCTTAGAGCTTTCAGGAAGTGGAAGATTTCTCTGCGGATGCAGGATATACAGTTACTGCTGTTTAGCAAAACCAAAAAATAAACAGGTAGTGTTAGGCGAGACCACAAGCTATGGGCAAACCAGAATGCACAGAAAACAGACCTCCTGATTATCTGTCAAAACCTATTGGTATAAAAGACTTCAGAAAAGGAACATCTAATGTTGGCTAGCATGTAGAAAAAGAGGCTCTTTTGTACATTGCTAATGGAGGCAAAAATTGACACGAATTTTTCTGGAGAGCAACTTGGCAGTGCACATCAAAGGTCTTTAAAAAAAAAAAAAAATGCACACCCTTTGACCCAGCAATTTGTCTTAACAAAAGAACAAAAGCCTGAGCCCCTAAATTTAATATATTCCTTGAGAAATTCTTTATAATAAAAAGCCCCTGAAAATCAGAAGCTAAAGGAGTAACAAGACTTTATGATACAAAGATATAATGGTAGCTATACAGCTACTAAATGTTATAGAAATATATTCAGAAATATATAAATATATATTGAACTTTTTATAAGTGAAAAAAGATAAACCATTGTCTTAGTTAAGATTCTCCAGTTGACTGTAATAGGAAACCACTTCAAGATAGCTCAGGGAAAAGTAAACATCATGAGGATGATGAGATGAGATGAGAGTAAGCAGTAGGGCCTCACACAGGAAATGGAAAGCTGTTAAGACCTTTCTGTGTCCTCCTTTCTACGTCTCCTTGCATGTCTGCTTCAGTCTTCATTTTCATTGCAGACCAGCTTTCTTGGTGATTCCTTCCTCATGGCAGAACATGGCTACCCCATCTGTCCCAATCCTGGAAAAGTACAGTTCTGGACACGTCTACATGCAGAATAAAAATCTGATGAGCCATGCATGAATTCACTATGGCTAAATGGCATCCAGTACCAATGTGGTCTTCAGGGGCCCAAAGCAATGGGGCTTGTGAGAGCTAGGTAAACATCCCTAAAGAATCTACTACCAGGATGTACAGGATAATCTCATTTTTTAATGTTAGAAAGTTGTCTTCCTAGAAAAACAGAAAGATACAAACTAGATTTTAATAGAAATTATTCATGGATATAAAATTATGAGTAATTTTAGTTATCTTCTTTTGCTTGTAAATATTTTCTACAATTTATAGTGAAATGTATATTTTTTTTATAAACTAAAAAAGTTATTTTTTAAAACAATCAGGTCATTATGATATGTTAAGTGAGGGGAAATAGGATTTTTAAAAATCCATATTGCTAAAAAAAAAAAATCCATATTGCTTATATCCCTTAACTCCATAAAAAATATACATGCATAGAAAAAGAATGGAAGAAAATACAATAAAATATTAGCAGAGGTCTCTCTAGGTGATAGAATTAAGGATTTATTTTCTCATTTATCACTTTCTGCATCTTTCAATTGTTCTATCATAGGTACACATTACTCTCATACTAGAAAAAAAGTCTGAGAGATGTATTTGCCCAGTGGGGTCAGTTTTTGTGTAGGAGACTAGAATATTGTAGAAACCACTGTAATGATCAGATAATACATTACTGATTTTTAGTATTTTCCCTCCCATCCCCAAAATACCTAAATAATACTACAAATTGTCAACAGTAACAACTACAACAATCATGATTAATCTTGAGAATCACACAAAATTCTAGGATTACAATTAAGTACGTACTGAAATAAGTAGAGTTTAAAATTAAAATTTGCCATGTATGATTCTAAAAATTAGAACCATGTAATGTATAGAATTTCAGAATCATGTTATACAAGTACATGAAAAATTACTAGGTAGAAGGAGATTAACTATTTTCTGTCCCTATTAGAGAAAAGATAAAATGGGTTTGAGTGTTAGGGGGGTTTTAGCTTACACCATCAGCGAAGTCAAGTCAGAAAGATATAAGCTGAAAAATGAATCACAATTTGGATAAACACAAAATTTAACACTCACTGCGTTTCCACATGGTGGCTCCCATGTTCCCTTGCTAACTGAAAACATGAAGAGTGCAAACCACAAAGTTAAATTGTAAATATAAAACCCACAGGAAGGCTGAGAAAACTAGAGAACAGTCTTTCTCTGTTTTCTTAGAATCTTTAATTAGAGAGATCTGCCTATATACAATAGAACAGATGAGTGGCAATACCTGGCTCAGAAAGTTTCTGCAGATTTCTTTCCAGGTCTCTATATTCTCTTTCTATATACTGTGATAAACCTTTAAAATAAGGTTGAAAAACACCCACCAAAACAAGAAGCATGCTATTTTATAAATGTGCCCTAAAATTCTAATGGAAATACTTCACTTTTCATGATACTTAACCACTGAGATACAACTTTTTAGCTGAATAAAGTTTTTAAAAACAACTCTAATGTTTTTGGTTTGTCTGGAGACAGAGAGTTTCACTCTGTTGTCCAGGCTACAGTGCAGTGGTGTCATCATAGCTCACTGCAACATCAAACTCCTGCCTCAGCCTCCCAAAAGTAGCTGGCACTACAGGCGTGCGCACCACACTTGGCTAATTTTTCTATTTTTTTTTTTTTTTTTTTTTAGTAGAGACAGGGTCTCGCTCTTGCTCAGGCTGGTCTTGAACTCCTGAGCTCAAGCAATTCTCCTGCCTTACCCTCGCAGAGTGCTAGGATTACAGGCATGAGCCACCACACCTGGCCCCAATTCTAATGTTTTAAAACATATTATTCTAGTCTAAATAAATTTATATCATCACACTTGACAATCTATGACAGTAAGGTGTTTTCTATTTTTAACCATCCTCATCAATTATTTTTAAATTAACTACTCTTATTTCACCTTTAAAAAGTTTTAAGGAAAAAAATGAATGAGATATAGTAATATGGTGCATGACAGTCACGGTAATTCCAAGCTATACATAAGCAGGAAAATAATTTCCTAAATGCAACAAATTCTGTATATAAAGTCATGCTAAACACAAATTTTTACCAACAGATACAGAATTAGATATTAATGTAGGTTTTTTCAGATAAGTAAAAAGCATTATGCTATTACAAATGATTTATAGAAACAACTAATAAATCTAACTTAACATAAATCTCCTTAAAATGCATACCATATTACCTCCACATGAATTACAGAATTAGATATTTTCCTGGTAAATGAGGTGTAAAACTCCAAACTCACATTTTTTTAGATAACACTCAGAAAATAAAAAATATTGTTCCTATTTTAACATATATTTCTCAAAATAAGAGTCACTATGAACATGATTTTAGATTGTATTTTTACATCTTTAGCTAACCAAGTGAAAACTTCAATAATACACAAAAAGGTACTTTCACCAGTACATAAAACAGCAATAGGTAGCAAGGTTAGGAAACAGAACATAAGTCCAATTAAATCAATACAGTACTAGTACAGAAGCATTTATTTTTAACCCACAATGAAAGATCTGAGCCATAAAACAGATTTTCCATTTTGAATCTAACTTCTCGACAGTCTGTATTTTGACCTTAAAGTGGTCAAAATATTTAATATGGATGAAGCTAATATTCCACTACCTATAAAGGTGTACTGCAACAGAAAAATTGTTTTATGTTGCTGAGAGTTTTTAACTAAGTCTTTTCTATTATTTTGTTTAGCAAATGATAGAATTATACACAGATTTTTAAAAATCAAACGTGAAATTTCTATATACCATAAACCCTCAACACAATTTCTGCCTCTGCATTGCTAATATAGTTCTTAAAATTATACAAACAAACATCCAGTAAACGGCATTTTATTTTATGACACTCTCTGATAATACAATAAATATACAAAACTTCCAACCCACTGAAAACATGCAACATTAGAGGGACAGATGGAGAGCATTTATATAGAACCATGACAGTCACCATGATGGCAGTGCAATATCACTGACAAAATATACAAACATCCTCAGATAAATAATCCAAGTCCCAAATTACAAATCACCGAGCAATGATTTTCCAGTGTTCAAACTTTGGCTTGAAATAAAATAGCCACATTTAATATTGCAAACTGAAAAATGACATGATACCTACTATGTGAAGACCATTCATGACTGTAATTTTAGTATTAAATATAAAACACTAACAAATGCCAATCTTTTGCAGAATGAAAATGTAAATATTTACTGGTTATTGTTAAGAGAATAGTGAATATAAGAATTTAAAGCTCCTTTCATACCTGATGAAACTGTAAGCATTGCCATAATTTTAATGCACACTTATGTTTTTAAAAAACATAATTTTCTCTCTCAAACTTGTATTAACCCAAATAACTGGATTTTAAAACATTTTCCCCATCCACAGAAAAAAAAATACTGTGGTTATAACTATTCTTTGCTATTTAATAGTGCTGCCTTTGGGGATTTCTACGTAATAGACAGAAACAATCCAATCCTGAAGGAAAGTTATTTCAGTATTTGTCAAATGTCTCTAATATATCTTTTATTTGTAGTTTAAAGAAAAACAAAAATGGGCTTGGGATATAAGTTAATGGTGGATTTCAGTGCTCTTGTATTTTGTGGTTCATGTTTTCAATGTGTGTAAAATCCACACTCAATAAAGCACATGATGAAATAGATTTTCAATATGACTACAGGCTCTGAAAAACTTGAACTGGCTTGGTTGGTTGAGAATGTAAGTGGAGATTATCACTGATCAGAAATATTCATAAAAACAGTTTTAAATGCATACTCTGAAAAATAAAAGAAATATCTTCCCCCAGTATATTTAATTTCAATAAGGTCCCAAATAAATCAAATGTAAACACCATCTGGATGGATCTGTGTTACCTAGTAACATGCTGAGCTTCATAAATAGTGAGAACTTGGCATCCAATCCCCTACATGAAACTCATTTTAACTCCAGATCTGGGGAGCATGGAAACGATTTAACCATTTATGTCCATATGCCCATATTTTTTTTTTTAAAAAAAATGATTTACAGTCTCAAATAATATAATCCTTACTTAAAATCAAGTCATCACAGCCTATCATTCTGCAAACTTAAATTAGCTAAAGACTTCCAAAACACAATAGCATGACTTACAAATGTCTTTGAGTCATTTAATCAATATTAAAATCAATTCTAGGTTTGATCCCAATATGAGAATGAAGTTCTGTGCTGCATAGTAACTGTGATTATCATAATTAATGCATTTAACTGTATTTGTATTTTTTTGCTTAGTGCTTAGTGCAAGTTAAATGTTTTATTTTTTCTATTGCTGAAAATTTTAGATGTATTCAGTCTGTCTCAAAAAATGAAAGACTTAGGTGTATTAGGGATTCAAGTATATGAAAAATGCCAGGGTCTTTTTATTTTTAATGTTATTCGAGATGAGAGGCTAAAAGAAAAATCCCTTAAACACTGTACGTTCTTTTTAGACAAGGGTTAAGCTAGTCTTTTAACCTCTATTAAAAACTACACACATACACATCTCCAAAAAGAGCTATCAAACACAATCTCAGTTCAATTAAAAAGAGTAGCCACAAGAATATACCAAAGTTTCCATATAGTAAAATTTTACTATATGAATACCAAAAATTAAGGAATAAGAGGAATTATTGCCACTACATTCTACTGCATCAATTAACTACCATCTGTTTTGGATAATGCACTGCATATTATATTAAATTCTCATATTGTACCCCAATAAATTCTAATTTAAAAGAAACTATTACATAAAATCATTTCTATGATTCCATGAACTCCTGAATCCTACAACCATAAGCAGTACAGAGCCCCAAATACTGTTTTAAGAAATGTGGTACTCATGCAAGATCAGAGATTGTTATCAAAATATCAACTACTCTAAAAAAAGAAAATAAAAAGAAGATAAAATTTACATTATCTACTACAAAATGCACACAGGCTCTTCACTGGTGACTGAAACTGCTAAAAAGCAAGCCAATTTAAAAATCCTTAAGTGTCTGCTGGGCCTATTTCTTTCAATATAAATAGGGAAAAAAGAACGAAACATAGGTTCAGTGTTCCAATGTGTAATCCTTTTCTCTAAAGATTCTTGAAAGAACTACTGCAGTTAGTATTAAATGCATTTTTAATCATAAGTATCAATGTTTATTTCAGTGTGTCACCACTAGAATAATTCACTGAACATCATCCCCCCAAAAATATGGGGAATATTTATTTAGCATGTACTATTTTTTTTTCTACAAGGGGCACTGAAATATTAAGAAACTCTTAAATAATAAGGAAGTTTTTCTGATTTTAGCCCATGCACAAGTGAACAGGAAATATCCATGCTGTGTGTACTGTGTGTTTTGAACATAAAAATATCTGTAGAATATACAGTAACTGGAGAAAAAAGTACAGTCAAAAGGTACCAGTGTATTGTTAAAAGATTCTTTAAATTTGGTTACCCTTGAAAGCATTCTGAGCTGCACTAGTTGCTGCAGTTGAAGCTGCATTTGCAGCTGCGGTCTGGACAGTTTTGTTGGACATTACACCTGTTGCAAATTCTTGTTGGGCCTTCTCAAAACTAGCACCTGTTGTGCGATACAGTCCATGTACCTAGAAACATACAAAAAAGAGAAGGTAAGTAGCATCCGCACATTCATTTCCAGCAGCTCCTAAATTAATTTCAACATTACTCAGAGATAACAGGACTAGGTGGAGTCATGACTCCTAAGATAAAAAAAATTAGCCATCACACTGGTAGACAATATTATATTTAAATATTTTCTTAATACAGGTTTTTCCTTTTTTCTCCAAGCAGAAGAGATGATATGCCAATTCAAACCAAAAATAATTTAAAGAACAACTTCTTAAGCAACTGCAAAATGCTGTATTATCTTCTGCATCCAATTAGTTAAGACATTACAGCATTATAACAGAATGGCTTAAATATTGTAACAAGAGACAATATGACTTTAATACATTAATTTACAATCCCTGACGATTCAAAGAGAACAATACCATATCTTGTTCTATTTTGGCTAAATATACATCACTGACCCTATTATAATCAAATGGTATCACTTTATCATTTAATGTACCAAACACTCCTTATGCCCTTCAACACACTGCTATTAACCACTGTATACAATTTACCTTTGGTCAAGTCCTAAAGAATGCACAAGAAGCACGTCTGGGAATGGCCTCTCCATACTGATTCATCACTCAAATCTTGGGGTTTATTTTCAGGAGTAGAATTCAACATTTTTCTATCATCATATGTTTTAAGTTGCATAATTAAACTATCAAGCTCATCAATATATAACATTAGCCACTCAATTTAACACAAATTTGACGAAGGAAAAGATAAAACAAATTAGAACAAACACTTACTTATTACATGCCCACAAACTTTGGGGGCACAGGGAAGAGACAGATAAGCAAACCAGTAATTACACTGCACAGTGACTGGATCTGAATTAGACGCCTGACTTAAAGATAATCAAAGCAGGTTTGGGGAAGGGGCCAGTGCATCCAAGTCAGTTCTTTTTCCAAACCTGAATAGGAACTGGTAACTGTAGAGTGAACATGGAATAAGAAAAAGTAAAATGGGTCAAAGACACTCAAGTCAAACTTGGCTACCAGGAAGTAGTTTCAAGAAGATAAAGAATAGGGAGGACAAGTTGGTTTAGTGGGGAGGTGAGACATGTTCTAAATAGTCATTCATTCCATGAATGTCTACTGAATACCTATTCTAGGCCTGCCACAGCAGGTAGGTAAAGATTTGGTTTGAAGCTCAGGTGAGGACTGGGCTAGACACAGACTTGGAAACCAAGGTGTATGTTCTGGACTCAATGTTTGTGCCCCTTGCCCAATTCTTATGTTAAAATCGTAACCCCCAATGTGATAGTATTAGGAGGTGGGGGTCTTTGAGAGGTGATTAAGTCATGAACATGAAACCTTCATGAATAAGACTAGTGCTTTTATAAGAGAGACCCCCAGGCCAGGTGTGGTGGGGCACGCCTATAGTTCCAGCTACTCTGCAGGCTGAGGCAGGAGGACAGTTTGAGAGCAGGAGTGCACGATGATCATGCCTATGAATAGCCAGTGCACTTCAGCCTGGGCAACAGAGCAAGACCCTGTCTCTGAAAAATAAAGACACCCCAGAGAGCTCTTTCATCCCTTCCACCACTCGAGGACAAAGATGATAGCTAGCTATGAACCAGGAAGTTGGCCCCAAAAAGACACCAAATCTGTCCATGCCTTGATCTTGGACTTCCCAGCCTCTAGAACTGTGAGAAATAAATATTTGTTGTTCAAGCCACCCAATTTATAGTATTTTTGTTATAGCAGCCCAAAGGGACTAAGATAACATATAAATGGTAGCTAAAACCTTGGCATATATGAAATTATCTATGGAGAACATATAGAGTAGAAAGAGAAGAAAATCAAGTACAGAAACCTATTAACGCACCAATATTTAAGAGGCACCCACAATAAGAAGGAATGATTAGAAGAGGAATGGGCATAACAAGGGACTTCTCACTGATGTCAAGAGAGGAAAGCATATTAGGCATGAAAAGCTGTCAGGGTACAAGATAAAAATAACCCAGACAGCCCAAGTGCTTCTGACACAGTGGTGAAAGCAAATGCCATATTACTGTGCATCGAAATATAAAATGGTCAGGAAGAAAGAGTACTGACAAGTATATATACTCGTAAACCCTAAAATTCTTTTCCCCTAGTACCTTACCATTATAATAAGTACAGAATTAATTATTTTCATTCCCTTTTAAAACCAAGTTTTCTATGGAAAATTAAAGATACAGATAAATTATTGCTATGTTCAACAACTTTATCTCACAGTGAGGACAAATGATTGGGTCCTAGAAAAGTGTATTATAGAAATCTAATAAACCTTTACTTACTAGACCCAATCATAATGCGATGCAATTACAAGTTCACTTGTTTCTCTCTCCCCTTCTCCCAAGTTTGTGGGCATGTAATAAATAAATGTTCTAATTTCCTTTGTTATTTCCTTTATCAAATCTGCATTAAAATTGAGCAGCTGATGCTATGTGTTCATGGGCTTCATAGTTTACTTAAAATGTAATTCATAGTCCCACAGATAGAGAGGCAAAATAAACGTAGGAATAGCACATATTTCTCACGTCTATATCTATACAGAGACACAGAGAGCCACCTAGAGGGAAAAGACCACATATGTATTCAGTGCTCAACTACTATACTAAATACTATACTAAAGCTCAAATACTATACTAAATCCATTATATCCATGTGGAAAGGGCAGAGTCCTGATTTTGGGGCTCCCCAAAAATGACAGGCTAATCACGTGGACCAACATCTCAAAAAGCTTATCATTTTCCTATGTTTCAGATTGATACCTACTGACAATTCACACTCTTTATGAAATCAGGAACAAAGTTTTAACATCGAGTACAATTTTTTAAAAAATTTTTAAAAAGTTAAATATTTGCTGCTATCTCTTCTACTTACAAGAACTGCATTATTGCTAGATTGATACTTAGTTCTAGCAATATTACAGAAAAGGCATTAGGTTTGGCACCTACTAATTCTACTACTTTCTAGGTGGCTGGCCACCACTCAAAACCTCAAGTTTATTTAACCATAAAACAAGGATATTTGTTACCCTATCTGCTTCTCAGAGTTTTCCTAAGGATCAAGTCAGAATGTATGTAAGTGGGTTATACTAATATAAATTAAAATGAACTTTTAAGTATCTACAGAAGTGTCACAGCCAAAATGTAGATGCACCTCCACAAGGGAGTCCTGCTTCCTTGATGCATTTTCAGATCTAGTACAATGCCACGATGGTATATGACAGAAAAACTGTATACTGTGGAAATTAAAGAACCATGATACTTTATTTAAAATAATCTAAACATATATTTTTATTAAAGATTATAGAACATCATTTCAAGAAATAGTGCTTTTTATTAATATAAGATTCCTATCATACCAAATTTTACCTTCCATAAAAGCAGGGAAAATAAAAACAAATAATATTAAATATTTCTTTTATCCTTATTTTGAATTTTAAAAAACTCATGGATCTCTAAGCCTAATTTTTCCAATTAAACATTTCTTAGAAACCCTCTATGAACCCTCCTGCCCATAGATCTGGGTCAGACATACCTTCTGTAACCCCGTGAGTTATCATTCTAGTTTTACCCTGTTGAAATTTCACTTATCCTTCAAGGCCTATCTCAAATATTATTTTGTTCTCTTTCATGCCTGAACTAGCTGTGGCTCTAACTGTTGTCAGTACTTCCAATACTTTGTACATCTTTTAGGGCAGCGGTCTCCAACCTTCTTGGCACCAGAGACTTGTTTCACTGAAGACAACTATTCCACAGATGGGGGAGTTAAGGGGGATGGAGCTCTGTGACCCGGTCCCTAACAGGCAGTGAGTGGATGAACTGGTCCACAGCCTGAGGGTTGGGGACCACAGTTTTCGGGCATATATAGTGTGCTTCTTCTTTTGTAGGGCTTATCTCCATGTCTTATTATACCTCACACGCTTTTAGTTCCCTGAGGGCAAGAGCTAATTCTACTCCCCTCTAAAAAACACAGTTTAGTAACTTGCAGTGGAAACCATTGAATAATTATTTATCTATCTGCTAGGATTAAACGGCCCCAAATTTTCCCCATTGATAAAAAAGGTTACCAAACAAGTGCGATACAGTTCTAGTAGATTGTACCTGTGTTTCAAAGTAAAATGCTCAGTTTAAAGTTACCTCAAACATACTACTTCACATCTACTATTTAACAGAATGGCTATGAGAAAAATGGAAAATAACAAGCGTTGGCAAGGATGTAGAGAAACCACTGGTGTGAATGTAAAATGATGAAGCCACAGCAGAAAAGAGTTTGGAGGTTCCTCAAAAAGCTAAACACAGAATTACCATAAGACCATGCAGCAATTCCACTCCTGGACATATACACAAAAGTAGCGAAAGCAGGCCGGGTGCGGTGGCTCATGCCTGTAATCCTAGCACTCTGGGAGGCGGAGCCAGGCGGATCATTTGAGCTCAGGAGTTCACGACCAGCCTGAGCAAGAGCAAGACCCTGTCTCTACTATAAATAGAAAGAAATTGGCCAAACCACTAAAAATAGAAAAAATTAGCAGGGCATGGTGGCACATGCCTGTAGTCCCAGCTACCCGGGAGGCTGAGGCAGGAGGATCGCTTGAGCCCAGGAGTTTGAGGTTGCTGTGAGCTAGGCTGACGCCATGGCACTCCAGTCCAGGCAAGAGAGACTCTGTCTCAAAAAAAAAAAAAAAAAGGTAGCGAAAGCAAGATTCAGATACTCATATACCAATGTTCATAGCAGCATTATTTACAATAGCCAAAAGGCAGAAAAAACCCAAGTGTCCAACAGTAGATGAATACAATGCGCTATATACATACAACAGAATATTATTCAGTCTTAAAAAGAAATTAAGTTCTGATACAGGCTACAATATGGATAAACCTTAAAAACTTTATGTTAAATGAAATAAGCCAGGTACAAAAGGAAAGGAAATATTATATGATTCCATTTGTATGAAATACCTAGAACAGGCAATTCATAGAGTCAGAAAGTAGATTAGAGGTTGCCAGGGGCTAGAAGTAAGGAGGAATAGAATTATTACTTAATGATTACAGAGTTTCTATTTGGGGTGATGAAAAGTTTTGGAAATAGACAGTGGTGATGGCTGTACAACACTGTGAATGCAATTAATGCCACTGAGTAGTACATTTAAAAATCATTAAAATGGCAAATTTTATGTTACATATATTTTGCTACAATTAAAAAAATGTAATATACCAAAACCACTGAATTATATACTTTAAATGGGTAAACTGCATATATGAATATTTCAATAAAGCTGTTGAAAATATGCATATAAAGATGATTTAGATCGAAGTATCATACATACAGCATTATAAATACCTATCTACCGGCCGGGTGCACTGGCTCACGCCTGTAATCCTAGCACTCTGGGAGGCTGAGGCGGGTGGATCGCTCAAGGTCAGGAGTTCGAGACCAGCCTGAGCAAGAGCGAGACCCCCGTCTCTACTAAAAATAGAAAGAAATTAGCTGGACAACAAAAAATATTTAGAAAAAATTAGCCAGGAATGGTGGCACATGTCTGCAGTCCCAGCTACTTGGGAGGCTGAGACAGAAGGATCACTTGAGCCCAGGAGTTTGAGGTTGCTGTGAGCTAGGCTGATGCCATGGCACTCTAGCCCGGGCAACAGAGTGAGACTCTGTCTCAAAACAAAACAAAACAAAACAAAAAAACCCAAAAAACTATTTTATTCACATGGACATGAAAATCTATGAACAAATTCCCAAATTTCATGGAAAAGATAATCATTCAAAACAAGGTCTCAAAAGGAATACAAATTATGTATTATTTAATAATTCCTTCCATATTATTCTACCTCTTATACCAATTAAAAGAAGGAAATATTTTTGGATTCCTCTGACCCATAGCCTCCTGTGACTCACTGATTCACTGTTATTTGATCCATTTATAATATCTTCCCCCTTAGCCCAAAACCATTATTCAATTCTAACAATTTACTATAGAAAGAGCATCTTTTAAAAAATACCATTTAGGCCGGCCCGGTGGCTCACGCCTATAATCCTAGCACTCTGGGAGGCCGAGGCGGGCGGATTGTTTGAGCTCAGGAGTTCAAAACCAGCCTGAGCAAGAGCAAGACCCGGTTCTCTATTTAAAAAAATTTTTTTTAAATAAAATAAATAAAAGAAGAAAAAAATAAAAAGGGGTGTGCAACAGTAATGCTTTCAAAGTAACTATAACATAACCCTTGAACAACATGGGTTTTATCTGCTGGGGTACACTTATATGTGGATTTTTTCCCCCAACCAAACTCAGATTAAAAATACAGTATTTGTGGGATGCAAAACCCATCTAATACAGAGGCTTTTCGCATGTGGGTTCTACAGAGCTGTGGGACTTCAGTATGCACAAATTTTGGTATACATGGGGGAAGGGAAACCAATCCCCCACATATACTGAGGGATGACTATAACAGTCACTTTTAACCTAAAACGACTATCACTTTGTATCTTGTTAATGGGAAAAAAGCCAAACTCCGTAAAATCATTTTAAAGAGATTTATTCTGAGCCAAATTTGAGGACCATGACCCGGGGCCACGCCCAAGAATCCCTGAGCAAGTGGACCTGCTGTGGCAGGGTTACAGTTTGGTTTTATACATTTCAGGGAAACAGGGTTACAGTTAAAGTCATAAATCAATACGTAGGAGGTATACATTGGTTGGCCCGAATAGGTGGGCCATCTCGAAGTGGAGGGGACTTGCAAGTTATAGGTGGCTTTAAAGATTCTTTGACTTGTAATTGGTTAAAAACATGAAGCTTTGTCTAAAGGCTTGGAATGTTTTAAGATAAGGAGCTGTTTATCATAGATAAGCCACCCAGACATATATTTGTTGTGTAAATTGAGGACCTGCAGGTTTGTCTTGCGTACCCTGAGGCCTGTAAATGGGTTACAAAGGATGTCCCCCAGAAGGAAAGGGGACATGATGAGGTCTGTCTGACACCCCTCCTCCTGGCAGGCAACTTAGTTTTAGGATATTCCTTTGGCCATGAGGGGGACCATTCAGTCAGCCAGTGGTGGGGGTGAGCCTTAAGATTTTATTTTAGTTCCACAATATAATAGACTATCTCCACAAAGCATTTACTATAAAACACCAACTTAATTCATTAGTGAGACTTAATCATTATTCTGGATAATATACCCAAGTCTATACTACTACACAAATTAAAAGAATACCTGCCAAATAGATATTACAGTAAATAAAATTTAAAGGGGGAAACTTGTTTTTTAAAGAGGCAAAAGAACTTTTTTCTAAAATTCTCTAGAAATGTAAGAAACCTCACTATTAAAAATTCTTTTATTGGCCAGGCGTGGTAGCTCACGCCTGTAATCCTAGCACTCTGGGAGGCCGAGGTGGGAGCATCGCTTGAGGTCAGGAGTT
>NW_012155284.1:4452473-4465777 GCF_000956105.1 Propithecus coquereli
AAAAAAAAAAAAAAAATACCATTTAGAAATAATCTGACAGAAAACTTAAGAAATCTATTTGTGAAAGATAGGATTGAACTTATTTATCTATGTATATGTACAAGCGATATATACATCCTTTCAATATTTGAAATTTGGATTATAAAATGACATTATGAGGGAAATAAAGACATGACAGTCTCACACTGGGCATTCTACACACCAATAATTACCTACTCCAATTATGCAAGACTTCAGAATGCCAACAAAATTCTCAAAATTATATTCATTTCAATTAGAATAAATATATACCACAGAGAACATTTAGCTGGGGCTGCATAGAATAGCTTAATAAAATCCAATAGTTCCAGTGCCAAAATAATGTGCACAGAAAAATTTTAGAGGCCATTAACTGTTCATGAAGAGCCTGACCCCTAGTGGTTATAAACTATGGCTGCACACCCCCAAAGGATGTTTTTGGTTATTAAACAGCCAGTTTTGAGCAAGTGTTAATAAAAAAATAAAAAGAAAAATCAGTTGTTTTTATTGGACCTAAATTTCTATCACAGTAGGAGAAATTTCTGCCATTAAAATATGAAACCTAACTCGAATTATATTTTAGCTTATATTATCCCTGTTTATTGTATTTCATAAAATCATACCAAAAAAACTCACCTAAACTTATTTCGCAGATAAAGAATAGGAGACCCAGAGAAGTTTAGGGACTTATACAGCACCAACAGATAGTGGAAACATAAAAAGAGAGGTAACTGGTAACTACTTTAACTGTGAGGTAAAAAAATTCAACTAAAATATCAGATAAATTAAGTATCAGACAAATAAATGCATAATTCTCATATCAATACCTTTATTTGGGAAACAATCATATTTCTTTAAAATGCCTGGCATATGAGCACTGCCCTATAACTTTTCCTTCATGGGCTGGATCCTGAAAAACTGTGTACCTGGAAAACGGAAGGGGAAAAAAACTGCAGAGTGCTGTACACAGTTGTCCATTACACAGCAGCTGCAGAACACATACTTCCTTCATGCCCTGACTCTACTGACCATCTGTGCCACGTATGTCCCCTCGCCCTGACGACCACTGCTGGTTAAAATCCCTCCTCACTCTGCCCACAGCAGACTCTTCAGTGTTCACTCCGTAATATACTTTCTAGGCTTCACTTACCTCAAGAATTCAATAATTCCCAGTCTAGAAGTCCAGCCCACAGCTCTTTTCCTTGCTCCTAACGGATATATCCAAAAGCCTACTGAGTATTTAAATTTTAATGCCCCGCCGGTATTTTAAACTCCCTATATTCAAAATAGAAAACATCTTGATTCCCAAACCTGCTTTTCTTGCATTCGCTCTTCCTGAATGGCCCATTATCTAAAAACCTGGGCATCACCCTTGAGTTTTCCCTTGTTCCCTATTTCCAGACCCAAGTCAAATGAACTGTTACCTGATTATTTTCTCTTAACTACATTAACTTCACACTTCCTTAGTTCAATAAGGATAATGGTCACTTCCTTAGTTCAGGCCACCATCATTACCAACCAACCTCTGATCTCGTCTCCCAGCCTTAGTTTTTCCAAGCACCACATTGGATCCTATCCCACAAATCCCAAATCTATTCCAGGATAATCCCTTTAAAGCTCAAATCAGATCAATTCAGTTACTCTCCTCCTTAACACTCTTCTATGGCTCACCACCACTTTTTGGAGAAGACTCAAACTTAATGAGGTTTCCTACCTTACCAGACCTTGGAGGATATAACTACAGTTAATGAATTCAATCTCATCTTCCCCTATCCTCCACCACCAACATTCTACATTTTTCCCAGTCCTAGATCATGCACCAAGTTCATCTCCCCATCCATTCTGAGCTATTTTTAATCCCCTGAATTTGCCATGTTATTTCCTACAACTAGTTATGAATGTGGCATCCCCACTACCTGGTACCTACTTATCCTCTTCCCTGCCCCTTATTCCTTTACTTAGACAACTACAATGATGAACAGTCATTATATCTCAGCTGAGGCAATATTTAAAAAGACTTCATTACTTAAAAAGACCTCCAAAACGTGGTTAGGTGTCCCTCTCTCCCTATACTCACCTCTATAAGAGCCATTAAATCACTGGATGTGGTGCCCATTCGTTTCTCTTCCACACCAATATGTGAGCTCCTTGAACTGATGCATGGCACAGTGCCTGACACACATAATCCACGCTCAGTAACAGTTGTTTAACAAATGAATGAAACCTGTAACGTACCACAAAACCCTCTACTATACTCTAAGTTTATTACATTTCTAGTTTTATGAAACACCCTCAATAATATGTCTGGAATAATAAAGGAGTTCTCCCAAGAATGGTGCTATGATGTTGTTTTATGTGTCGATTTGCCTAGGCCACAGTCCCCAGTTATTCAATCAAACACGAATGTAGGTGCTATAGTGAAGGTATTCTGAAGATGTGATTGGTACCTACTATGAGTTGACTTTAAGTAAAGAAGAGTATTCTGGAAGATCTGGCTACGCCTCACTCAATCTGGCCTCAAGAACAGAATTGGAGTTCCTCTGAGGAAGAAGAAATCCTACTTAAGACCAGAGCTTCGACTTCTGCCTGAGAGTTCCAGCCTGCCTTTCCTAACAGCCTGCCCCCATGGATTTCGGACTTACCTAGCCAGCCTTAACAACCATGTAAG
The DNA here is from genome assembly GCF_000956105.1 of Propithecus coquereli. Lineage (NCBI taxonomy): Eukaryota > Metazoa > Chordata > Mammalia > Primates > Indriidae > Propithecus > Propithecus coquereli. The sequence goes on from NW_012155284.1 coordinate 4,455,160, forward strand.
CCAATTCTTTAAGATAAACTTCTTCATTCTGTTCTGTTTCTCTGATGGAAAACTGACCGATAAAGAGCACCTACTAAACAAAAGTAAATAATGAACCAGATTCTGAATTATAAAATGACAATAAAGGGGTCAAAAAGATCAGAAAGGAAAACTATTTTTTAACTGAGGAGGCCTTGTATTATGCGATTTACAGTCATTGTTTCATTTAATCCTCACACCAATCCTATGAAAGCAGTTGTTATTCCCATTCCTTCTTTTATTCAACCAATATTCGAGGTCCTTTCACATGCCAATCACTGCCTATCACTGATCCAGATGTGAGGAACAACCTGAAAGCATACAGACCAGGTCCCCACTTTCATGCAGCTTGGAGTACAGATGAGGACACTGAACCTGAGTGTTTATAGATGCCCATCTCGGGTCACACAGCTGTAAATGAAGGCATGGATTTCAACCTAAGTTGTATGGTTCCAAAGCAAAACTCTTGCTCTTCTCATTTAATTCCAGTCCTAAGGACTTGTTTGCCCTGGAGGGGCTTCACAAACTGGGTACCCAGAACATGTGTACTAAAGGTGTATCAACTGGCTCAGGTCCCACAGTGAGCAATACAGAGAGTAAGTTCCCCCAGGAAAACAGAGGATGACAAAATCCCTAAGACATGGGGCAATGAGAAATAGGAAGAGGCAGCAAGATCTGTGCTGGGTCTTAAAACAACATCTACTGATGTCTTCAACTGGAAGATGAATTAATCCATGGGTTAAAAAGCACAGCTTAAACAAAATCTGAGACAAAGGGATATAGATGATATATTTGAAGAAAATGAGCAGTACGGTTTGACTAGTGGAGAAAGCGTGGATCCAGGAGCTGTGAAGTGTCACCACTAGCCCTTCTCCCACAATCCCATTTCCCAACCCCAAGTCCATGTCAAAAATCTGGAGAGTGCTGCTTTGTTGGATTAGTTTTTTATAGGTTAATATAGTAACTATATATAAAATGGACTAAAAAAAGGGTGAGGGGGTGTGAATGACCCGTAAAAAAATTTTCTGGAGGGTGGGAATGGAAAGGAAGAGAAAGATGGAAAGGACTCTAAGAAAGTGACTAATAAAGTAATGGAAGCACTGACAGAAGCAGTCCCAGCACTGACGTAAGGTTACATGGAATCACAAAGTGCTTAGTCAATCTCCTTCATAGTAGCTATGCAAGGTACTCAATAAATGTTTCTTTTTAAAAAGCAGCTTCACTGAGACAAAACTTGTATACTATGCAATTTACCCTTTTAAAATATACAACTCAATGGTTTTTGGTATATTCATAAAGTTGTGAATACAACTATACAACCTAATTTTAGAACACTTTTATTACCCCATAAAGAAATCCCTTAACAATTAGCAGCCACTCCCCACCCCACCAGCAAGCCACAGACAACCACTAACCTATTTTCTGTCTCTAATGATTTGCCTATTTGGGATATTTCATATAAAGGGAATCATATAGCATGTGTTTCTTGAATGTGAGTCAGAACATCTGGAAGGAGAGTTAGTGCTGAGAAGAAAGTGAAGAGTTTATGAAGCATTACTAAGGTGATACCAATCAACCAGAGATGCAACGAAAGGTTTAAGCAAAGCATCATCTTTTCCAATTCCAAGATTCTAGGTCACCCACATAGGGAAGAAACTGAAACAAGGAGGATGAAATTCCCCCCTACCAAATTGTATAGCAAAGAGCTAATGGCATTTAAGACCTTTATTTATGAGCTAGGTAAAAAAGATGGAGGAGAAAGAAGAGGCAGAGAATGAGAACACGATTACAAAGGCCTAGGAAGAGGAGCCACCTGTGGTGTAGAAAGATGCAGAGGTCAAGGAGGAGAAAAACTGGAAAAAGGCTATAGGATTTAGTAACTTTAGAAAGCTGAGTTTCAGTAGCATGTGTGTTTGGTGCAGAGAAGTTATTAAACCTTCTAAGAGAGAAAATAAGTAGCAAAATATGGACAGAAAAAAACATAACCTCCTCTTCATAGGTTTTGAGAAGGATAAAAGGTAAATGAATGAGTAAAGTATTTCAAATCTGCAAAGAGGTTTTAAATATAAGGTAAAATTATTTCTATGCACGCCTTGTACATGTGCTCAAGTTACCCAATTGGGGGGGTGGGGAATCAAGAAAAAAATTTTATAAGGACCTATGTTCTTTTAAAGTGAGAGCCACCAAAAAGCCTATCATTTTAAAACATAGGTGTTATTCTCAGGGTTTCAATATCATGTTTGAATACATGTAAAATGTCTGAGACACAATAAAACTTTAAATAAATAAAAACATTGATTTATCCCCCATCTGTGTAATGATTCTTTTTTAAGGCTGTCAAAACAGACGTGAGAATTCTACAGGAAGAAGTGTAAGCTAAGATGATTGGGCAGTCACTAAAAACAAAAGTCATGTCAAAACCCAGCCTAAATCTGTCACCAGCTCACTCTATATACTCTTGGTGTCTTTCAATTTTAAATATGGATAAAATGCACACAGCACACAATAGTTTTATTTCTATTTATCAATCAGGCTAATATGCTTCATATTCAAAAAAAGAAATGAGAGTATATAAAAAATTCAAATTTAAAAAACGAGGTTGATTTTTTAATTCATGAAAAAAGCCTTCAGTTAACAGGATTTTAAAAAATTCTCTTTTTACAGGAAGTTCAAAATGTGATGCAATTTTCTAAAATGTATCTATGTCTAACTTTTAACTGTAAAAAGTAATCCTCAAGGAGCAAACTTGCACAAAAACAGCAAAATGGCTTGAGATTACACTGAATTAACAGCAAAAAGGGAAAACGGGAACTTTATATCACATTTACTATAAAAATTTACAGACATAAAATCTCACTTACTTTTTTAAACATAACTAGTGAGATGACTGCTGATGCTGTGAAAAGTGCTGCTATGATTATCATCATGATTCCAACAGGAATATTTTGGTTGAGACCAGTAAGGGATGAAATCCAACCACTACAGAGTAATAAAAAAAGTATAATTAGGTAAACAAATTAATGCATACTTTTAAGAAACAGCATAATAGCTACACATATTCAGCACTTATGAGCCAGGCAATGTTCAAGTTCTTTATATGGATTAACTCAATTCTCACAGCTACCACACAGTAAGACAGATCATGTTTCTAATCTTCATTTTACAGATGAGGAATTGAGTCATAGAGACATTCAGTAACTTGCCCAAGGTCACACAGCTTGTTAATGGCATTGTCTGAATTCAAGAGCAAACCAAACTCCAGAGCCTCAAGTATTTACCACCAGATTATTCATTTTGTAAGCCTATGAGTCCAATATTACATTTTTAAATGTTCATTTTAAATTCTCAATTATGAAATATTTGTAAACCACACACCCAAAAAAGGATTAGCATCTAGAATATATAAAGAACATTTGAAAACTCAACATTACAAAAAAAATTCATTTAGAAAATGAGCAAAAGACATGAAGAGACATTTCACCAAGAGGACATAAAGATGGCAAATAAGCACATGAAAAGATTTTCAACATCATTAGTCATTAGGCAATTACAAATTAAAACCACAATGTGATATCACTACATACCGATCGCGACTAAAACAAAAAATAATGACAACACCAAATACTGATGAGGAGGTAGAGGCTAAATCACTTATAATTGTTGGTGGGAATGTAAAATGGTACAGCCACTCTGGAAAACAGTTTGTCAGTTTCTTAAAAAAACTAAACATGTAACTTGCATATAATCTAAAAATTACACTCTGAGACATTTATTTCAGAAAAAGGAAAACTTATGTTCACACAAAAACCTGTTCATGAATGCTCATAGCAGCGGCTTTATTCGTAATAAGCCAAAACTGGAAACAATTGAGATGTTCATCATCTGGTGAATGGTTCAACAAAGTGTGACACAACCACATGACAGAGTACTGCCCTGAATAAAAAGGAGTCAACCACTGACACACATAACAACCTGAATGAATCTACGGAGAACTATGCTGAGTGACAAAAGTCAAAGGCTGCACACTACATGACTCCATTTCTATAACCTTGAAATGACAAAATAACAGAAATGATGAACAGATTGGTGGTTGCCAGGGGTCAAGGAGGGGTGGGAACAGGAGAGTTGTGAGTGTGGCTATTAAAAAGCTACACAAGAAATCCTCTAGTGATGGAAATACTCTACATCTTGACTATCAAGGTCAAGATGCTGGTTTTTATATTTTATTGAATTTTTGCAAGAGTTTACTATTGGGGGGAGTTGGGTAAAGGGTACCTGGGATCCCTCCGATTTATTTCTTACAACTGTATGTGAATCTACAATTACCCCAAAATAAAAAGTTTAACATAAAAAATCTGAATTACATGTGGTTTCTTAAAACAGTTCATTCTGTATGCAGCCTCATTAGGAGACTCCTCTGTGCTGTTTAAGTCATAATACATGGTGTTATCCTCATTTTACCATTTTTCCCATGTTTATGCTAAAGAGCAAAAGAAATTACTTCAATTTCACAAGAATAAAAAAAACCCTTGTGCTGTTAAAGCAAGTAGTATATTTAATTACACATTTAAAGCATTTCCTTTCCTTCAAATGCCAAAGACTAGACACTACTTAATAAAAATTCCTTTTTCCAAGAACTGATTTAAAATATCTATATAAATTCTCTGCATGTATATACGCCAATTAAGAGTTCTGCAAAACTGCCAATAGTTGTCTGACAGCCAATCATTACTCCGATTAAGTAGCAGCATACTATTAAGTCCTTAGCACACTCTAATTACATGCTCATTGCTACTTTATGTACACAGATCTGCATCACACATGCTTCTGACAGACAAGAATTCATATGACTGCAACTCAGTATAAAAGAAAGAAGGGAGGGTGGGAACGTTTTAGAGATGTGTACTCTTCCACCCACCATTTCACTCAAAGAATGCTTGTTCCAAGGTGTAAAAGGGACGTAAATCTGCTATTACCTCCTAGTTTAGGTCCAGATAGTCTGTTTCTGAGGGTTCCCCCATTGAGTGAGCATCCTGCCATGATGAGAAGGATTCTACTGTTTAAAGATACGTGTGTGTGTGTGTGTGTGTGTGTGTGTGTGCAGTGATTCTACCTTCCAAAGATAAGTGTTCATGTATGTATATGTGTGTATGAAAACATGCATCTGTATATCTAAAATAGTGCTTTTTATACATAATAGGCACCTTTTTCCTTAAAATCCTTTAAGTTCTTTTCTGTCCCTTCCATAATCTTTGGCCCTTACCTCTCTCACCACTCCTCAGTCTCCTCTGCACTCTTCCTCAGTGCCCATTACGTACACATTCTATTTAAACTAGACATAATGTGCAGCTTTTAACAATGGAAATATAATTTTTAAAGAGAATGGTTTGTCCAAAGGTTATGCCTTAGGACATTTTAAAACTGCATTTTTTAAAAATCATTTTTGCTTTTATTTACTTTTGTAGTCTGGCTTTTCTATGTAAAATATTTTAGGAAGCTAAAAATTATATAACAACATTAGATTAATAGCTTAAAACTAGTAAATAACTTACCAATTGCCCCAATTATGAAATCCTGCAGCCTGGAGTACATGTACAGCAAACTGACAAATATATACGAAGAAGAATACAAAGAATCTGAATGAACTGTCACTCCTTTAGGAAAAAAGGAAAGAAAAGAAAAAGGGGGCAAGAAGGAGAGAAAGAAGGGGAAAATTGTCATTTTTCTCATTACCTTTATATTCGCATGCAGACTGACATTCAAACTTTAAAAAATACAAACCAAAAAAAGTGGCAACTACCTGAGGCTTGAAATTGAAACAGTATCGTAATAATTTATGTGAACCTTTCATGCAAATACTAGATATCATTATTCCAATCTCACTTTGTCCTTTCAATTCCAACTGCGCTACAACCCATCTTGACAAAAAAATGTAGTTTTCCTTTATTAAACAGCTTCATAGAATTATAATTTATAATAAACTACAAATATTTAAAATATACAATTTGCAATTTTTTTTTAACATGTGTATATACCTGGACCTTCACCAATCAATACAGTGAGCATATCCCAAAAGCTTCCTTGGGCCCCCCACCCAAGTAAACCCTCCCTACCCTACCCACTGCTTTCTGTTCCTATAAACTCAAACTCTATTTTAGAGTTTTATATAAATGGGATATTAGTAAATACTCTTTTTACTTGTCTGGCTTCCTTCACTCAGACAATTATTCTGCTCGTGTTGTGGCACATATCAGAAGTTTGTTCCTTTTCATTGCTTAGTATTCCATTGTATAAATACACCACAGTTTATTCACTGTTGATGGGCACTTAGGTTGTTTCTAGTTTTTTACTATTATTAATACAAATAAAGCTGCTATGAATATTCATGTATAAGTCTTCATACAAATATACACTTTCTTTTCTCTTGGGTAAATACATACAAGTGAAATGGCTGGAACATACGGTAGGTGTATGCTTAATTTTACTGTTTTACAAAGGGGTTGCTCCATTTTACATTCCCATTGGCAGAGTATGAGTATCCCAGCTCCTCCACACCTCACTAACACTTGGTATGGTCAGTTTTTTTAATTCTAGCCATTCTAACAGGTATACAGTGTTATCTTATTTGGTTTTAGTTTGCATTTTCCTAACAAGTAATGGTGTTGAGCATCTTTTCAGGTGCCTTTGTCATCTATAGATCTTTGGTGAGCTGTTTATTAAAATCTTTTTCTGATGTTTTAGTTGGATTGTTTTTTCCCTTATTGTTGAGTTTTCAGACATTTTAAAAAATACATATTCCAGAAATGTAAGTCCTCTCTCAGAAACATGCCCGGTACAGATTTTCTTCCAGTCTATGGTGTGTCTTTTCGTTCTCTTAACCTGAGTTAGTCACAGTGCTAAAAGGCATATTAACTATCATTTCCCATATACCAAACAGCGGAAAACTCTGCAAAGTGAAAACTAATAAACTGAAGCCATACAATCTTCCATGAGTATTAAGTTCCTGTGAGATGCTTTAGGGAAGGGCTAGGCAAAGCTGAGGAGCTCTAAAGAATCACAAGAGCCCCAGGAGGAGGGCTATACCTGAGCTAGAATCAGAAAAAGTCCAGGAGAAAAAAACATCATCGGGGTAGAAAGATTTCTATTTGCATTCAGGACCAAAAGTGCTGGGTCTTAGATGAGGAAGAAATTAGGAAGCAGATCGTTTAAATAACTCAGCTTGTACATTAGCCATTTTAAACCAAAGAAAGAATAGAAATATAGTTAGCAAAACACTATAAATTGATTTAAGCTAAATGGTTTAAATTATAATCTGCCTCAGTTTATAATGAAGAACTTATGGTATCACCAATATTTATTCATAATAAATCCACATAATCTATTAATATTTCCTCATCAGAATAAATAAAAGCTTCCTACTGCTTGCTATCTTGGCTCTTTCAGATCAAAGCCTAGTGGAAAACTGAATTTCAAATAAGCAAGTGGTTTTTGGTTTAATGTTGCAGCACAGTTTTAATAGAAAAGTTCTTCCCTAAATTATCATTAAAAATGAGAAAATGAATTTATATGATCTCATTTAACGATAACATGGGGGCACAAATTAACTGAAGTATGGTACTAAACACCTTCACCGTTGGTAACTCAACACAGTGGATAAGAGCCTATAGCTTTAAAGACAGACTTGGGTTTGAACCCAGACCCTCCCACTCATAGCTGTGTAACTTTGGGGAAATTACTAAGCCTGAGATTTTCCAAAATGCAAAATGAGAGTGACAGTGGAACCTGCTTTCATGTCAATAAAATAAAGTGCTTAGGGGGGGATGCACAGGCACATAGTAAGCAATTAATAAATGTTACTTGTTGGTACCTCTATTAGACTAGTACAATACTGCACCAAAATAAAACTTCTGCTCAGAAGTGGCATTACACTGTTAATAAGATAGTGAAAATTTCTATGGCACAGTTGGTAACTTAATCACTACAACAAGAATCAAGTAAGACATGAAATTCTTAATGATGTAAAGGCATTAGAGTAAAAGAAATAGAGCTGCTTTTCTTATCTTAGTTACTTGGGGGATCCAAGACTGTCTAAACCAGCCCTTTCTTCCCTCCTAGTAACTTTATACTGAAATCAATTCTTGCTCCAGAAGAGGGCTTTTAGAAACAGGCTTGAAAAGGTAGGACCATGAACTTCCCAAATTGTATAAAAAATTTTGCATATGTGTGTTTTTCAGGAAGAGGATTCAAAGATTTTAGATTTATGATGGAGTCTATAACTGGAAAACTATTGAGAACCACTCACTAAGCTAGTCTAGATAAAAAAAGCACAGGACTGGGATGAAAGAGGCCCTGAACTCTCTTCTTCCCACCTATGTTCTGCCAAAAGCAGAGGGGCACAATGAAAAGTTCACTTGAAATGAAATTTTAAACCTGAACAATATTAAATCTAGATTATAACTTGGGTTCAAGCTCTGGATCCTCTATACTTAACTGGCTCTATTTTGTAAAAATAGTTAACATTTGTTGAACATTATGTGCCAGGGACCATGCCATTACCATACATTACCCATTCTATCCTTAGAACACTCCCATGAGGTAGACACTAATACTGACTGCATTTAACTGATAACAGATTTAGAGAGGTTAAGTAATCTAAATACATAGCTAGTGACAGAAATGCTGAGATTTGTCTGTACATCTATAAAGTGAATGTTCTTAACCATGTAATAAAATTACCTCTAAGACATTATTTCAATTCCATCTTCTCCAAGAAATCCGATCAACAGAACACCACTATCTAAAGTAAAGTAATCCCAAAGACTCAATGTAGTGTTTCTTTTTATCCCTCAGATGCAAATAATCACAATAATAAAAAAAATTTTCTCTTGTGCAACGTTTTTCTCTTGTAAACATCTCTGTCTAGTATTTCTTACATAAGGAGACATTATAATTCTACTTTTCATTTACTACAGTTTAGGTTATTTAAAATACTCCCTTTTAAAAGAGTCAGGGAGGATAGACAAAATAATAAAATAATATTTTACTAAAACTATTACTTGATTAGTCAAAGATTTTCATGAGTGACAACCAAAAATCTCACAATTACACTGCCAATGTAGAAAGCATAAACAGCTAAAGTCAGCCAGTAGCCAACCATTTTCATATTACCTCTGAACAGTAAAACTAAGCAATTTAAAGGAAAGCAGAAGTCAACACTGGTTAGATCGTAGGTCACAAATGAACTGTTTTCAGGATATTACATAGGCTATCCTCTTATAAAGCAGACAACTCATCAACATTTTCCTACAAATATGCCTCTACAATGCCTATATCAACAGAGAATACTGAACATAAGAGTTTTGACACATCTAAAATATCATATCATAAAACTATTTCTAATGCTTTTTATGTCACAAAGAACAGTTTAACATTAATTCTCTTACTTGATTTGATTCTTACAAAGAGTCCTACTACTCTTACACTACAAGCTTCCTAACTATTTAATCATATATTTTAAAAAATCCTTCTTCCTCCTAAACTCTTCCCTTAAGTGTTAACATAACCTCAAATTCTCAATGAACTATCTTAACTTTGCACTGTAGGTCAAGATAAAGTATTCATTGCTTTGTATAGTAAAATGCCATAGCGGAAAACAACGTATCTCATGGAATATTATCCAAAACAAGTAACTTTTATTAAATAAACTAAAACTTCTACTTTATCACCAATATCAATTCACCCTGAATTTCTTACTAAAAGTGTTATGATCATTATATTAAATTAATCTATATCACCATCCTGTCCATCTTAGATCGTGACTTGAAGAAAAAAATACACAGAACTCTTTCCTTGACTCTTTGTACCATATGCAATATATGTGTTCTTCTTTACCAACTCCATTTCAAAAACTAAACTCTAAACCTTTTACTCAGTTAATAGCTCAAGAGCATGTTAATGGATAAGAGTAATAATCCTAAAATAATTTATATTTATTGCCATAAAGATTATAAACACAAATGCATACTGACAGAAATATATTTAATTTTTAATGTTATATTATCTATTTTAATATATATTCCTTATATTTATATACATATATGTAAATATATGTGTTTCATCCTGCTCTGTTCTACCCCTAAACTACTCTTGGCTACACCATACATACATTTCTTACATACTTTTGCTGTTTCAGAATAATGCTACTGTTTATTCATATTTCCCTTTAAAATCAGATGTGTGCAACGTAACCAGCTGATAGAACACAAATAGAATTAACTCATGAAAAGATGTGTTTTTAAAAATTATCTCATGCACCTTGTATTATTTAATTTACATTTACTGCAAATCTCAAATATTGTAACAGTGCCAGGGATTTTAAAACTTGAAGCTAACATCTTCTTCTGCATCTCAGCTAGTCTTTAAGAAGAAGATATTTACCAATACTGATTTACTCTGAAGTGTAAATGATGCCATAGCACAATGGGATATCTTTACAAACAGGTTTGCCTTCAAAAAGAGTAACTCATGGAAACGATAACAAAATGTTTTAAATATATATATGTGTGTGTGTGTGTATAGATATGTGTATATATATATATAT
>NW_012155284.1:4475788-4477353 GCF_000956105.1 Propithecus coquereli
GGATCGCTTGAGCCCAGGAGTTTGAGGTTGCTGTGAGCTAGGCTGACGCCACGGCACTCACTCTAGCCAGGGCAACAGAGTGAGACTCTGTCTCAAAAACATAAAAAAATAAAACCACAGGGACAAAAACAGAGATGATGGTAACAAAATTTTGTAAACTGCAAAGGAGCTGGACAAGTAGTAACTGATTCAACAAAGCAACTCAAGTCGGCAATGGGCAAAGTTAAGAACCAAACTGTTTTAAACTCCCTGAACCTTATTAGAAAAGCTCAAAAACTGGACAGAAACACAAGCTACTCTGGCAAGGCAATGTGCAGGCCAGGATAAAAAGAGAAAGACTGGATGAAAGTCTATCTAAGAAGCAGTCTGACACCCAGATACTTCCTCCACAGGGCAAATGACACTCTACAACCAAGACCAAAGACTGGACACTGACTTTCTGGAGAAGTTGAACCAAAGGGATTCTGAAAGCAGGACACCAGAACCAGCTGAGCACAATCATACTCAAAACAGGGAAATGAAATAAATATTCACAGTCTGAATAATAATAATCAACTTATACTGCTACTTCTTGATTTTTCATATGAATATTAGCTAGGGCCTTACTATTATAGAAAATAAGAATTTACCTTTCCTTTACATTCTTCTCTACATCCATGCCTATCATGTACATGGACACTTTTTGTTTACCTTATCTTCCCAATAAGCCAATCAATATCATTTTGGTTAGATGAGTAGTACTGCTCACTTACTGTGACTATGTAAATATTATTCACAGCTGAGACATGAAGTATGCTATAACCAGGTTTTGTTTCCTGCACAAGCATTTTAAATTTCCCTGGAGAGAACAATTATCTTTTGTTGTTGTTTTTATATATACTTATCAGTAATTAACCACTAATTTCTACTTATGTAAATCTCTTAACACATTCAAATTAATTAAGAATTCTACCAATTTGGTCTTCTTGAAACTGTTTCTCTTAAAACCTTCAGACCTGCTCAAATCTAACTACTGGAGCCCTAAACTGGCCACCCACTTGCCATCCTGACACCTCTCTTCAACATTATCCTGGAAATAAACTAGACCTCTCTCTTGTGTTAGAGAGAGGATCCTATTTTCTGGGATCCTATTTTCTGGATCCCATGTTTTCCTTTTTCTTGGTTACTCCTTCATTTTGGCACAGCTCATCCTCTACTCTAGTAGTTTCCTGAAAAATGCCACAGGAAAGATACACTTTGAAATCTTGCTGTCCATAATATCTTTACCCTTTACACTTAATAATTTAAATGAGTATTGAATTCTAGATCAGAAAGTACATTTCCTTCAAATTGAAACCACTGCTCTACTGTCTTCTAGCTTTCAATGTTTTTATTAAAAAAACTGATGCCATCCTGATTCTTAGAAAATTCCATAAAGAGTAGGAAAAAAAACAAAAGAATAGAAAATATGAGGAAAATAAATAACATTAAATTTTCCCAGAAGTTCCAATATCTTATTAACAAGGAGTTTTATTAAAAAGAATACAAAGAAAACAGAAAGGAAGAAAAAAAAGAAATAATACCAA
>NW_012155284.1:4477403-4482010 GCF_000956105.1 Propithecus coquereli
TTAAAACTTCTTTAAATTAAAAAAAAAAAAAAAGAATAGTTTAAAGACCAAAGAACTGTGTCTCATGACTAAGAAGGAACTTTCCTATACAGTGCTGATGTAGTGGGGGAGGAGTAGGCTTCTGCTTAGGATAGAGAAAACTGGAAAGAGCACAGCTCCCAACCCTCGCAACAACAACAATTTAAAAAACTGAATGATCTGCAAAATCATAGCTGTACTTAAACTCATCAAAGGGCAACCAATCAACCCAAAATATAACTCAGAAGAGAAAAAAGACTAGCACTTGGTTGTTGGAGCAGACAACCAACAAAGAATTCAGCTAAAGCTTGTAATGAATTGCTAAAGGCTAATGATTGGTTAGAGAGAGAATAGGGAACCTCTAGGAGCCAAAGACCTGTGGGTATTCACACCTACTTACAGGCTCTTCTCCATAGATCTCACCAGGTGCTCAGAAGACAGACAAGAGGCAGGACTCACTCAGGGTACAGGTCTAAGGGAGGCAAACAGCAGCCACTGAAACTCCCCTTTATCCCTTCAAAATAAAAGCCTTAATGGGACAGCAAACCCCATCTTCCTAAGGACACAGCTGAAGACCCACTGCACCTGGGGAAAGGGCACAGGAAAAAACCCTAACCCTGGAGGAGGGACAGGAGTATGTCCTGGTCCAGACTATTAGAGATACCTTACAGATAGGGAAGGAGCAGGATCACTGAGGAGTGTGGACCACCCCACTTCAGACACACAGCCTGCTAGGCTGGGGATGAACTAGACAAGAATATCCTCCTCTCCTCTCCTCAACACCCACTGCCCCCCTCCGCCTCAACCACGCTAGCAAGAGTAAGGTAACAAGTAACAGCAGTCTACTCCTGGGGGAAGAGAGCATGGAGAAAAACCCTCTTTGAGGGCCAGGCACAAAGGGGGGACCTAAAGCTAATAGAGCAGACACTGAGAAAAAGACTCTGGAAAATAAGGTCTCATCCTAAACATAAGGTAACACCAAAAAATTTGAATTCTGTGGGGTACTGAGGGCAATCATGGCAACCTAGATCAATTGCTGACTAGACTGCCTGAAACTTGCCCCCTCCCACATAGGCACTAGAAGCTTAGCACAACAGAAAAAGTCCATTTCCAAGTACAACAACTATCTATCTCAGTCTCTCTATTGTCTTCAAAGATGTCCAACTCTCAACAAGAAATTATGAGGCATAAAAAGAAACAAAGAAAAAAACCACACTGTCAAGAGACAGTCATCAAGAAAAACAGACGCTCAGATAACTCAGACGTTGGCACTATTAGACAAAGAATTCAAAATAACTATGATGAGTATGTTTCAGACTCTAGTCAAAACAATGGACAACACGAATGCAGAGATGAGGAATCTTAGCATATATATAAGATATAGGATATAACCAAATGGATATGGTAGAAATGAAAAATGCCAATAACAGAGATAAATAACTGAGAGGTTCATCAATACATTTAACACAACTGAGGGTGGGGGAGAATCAGTGAACTTGAAAACAGAAATTACACAAACTGATATGTAAAAATAATAGAGTGGAAAAAAAAGAACAGAGTATCTAAGAACTTCAGAGCAATATCAAAGAGTTTGACATATATGTCAGACAGGTATTCCAGAAAAAGACAACAAAGAAGTGACAGAAGCAGTATCTGAAGAGACAATGACTGAGAATTTTCCAAAATTAACAAAAGACTCTAAACCTGCAGTCCCCAACTCCCTGGCCACAGACTAGTATCAGTCTGTGGCCTATTAGGAACTGGGCTGCACAGCAAGTGAGCTACAGGCAAGGGAGCAAAGTTTCATCTGTATTTACAGCTGCTCACCATCACTTGCATCATTGCCTGAGCTCCGCCGCCTCCTGTCATATAAATGATGCCATTAGTTGCAGGAAAACAAGCACAGGGCTCCTACTGATTCTGCATTATGGTGAATTGTATAATTATTTCATTATATTATTATAATGTAATAATAACAGAAATAAAGTGCGCGATAAGTGAAATGTGCTTGAATCATCCCAAAACCATTCCCCCACCCCTGCACTCCATAGAAAAATTGTCTTCCATGAAAACAGTCCCTGGTGCCAAAAAGGTTGGGGACCACTGGTCTAAATAAACCACAGATCCAAGAACATTCAAGAACACTAAGGGTAAACACCAAAACACACATATACACATAACACACAATACCCACAAGCACTTTGGCACACCATATTCAAAAAGCCCAAAAAAAGAAATAAAGAAAAAATCTTGAAGATTTCCAGAGAAAATAAGACACACTATCTACAGAAGATATAAAATACAGCAGACTTCTTGCCAGAAACTTTGCAAGCCAGAACACAAAGTGATGTGTTTTAAAGTACTGAAATAAAGAAAAACAACTCCCCCACAAAAAAACCCTATGAACCCACAGCTTTATACTCATTGATAATATCTCACAAATGAATGAAAAATAAAGACTTTTTCAGACAAAAACTGGAGAACTGATTACCAGCAGACCTTTACTAACAAGAAATATTAAAGGAGATAATTCTGGCAAAACGATTATGATATGATACAAAAACATGGATCTATACACACACAATGAAAAGTGCTGAAATGGAATTAATAAAGGCCAGTGTAAAATTCATTTTTCCTTATTTCTAATTCTTACAGAGACAAATGAGTACTTAAAAGTAGCAGCAATATACTGTGCTTCTAGTATATGTAAAAAGGAAATACATAACAAAAGTACACAAAGGATCTGGGGAGGAATTGGGAGTATTCCTACTGGAAGGTCCTTATAGTAACATGAAGCAGAATGTTATTATTTGAATATAGACTGCAATTAATTAAAGATGTATATTGTAAAAACTAGGGCATCACTAAACAGGATTTATAGAGGAATAAAATATAAAGAAATAGGGCAGAACATAGAATCACTAACAAATAAATAATCCAGAAGAAGGCAAAATGAAAGGAAAAGGAAACAAAGAGGAGTTGGAACAAAAAGAAAATAGATGGTAAAATGACAGATTTTAATGCAAGCAGAACAGGAATTACATTACATATGAATGGCATAAACATGCTAACATCAGCTTGGATGCAAAAGCAAGACCCGACTACATGCTACCAACCAAAAAAAACTACTTTATATATAAATAACTAGATACGTTAAAAGTAAAAGGACAGAAAAAGATGCAATATACAAACACAAATCAAAAGAAAGCTAGACTAACTGTAATAATATAAGGAAGATTTTAGAAAAAGGAGTATTACCAGGGATAAAGAAGGACATTACAAAATAATAAAGAAGTCAAAGCACAAAGAAACCATATCATAAATATGTATCCACCTAACAAGAGAGTTTCAACTAAATGAAGCAAAAACTCACAGAACTAAACAAAATAGAAAAATTCACAATTTTTGAACTTTGGAAACTTTAACATGCCTCTCTCACACAATAATAAGTAGACATAAAATTCAGTATGGATACAGAAGACCTGAACAACACAACACTATTAACCAATTTGACCAAACTGACATTTAAAGAACATCCTACCCCAACAGCAGCAGGATATGCATTCTTTCAAGTGCGTGCAGGAGTGTTAGTTTCAGAGTTTTTAAATCAATCCCTAGTACTGTTATATCTACATGACTTTTCACATGTGCTTCTGCACTCAATCCATTATATGATGTTGTTTTAGGTGAAAATGACGAAATCAGTTTCACATAGACATAGTCAGAAAAGGGAGAACCTTAAGCTTCCTGAGAGGAAGACCCCAAGGGTCCTTAGATCACACTCAGAAAAACTATTATCAAATAAGCTGCATAAAAAGTTAACAGGCTACTGTTCTTCTCCATATTCTCAACACCCAACTGGCACAGAACTTTATAACAAATAACTACTTTCGCTAAAGAACTACTCAAGAAATAACCATCAATAGTAAACATTCTATAGTAAATTAATCCACTGTGTGGAGACCACTGAAGTACCTGGATTCGTTACAAATTAAATGATAATGTAAACGTAATAAAGTAGGAAGGAACACAAAGCCCTAACTTCTAGTCTAAAGGGCTGGGTTAAAACCTCAGCTCCTAACGACCTACTCAAAAGACTGTATAGATTAAACTATATAAAGTACTGAATATGACTTGCAGACTCTAAAGCGTTATATAATTCACATATACAGGTGAGAGAATATAAGCACTAGGTTCTTCTTGCAGATGTAGAAAAATATTATCTTTCCTCAAGAAGAATCTGAGACTTCATTTTGGAATCCAAAAAGAAAAATTCTCTTTTTCTGGTTATACAAACAGGATGAAAAAGAGTAAGTTAATTACAAATGGCAGCATTTTAACTCACATCAAACAAAGGTGAAAGACTAATTTAAACTCTAAAATGAAACTATTTGTTCTGAAGCTCTGAATATGTTTTTACATTTATAATCAAATATAAAGTATTTTTATGGAAAAAATTAGATTGGCTTTCTGGTTCCTATTCTACTACAGTATGTTTTTCAAGATAAATAGTGTTAGTGTTCATTTATATTTAATTTCTAATTTCAATTAGCAAAATATTCCGACATAAAAAACATAGTATCTCCATG
>NW_012155284.1:4483885-4486433 GCF_000956105.1 Propithecus coquereli
TACAAAGAAAACAGAAAGGAAGAAAAAAAAGAAATAATACCAATAATTTTGCCAGAATTTAAGGACCCAAGTCTTCGAAGAGGTCCAGAGTGCACAGCATAAAAAATTAAAATGAATAAATATTAATAATGACCTATTTTCATTAATTTTCAGAATACTAGGGATAGAGAAAAATTTTAAAAGGTTTTGAGAAAAGGAAAAAAAATGAGCCACATTAAAGATTAAGAATCAAAATGGTGTCAGATTTCTCAACAGAAATAGTGGATGCTAAAAGGGAATGATGCTTTCAAAATTTGGAGGGATATAATAGCCAACCTATACCCTGCCAAACTATAAGTTGACTTCACTATAAGAAATAGGCATTTCCAGATGTGATAAGGTCTCAAAAAAGAATCCCCTTTGTACTCATTTCTCAGCTATCTACAAAAGGATGTGCTACACCAAAAATGATAGAGCAAACCAAGAAAAGGAAGAGATGGGATAGATGGGACCCTGGTATAGCAATCCAATACAGAAGAGGAAGAAAAGGAAATGCCAACAGAGACCAACCAGCCCAAATGAGGGGAAGATGACCAAGGACTCTAAGAGGGATGTCTCCAAAGGTGGGTGGGGAGATCACCTGATATTAATATATTTCATCATAGTTTCTCAATTATGCCAGAGAATATGGAAAGAACCAGAAGGAGGGAGGATATGTGTCTGTGTGTGTGTGTAAAATGAAACAAGAGATCAAAACAAGGCAATTATTTTTTTTTTAAAGACACAGAATCTTGCTCTGTTGCCCAGGCTGGAATACAGTGGCATGATCATAGCTTATAGCAACCTCCAATTCCTGGGCTCAAGCGATCCGCCCACCTTGGTCTCCCAAGTAGCCACCACATCTGGCTAATTTTTTGAAAAATTTTTTTGTAGAAACAGGATCTATGTTGCTCAGAGAGGTCTCGAACTCTAAGCCTCATGTGATCCTGTCTCACCCTCCCTAAATGCTGAGATTATAGGCGTGAGCCACAGCACCCAGCCAACAAGGCAGTTATTTACTATAGCAGTTGTATTGCAAAGAATAAAATGTAATCACAGTATACCAAAAAGCCCAGCTGTAAATACTATTTACACAGTAATCAATAAAGAAATCCAAATATTAATCTAACCTAAAATCATTATGTTAGATGTAATAGAAAGACTGTGGGGAGAAAGAATGTTGTGTATGCTGGAGGAAAGGCAGCAACACAAGCTACAGAAAAGCTGAAAGTTCATCTTCCATAGCAGGAAACGAGTAGAAGACAACAAAAAGTTAAAAATCAAGAAATGAAAGTTCACTTCCAGCATAACAGAGTGAGGAAGTCAAAAAAATCCTCCCCTCAAAATATGATAAACATGAATGAAATTGGAAAATCACCATTTCAGTGCTCTGACTAAAGGTACACAACAAACAAACATTTATTCATGAAAACTCCTACACTTTGGGTAAAAACAGCATGAGTCTGTTGCATTCTTTCCTAGAATGCTCCCATTCCCCACAACTCTCTTGGCATAGTATTTCAACCAAGGTAAGGCACATCATAAAAATCAGCACCTTCATTGCTGCTCCCATAAGGGACTCACATGACTAAGCGGGATGTATGCCAGAAATGCAAGATTGGTTTAATATATGAAAGTCAATCAATGTAACTCACCATATTAACAGAATAAAGGGACAAAGATCACATGATCATCTCAACAGAAAAGCTTCTGGAAAAAGCCAATACCATTCATGATAAAAACTCTCAATAGGCTGGGCACAGTGGCTCACACCTGTAATCCTACCACTCTGGGAGGCAAAGATGGAAGGATTGCTTGAGGTCAGGTATTTGAGATAAGCCTGAGCAAGAGGGAGACCCCATTTCTACAAAAAAATAGAAAAATTAGCCACACATGGTAAGGCACACCTGTAGCCCCAGCTACTGGGGAGGGTGAGGCAGGAGAATTACTTGAGCCCAGGAGTTTGAGGTTGCAGTGAGCTATGATGAAGCCACTGCACTCTACCCAGGGCAACAGGACAAGACTCTGTCTAAAAAAAAAAAAAATTGTACATGCATACTCATATTATTATTCATAAAGCCAAAATTTAAAACGAAGCCAAATGACTATTAACTGGTAAATGAAAAACTAAAATGTAATATAGGGATACAATGGAATACAATTCAACAATTAAAAAGAAATGAATTACTAATATACTCTACAACCTGAATGAACCTCAAAAACATTCTAAGTGAATGAAAACAGCAAAATACTACACATTTTATGATTCCATTTTTATGAAATGTCCAGAAAAGAGAAATTTTAGACATCGACAACAGATCAGTAGTTGCCTGGAGCTAGGGAGTAGGGATGGGAATTGGCTGCAAATGGGATCCAAGGAATTTGGAGGTGATGGAAAAGTTCTAAAACTGATTGTGGTCATGGCTACACAACTTTTTTTTTTTTTTTTTTTTTTTTGGCAGGGACAGAGTCTCGCTCTGTTGCCCGGGCTAGAGTGCCGTGGCGTCAGCCTAGCTCACAGCAACCTCAA
>NW_012155284.1:4488138-4495297 GCF_000956105.1 Propithecus coquereli
GGCGGGCAGATTATTTGAGCTCAGGAGTTCGAAACCAGCCTGAGCAAGAGCAAGACCCCGTCTCTACTAAAAATAGAAAGAAATTAATGGGACAACTAAAAATATAGAGAAAAAATTAGCCGGGCATGGTGGCGCATGCCCGTAGTCCCAGCTACTCGGGAGGCTGAAGCAGAAGGATGGCTTCAGCCCAGGAGTTTGAGGTTGCTGTGAGCTAGGCTGACACCACGGCACTCACTCTAGCCTGGGCAAAAGAGTGAGACTCTGTCTCCAAAAAATAGTAAAAAGAGTAGCATTATTTTATATTTTGGCAAATCTCTTTAATGTCTGGCTTGTATTAGAACAGAGATCCCCAACCTTTTTGGCAACAGGGACCAGTTTCACGGAAGGCAATTTTTCCACAGACCAGGGGTGAGGGAATGGTTTCGGGATGATTCAAGAGCATTACATTTATAGTACAGTTAAACCTCTTTGCTAATGATAATATGTATTTGCAGCCACTTCCCAGCACTAGCATCGACGCCTCAGCTCCACCTCAGACCAGGCATTAGATTCTCAAGAGAGTGCAACCTAGATCCCTCACATGTGCTCCTATGAGAATCTAATGCCACCGCTGATCTGACAGGAGGTGGAGCTTATGTGGTGATGTGAGCGATGGGGAGCAGCTATAAATACAGATGAAGCTTTGCTTGCTTACCTGCAGCTCACCTCCTGCTGTGTGGCCTGGTTCTAAACAGGCTACGAACTGGCACCAGTCCATGGCCCAGGGGTTGGGGACCACAGTACTAGAAGATAGCTATACTCTCTTATCTGCTTCTGCATTCATTATGTTTCATGTCATGTGGCCTCTGAAAAAATTCCACTATACACTTGTGAAAGAATAAGAGTGAAAAAGCAAACATCTTAATATTATCATGAAATAGTTTTGACTTTGTGAACACTCTGAAAGGATACTGTCCTCCCTTCTCCCTTGAGGGATCACAGGACTACATTATATGAGTCAAGGACTTGCTGGGGGAGAAGTCCTAGTGAATAGAGCAGGTTCTCCATTGAAAAGCTTAGAGGGTTACCCTCTAGGAGTGGAGAACCAGAGATTAACCAAAACTACACCTCACCCCTGACTCAGTTCAGCCTCTGACTTCTGCCCTAACAGACAAGCAGGGCAAAATATGAACTCTGAAACAACTGTACACTGTCAGAACTCTTTACTATTTTTTACTCACGGTTTCCAGATTCAGTCAAGACCTGTTAAGTATGTCAACAGATAGCACCACATAACTGAAAACTGAAAGAAAAAAATAGACAATACAAACAGACCCACAGAGTGATCTAAATACTGAAGTGTACATACAAAGATATTAACAGGATAATTTCACCAGAAAATAAAACCTTTTAAAAAGATTTAAGTGCACATCACAAAACTAAAAGAAATTAACGAAATCAAGAATTCAATACATGAGTTTAACTACAGACAAGACAATACAGAAGACAAGATTAGTGAAATGGAAGACAGATCAATAGAAAATATTTAAACGGAAGCTCGGAAAGAAGAAGACTGGAAAATACACGAAAGGCATGTAGGATACTGGAAAGGATATGTCAGCTGAAGCCTACAAGGGAAGACAGAATGGTACAGAAGCAATATTTGAGGAAATAATGTCAAGCATTTTCCACATAGTTCAAAACCCATCTATAAATTCAAGAAGCTCTACAAACTCCAAGCAAGATGAATACAAAGAAAACTATTAAAAACCACAGATAGAAAGTCTTTAAAACAGCCTAAAAGATAATTCCTTTAAAGAAGCATTATTAAGGCTGACAGCTGACTTCTCAATAGAAATGATGAAAGCTGGAAAGCAATGGAATCGCACCTTTAAAGCACCATAAGAAATTAACTGGCAATACAGAATTTATATCATTGAACTAAACTTCAAAAATGAACATGAAATGACAATGTTTTCAGTCAAACAAAAACTGAGGGAATTCATTCCCAGCAGATCCATACTATAGTAAATAAAAGCTAAAATGATAAAAGAATACACAGAAAATAGAATATTAATCTAAAAGAAAACATGAATACAAACAGATATATTTAATATATAATATGTACTACCTTATAAATAGTAAGATGGTAGATATAAATCCATATATATCAGTAATTATTAATACATTAAACATAAATAGACAAAAAATGCCAATTAAAAGACTAGATTATCAGACTAAATTTTTTAAAATTCATTTTTATCTGGAAATACAATAGACACCTTAGTCTAAATTATGATTTCCTCTTAGCTTAGACTGGGGCACAAGAGGACAATGGACTAAAAGAAGCAAAATATAATGTGCAAGGGCTGTCTGGAAAGTATCCAGCCATGTAACCATTCTCTTATATTAACAATGGCTGGATATTTTCTGGACAGCCCTCATATAAGAAATCACAGTTCACTTATAGATCATCAAAGTAAATGACACAACCTAATAGATCCAATGAAAGTAGAAAGTTAATTCTGACTACCACTTGTTGATCATATATAATGCCAAATTTTTTGCATACATTATCTCTAATACTCTTATCAACTCTACAAATATTATCCCCCATTTACACTTAACAAACTGAGGCTCTGAGAGGTTTTACTGCATTTGCCCAGAACAACACAGCTTTTTAAGTGGGGAAGCCAGGATTCTAACCCTTTCTCAGTCTGTTTCCAATAGTTATGCTTTTTCAACAATAATGTTGCCTCATTAATAATTACCTGACATATTGTGAAATACTTACAAAATGTTCAGTGATTTTTGGAAGTACAGAATTAAAGACCAAGTTATAATCTTTTTAAAATACAGAAATGACAAAATGACAACTCCATGTTTAATTCTGACATCTATTAAATTTAACTTTTAAAAGCACATTCATTTGAAACTTCTCTATATAATTCTCGTTCAGATTTTTACAACGGGATTATTTTATGGAAGACAAAGTCCCATAAGTACATAAGGAAATGCTAAAGTTACACTCTGAGAAGGTACATTATTTATTTAAAATACTTTAATTCAACTTTCCGCATAAAAAATTTACTCCTCTCAGTTCTACTCTGCACAGTGAACCCAGATAATAAATATATTTGTGATATACTCTAAAAGATTAAGATGTAGCTAAGAACTCAGCCTAGGAATTGATAATGCCGAATTAAAAATGTTCCACAGAGCATTTTTATTTCAACTGGCAAAGAAAAAGGGGAAAAAGCTAACCAAGTGACTTCAAGTAATAAAAGGCAGAAAGTTGGCTTTTAGTAGTTTATTTTGACTACATAAGTCATATAAGGTTTAAAATCCAAAGTCTATAGTCCACATCATTTTTTTTTTTTGACGTCTCATTACAATACCCC
This sequence comes from Propithecus coquereli, assembly GCF_000956105.1. Classification (NCBI taxonomy): domain Eukaryota; kingdom Metazoa; phylum Chordata; class Mammalia; order Primates; family Indriidae; genus Propithecus; species Propithecus coquereli. The sequence continues at coordinate 4,491,519 of NW_012155284.1, forward strand.
CACTCCCAACAACCAGCATCATTACAGATAGATAACATACTGGTAATGTGATGAAGAAAGCAGGCAAATGCTAGATGTCAAAATAAAAAATAAAAAAAAAACCTTGTGAGTCAGGCTTAAATAACAAGAAAAAGAGCAGCAATAACTTTCTTCCATAACTCTCTAACCCCTACTGTGGGTTAGGTCCTTTTCATTCCTCTCTAATCAACAACTACAGGGGAACCGCTCTCCCTATTCCTTGACAACCAACCTCCCATATTCCAATGTATCCAATGGTTCTTTCTTCCCTTTCCTCCCTCTTCCATTTCTAACCAATTTACTTTTCTGTTGTCTGACATCTTTTCTCTCCAAATGCCCTAACACTCTCCCATCTCCTTTTCTCTTCTGTTTTCCCCTATCTATTTGCAGATATGGGTTTCTAACTCTGTGTGTGTGTGTGTGTGTGTGTGTGTGTGTGTGTGTGTGTGTGTGTGTGTGAGAGAGAGAGAGAGAGAGAGAGAGAGAGAGAGAGAGAGAATGAATATGAGAGTGAGTGGGAGAGAGAGAGACAGACAGACATTCTGGTTAATCGAAGAGATTTTAGGATGAAATGGAAAAAAAATTGAACAACTGAATGTGGTCCTCTAATTTCCCTTATACATCATTTGCACAACAAAGGCCTATACCCTAGTAATGTTGTCTCTCATTCATGTTATTTGTATGAATTTAAATCAAATAAAAATGAGCTGATAAACTACTGAATACATGGGCCCATACAGGACTATCATTTCAACCAGTATTTCCCAATGTTTATTTCTTAAAGCAATAGTTCAACAATGTGCTCCACAGAAAAATAATGGTTTCATGATCGAGTCACAAAATACAAAGCACACTAGGCACTTAAAGGGTCTAAGAAATTCTGAAATGAAAAAACTTACTAACTTAATTATCCAGCTGTTATGAAACTTATTAAGCTAATGAACTCTTTTTTCCCCTAACATCCTACAGAACATGCATTTAGGAAATGTTAATCCCAACCACAGATTAAAATATACTATACAAAGTATTATACTTAATCTTGTAGCATAGTTTTTAAAATGTTAACGCCTTTGGAAAAGCCAAAAATGAATTTACTAATTACTAAGTTGCTAGGTGAAAATGACTTATTTTAAATATTGCGTGTATATTTACCTTCCCTAGGTTCAGTTAAAAATGACTGAAATCACCAATGCTGATTTTGAAGGCAGGGGGTGGGTAAAGACCAAAATTTTCCTTAAGGTCAAGCATACCACACGAAATAGAATATTTTACAAATATTAAATATCTAATACCATTTTTATTTTTCCTTATTTTTCATACTTGATCTTTTTTTCAAATGGGAGAAAAGAATGGGATTTTATAACTTACAAAGTCCAATAAATATACATGCTACTGGACTTTTCTGAAGGTATGTTATATAATAAAAAATGCTTTAATGAAAATGTGTCAATTTTTCCTTTAAGATATACTACTATTTACTTCAAGGTTTTAAAGAGCATATTTTAAAATACACACATTTTACCTGAAAGCTCCGTAAAGTGGTCTGTACCAACAGACAAATGAACAAGGAGTAAAAAGCAAGAACCACAGGATACTCAATCCAAAATCAACCCCTCTTGAAGAATCAACACAAAACCAAGCTGTGCATCCGAAGATATTTAGAAACAGTGTTACGGCGTGGACTGTGGAATCAGAAAACAAAATAGAAAAAGAAATGTTTACATTCAATTTATGAATTCAACAAAAGTTGTAAATGAGAAAATACTTACTAAGAGCAAATGATTTCTATCCCATATTTCTATTTAGTGTTTTTCAAAACACTGCTATGTCTTACACGTTTGATTTGAAAACAGAGTATACACAAAAAAGGGAATCCTAATACAGGCACTATTTGGCAAAAGTTCTGGTGGCCCTTTCAGCCTAATAGGCAATTACATAGCTAAACCAGAGAACCACTACCTTAAGGGCTTCTCTGTTAAGGAAACATAATGTGTCTCCTGATTCAAGGTCCAGGAAGAATAGGAGTGTCTGCTAGAAGAACAAAGATTTGGGAGGAAAATGATCCTCTACTCAAAACTGTATTTTCACAGAATGGGGCTGCAGACTAAGAACTGTAGTAAAAATACTAACACAGTAGCAATTTCCAATGACTATATAGTCAATCTATAACGATTATTAATTCATCTTCATAGAGTTGTCCATTGTCCTGAAAAAAAAATTGTGTTTTGGTAGAAGATTAAACTTACTAAACCCTCACCCCACTACTCCTCCACACTGCACAATGCATTTCAGCTGTTCTGGCAGGTCATTCCTTTGGTTAATATAAACAGTTTCTGGCCACTTCCTCATATGCTGTTATTAAATACTTTCTCTGACAGACTAAGAACAAAAAATCTGAGTAACATCTAACTATACTATAATCCTAAAGAACCATTATAATAACTTTTAAAAGAATTTTTAAAAAATTTATTCAGGCTGAATTTATCACAGGAAATAAATTCTTATATAAGCTGAAAGAAATATTCAATGTAAATTATGAATACAAAAAAATGCCAACAAACCACTTAAATTGAAATTAAAAAATGGGAAAACCAATTAAATCTAAATAATAAAAACATCTCAACATATTAAAAACTAAAATCTCTTTATGAATCAAAAATAATAATTAATGAAACAGTATAAAAACACATTCTAGGATACTCCAAATTTGCTCTCATCTAATTACTAGATAAATAAACAAGCTCTAGAGTAAAAGACAGAGCTCCAGAGGAAGAGTGAAGACATCTAGGTTATAGTCAGATATTAAACCAGTCACTTGACCTCTATGAGCATCAATATTTCAGCTATAACCAGTTTTAAAATTCCATTCAATTCTATCACAAAAAAGAGATTCACTCATTACTCTCCCATTAGGGTTTTTAACACTCATGAGAGAAAGCCAGCTAGTACTAATAAATTTACTTAAAATCCTTTGCCTCAAAATAAGGGTAGTTTTATTAAGAGCTTAAAAACAGAATTCAAAAGAAAAAGAAAATTATTACTCTGTAGCATTAAATAGCATCCAGTTGTCTAAATAAGTTTTAAATGTTAAGAACATTCTAACTTAAATTTCAATCTTCAGAGAAATAACTTTTAAAGCCTTATCTCCTAATCCACTTAAAGAAAGACAAAATACATGTTCTAAAGTTCACAAAAATTTTTCCAAGTACAGATAAAAAAATATCAATTTAATTTTGTGTAATAAAATTTTTTTCTAAATGTTTTCACAGTAACCAACAACCATGATCAATGAATCATTTACTTGTACCCCGAAAAGACTAAAATGTCCAGGGCTAATTACTGAACAATCTGTCCAATTATGCAGAGTTCAAAAAACATACAGAAAAGCAAGGTACTTTGAAATGCATGACTATGTTGCTAATTTCAATACAATTTCAGAGAGAGATGAATCTATGCCAGTGGATTCCAAATGTAGGTAGAACACTAAAGAAATCATTTGATTTTGATTATTAGATTATATGATTTGCAATCTGAACTCTCCTTCATATAAAATTTTAAGTTGATTTACTAAGCACTCAAATCTGTCAGTGGACCTAAATTTGCAACCATTGCTACAGTAGTCTTGACAAATTCTGAATTACAATATAGACACCAAAAATAAATGGTATATTTATTGTCTTCTTCACTAAAAGGTGTTTAATGTAGCTGACTTGTTTTTCTTTTCTCCATTTTCTTTTTTAATTCAAGAGTACATTCAAGGC